>NW_013952462.1:10677-13531 GCF_001266775.1 Austrofundulus limnaeus
CTACATTTCTGGAAATGTTTACAATATCAGAATAATCCAGGTGACAAAATGGAGCTTTAAAAAAACATGGATCTGAAAATGTGCTTAAGTAAATATAACCAAATTTGACTTAATTCTCAATTTGATTAGATGGGTTACATAAGATCATGCTATATAACATGAAGTTGCATTAAGGAGCAAAAGTAGTACCTTACAAAGATCAGGGCTCTAGACTAACTCTTTGCACTGGTTGCACTGGTGCGCCTCACATTTTTTCTTAGGCGCACCAGCACAAAAGTTAGGTGCACCCAAATTTTCAACCACATCACATTTAACATCAGAGTTTTACAGGTTTTTTTAATCACTGTACATTAAGGCAACATTAACTCAAAAATACTTAGTTAACAATCTAGTAAACATAAAGTTCGTTATTTGAACCAGAATTGTAGACATATAACTTACTGAAAAGCACTTAATGTTATTCTATAAAATTCTAAGTGCAAATGTTTAGGAGCTGAACATTTTATAAACATCTTAAACATTTCATGGTTAAATTTTTTTAGACACCAGTCCCTCAGATGGACAACTATGGACCTTTGGCCTTGGATAAACCAGAATGAACAGAGAATAATGATTAATAACAGAAATATTACTGATATTTATTAAAAGGTTGTGCAGATTTAAAAAAAATAATAACACATAAAAGTCTGCAATTTCAGCATTAGTTGAATCTTATTATCTCATATTATTTCACTTAAATATCTAATATGTCTAGTTTTGTCCTCCTGAGACCCAGAAGAACCAATTTCAGATATTTGTAATGTAACTGTGGTGAAGTCGATTAAGTGCAAAAGCGGCCTGTCATACACGTGAGCTTCCTCGTCCTGTTGAAATGATCTGCAGCGCTCAGACCCTGACTGTTAAATTAACAAGATGGACTTAAGAGCGAKCAACCGTCCACATCTTGTTTTCATCTCCAGCTAAAGCTAACAAGAAAAAATAATGTTTTTCAGACTCCGATCTGAGTTAAAAAATAAATAAATAAATAAAACCCTACGGTTCTTTCGCTATGCGTGCACAGATTTTTGCTTCATGGTGAGGTTAGGGTCAGATGTGTAGCGTACCTGGGAGGTTATGGTTGGCTGTAGAATTGACAGGGAAATGAATGGAAGCCAATGCAAAGTCCCCATGAGGATAGAACAACAAACGTGTCTGCGTGGGAGGTGTGGAGCGGAGCCCGCGAGCAGWGCGCAATGTTATTAGGAAAGATGGAGACTGGTGGCGGGCGACTGTTATGGTTGATACTGCTGGATTATTTTTAATGGAACATGGAAACCTTTAGTTTCAGTGGGCGACCCCTCCCCCTCCCCCTCGAACGATTGATCGCACCAGTGCGACCAGACATTTTTTTAGTCGCATTATTAGGAAATCAGGTCACATTTGCGACCAAATTGGTCGCACTTTAGAGCCCTGAAGATGCACACCCCCAAAATAAAGTAGGACAAACTCACTCTTAGAACTGGACAGCAGAGGGAGAGCTTCTTCCTGGGGACTTTGAGGTCTTGTTTTTCCTGAAACACATAACAAAGACATCTTTCTGTTGGCATGATGAATCACATTGTTAATATTCAGATTGTGGAAGATAAACAAAACAAAATAAAACCTAGAAAAAATAAATACAAAACCAAATTTACCAAACTCCTTGTCATTAGAGCCYGAGTCGGTGCTAGTCTCATCTGTAGACTGGTCCAATATGATTGTTGAGTCACTCGAAATGGCTTCATCTGTGTCATAGGGCTCATCAAGATGGCGTCTCTTTGAAGAGCTGCAAGGACTAGTAAATTAATCAATTCCAACAAATGCTGGCCAACATAATTTGTTATTAAATCTTGGACAAGGTTGGTTATTTTGACTTTTGAGGGGTAATGAAAATTACCTCTTAATCTTGAATGCTACTGACATATTTATCATTGAGGAAATTAATCGTTAGTTGCAGCTTTACCTCTTTGATTGTCTCCCACTCTGAGATTGTTTTTGAGGGGACCTCACATTCTGCAATCTTTTGGTTAGTTGTGCAAACACAGTGACCTGAAGAACACATTATTCACATTTTTTAAAATCCTCAATAAAAATGTGCAAAATAAAAAAAACTTTGGTCATTAACTGGATACATTTAACTTRCCCATGAATTCTTCAGTCCTTGGTCCTGTAGCATGGGGTAATACAGCACTATCCTTTTAGCCATTGCTGTGATTTCAGGTTTTGATGGGTATCTGTGTGATTCTGCATCTCCTTTTGCCCTCAAGATTGCAATCATACTGGTCATCGTGTTTCGGATGAGATGACATCTCAACTCCTTTGACATTTCACAGTTGCGCTCTTCCCCTTTCTTCGATAATTCAAAGTATTGGTGTCTTACTTGCTCAAGCTCAGTGTCAGTGTGGAGTACATATTCTGGAAAGGTTAACTTCACAACCTTTTCAGGAGTTTCAAACTTAGGAAGACTGGACTTCATTGGAGTGGATGTCTGTTGCATAGGTGACCCATTATTGGAGGAACAGCTCACTAAAGTTGAATCTTCTTTAACAGAATCCTGTACAGAAAAAAACAAACAAAAACAATGCAAAAGAAAACATTGGGTTCTGATACTGCTACACTTTATTGTCAGAAGTATTAGTCTGTGCACATTAACGTTACTGACAATCTTGTTCTTAATGTCCACTAATTAGAAAGTTGAAGTCGGGACTATGTGCAGGTAGTTCAGGTTTGCCTCACCAAACTTTAGATATACCTGCACCCAAGGAAGTGATTGTAACACATCCAAATTCACTGATTTGGTGGTGTGAACCAATACTTGGAATTATTTTGTATCCCC
>NW_013952462.1:14474-27940 GCF_001266775.1 Austrofundulus limnaeus
CACACACACACACACACACACACACACACACACACACACACACACACACGATAAGAGGTAATAGAGTAAAACCTATATGATTCTTGATCCGCTACTCATTCAGTCATGTTGGTGTCATCCAGCAGCACAACCAGACATGAGCGTGTGTGAACTGTCAACTAGCCTGCCTTCACATCGCACAGCAGCCAGCGTGTGTGTGTGTGTGTGTGTGTGTGTCTCTGTGTGAGGCAAACCAGCGCCGTAAAGAAGCGCAGCGTGCTCCGCGGCTTATCGTTATACATTTCTCACATTTGTTTCCCCGCGCACAGCTGAGCGACATGCCGAGCGCAGTCACATGCAGACGACAGACGCCCGTGCGACGCACTGAAGTCTGCATCAGCCCGTTTGAGAGTTGCATCATTTGCATCACAGTGAGGAGATGTTCTGAAGCTGGAGGCTTTAAAATGCACATCAGGCTTCATGATGAGACGAGCGTTCGCACAGCAACTGTTTTCATGTTTCCTACTTCAGGCTTTCGAAAAGAAAAAAAAAATGTTATGTGTTGCCACAAGATTAGTCATATATTTTAACAGCTTGAGTCACAAGAATAAAGTTTGCTTACATTGGAATAAAAAAAACTAACTTTTCTTAGACTAAAAGTGATAGAGCTCTAAAAAAATTTGCCCCAAAACCAAACGATAAGTAATTCCAGATGCATGGAAAGCACAGGCTCAACTATCAGTCTATCCACCTGAGTGTGATTTGTTATCTAAAACTTGTCCAATGTCTATTACCATGGACAGATACACATACACCCCCAATCTATTATTGAACAAAAGGCTCACGCCTCCGCTCAGCCCTTCAGGGAGGAATCCATCCCTCCATCCCAGAATAATTTCACACATCAGTAGATACACAAAAGGCAGCGAGAGAGAGAGAGAGAGAGAGAGAGAGAGAGAGAGAGAGAGAGAGAGAGAGAGTAAGAGTGTAGGAGAGCTGGAGAAGGAGGAAGAGAGGAAAGAAAAGGAAAAGAGGCAAGGACAGAGAGGAGGAGTGGTTAGGGCAAAAAAAATGTATGGGGTCACAGCTCAGTGCTCGTAAGAGACTAAGGTGTCATGGGGAGCCAGGCGTGACAAAACAGAGATCAGAGAATCATATGTATTGTATACTTGCAAGGAAACAAACACACTAGAATATACATGCACACCTTTGCAGGGAGACGCACAGAAAAGGCAATACATCAAATGAAGATGAGTGAATTTGTTAGTTTGATTTAATCAGCAAACACAGGGCTGTTTTCTGAATCTATTGCGCTCTTTTCTTCTTKTCTCCGTGCATACATTCACAAGCAGACTAATTCTAATGGCACACAGCAACTATAAAGAGTTTGTGCAAAATGAGATTTATAAATCCAATAATTCTATAGGAACCCAGAGGAGCAAAACATGCTACAGACAAACACCCAAAGCTTTCTGCAGACAGAGTAATTACTTGGTATTCTCAACACACCATTTGTTGCCGACACATTACCACACATGAGCATCATCTGCAGTCTGGACCAGAACTGTTTTCTTTTTTGTTTGTTTGTTTGTTTTTTTCAGTCTCACGCATACACAGAAAGACACACAAAAACTGACGCATACACACACACTGAGGCGATGTTAATGCTTGAGTAAATTGAAGCCTTCAAATGTGACAGCTGACTTGACAGCTGACAGCTGATTGGCCCAGACATCCCACATTATAGGTTTAACACTATCATTTATTGTGGAAACAAATAAAATGCAAGATTTGTTGAGGAATGAAAAGTAGTATTTAGGATAAATTATTCCTTATAAGAATGCATATCACCCACCACCTTACATGTCAGAGGCATTAGATTATCTTATGTTGAGATCTGATGAAGTTATAACTGTTGTAAATAATGTTAGGCAATGATGCAAGAAATCATGCTCAGAATATGTGCTGGGGATAACTCTCAGTTACCACCACACCACATTTTATCAGAGTTGTAGGCATCTTTGTGTTGTTTGATTAGCCATTTTGAATTAGCTTGACTCCAAAAGTTAACCAGTTGTAAACATGCATCCAATAAAATGTTTTTTTCTTTTTTAATTATTATTATTAAAATTCGTCCAGTGACATCTGAGTTACTTTGGTAACAGACACACAAACACTTGAACAATCTGAAATCCAAATAAGCATAAAAAATAAAGAAAAATAGGACACAAATGAGTGTTTAGGTATGCAGAGAACTTTATGCCTGTTTGAAAAAGGAGCTTTAAGGGAATCCACTAAGGGACACACAACCTCCCCATGAACTGAGTCTGCATCTCCTCATCAGAGAAGGAGCCATGTAGAGGAGTGTGTGGTGGTTGTGGGCTTGTGCTGGGGGGAGTAACAGCAGAAAGATCCAGAAAGGGGTGGATGTGAAGTCATTAATGACGAGGCTGTTTAAAAAAAGCAGGAAGAGAAGACGAACTGTTCTCTAATTTTTACTGGTCTTTTCCCTCAGCCTCGCTCACACACATCGGTTTTTAGTTGAGCTGATGTGTGGAGGTTCCTACCCAGCTGTGGTCACATTGTTCTGACACACACACACACACTGTCTGTTCATGTGAACACACTGTTCAGTAGGCTCAGTGCTTAACTCCAAGTATGACCTTCATCAAGATGGACTGCATGAAAAATGTAATGATTTTCCTGAGAGAAAAACCACAGGCCAAATCAGCTTTGCATTGCATAATAATGCCGGACTTGGTAATCAATAACGCAAACACACAAACACACATCCATAATGGAGTGCAAAGCCTGCACATGGAGAAAATGTCTCGGCAGAGGCCGGCCACATCACAATGGATGGAACAAACCACCAACGGGGTGCTGCGCCATGCATAAACAAGGAGCTGCTGACGATAAATGCTCACATCCGTTTCCACCCAGCAGACGTTTTCCTAAACTATCAGCTTACGTCTGGAAGGACATGCAACTCTGAAAAGCTTTTAACACCCTAAAAGTTTCACTCTGTGACATGTTTGGTGAAAAGGTTGACCCAAACCAAATAGGGCCACATTTTACGTTTGGACTATTTGACTTGCAGCAGATTTTCACYAGTCTGTTCCAGCTGCAAACATGACGTTACACATCCCTCAAGACAGAATGATATTATAAATCTATCATTTTTTTCATTAAAAGAAAAAAAGCAGTTAAATTTAGCTTATGTTGAATGAACTCAAAAAACCCTGCAAGTTATTTATGTTTTGTTTACTTTATATTCAATATTTTGAATTACTGCATTCTAATAATGTGAAAAGTATATTTTTTCTGAACAAGAAAAACTGTATTCATTGTTGTATTAGTGCAATTATTTTTTAATTAAAGCTTAGGCATAAACGTATATCCCATGCAAAGTTTTCATTACATATTTTACTAACAGCACTGACACATAAATAATGAAAATTACATAAAAAATACCTACAAATGAAAACATGACACATTTATCATCTTTATATAATTTGCCAACCATTATTAACCCAGCAGGGAATCTTTATATGTTTGATATCACACAAAATTGTCATATTGCTCCATGTGTTTCAATTTTTAGGTTGGATTTCCTTCAACCAATCACTGAAGAGTATACTACATATTTGAATTTAGTGTGATTTTAAATCAACACAGGTGCAWAGTGCTGTCAACACCTGCTTTGATAAAGTTTTGGGGATGATTTTAGCACAGCAAAAACTGCATGAAATCTAATTAGCATTTTTTAAATTCTCTATTTGCTATTTATGCATTTAGAGTGCTAAAATAAAAGAGCAGTGCCTGTTTAAATACACACCTGTCACAGTGTGCAGCTCAAAAACACCAGACAGGAGCCTGACAGCACAGTGCTGATTAGCTTTTTTTTTTCTACATCAGTCTTAATTAGACTTTGCACTGGTATTAACTGAGAAACAGCAGTTTCATGTTGCAATGCTCATTGAATTTGTTGATTTGCTGAGGGGATGTATTAAAGTCCCAGACTAAAGATTTTTAATTTATTTATTTTAATGTATGCAGTTATTTGTGGTCACTTCAGATACAAATAACACTAACAAATCTACACGCCAGCTCTTTTTAGAGCCAAATATCAAAGTCAAGAGAGTTCAGAAATCAATAAGTGGCATCAGTGCAACTTAGTCCATCTTTTATTTACAGTCTAAAGGCTCGACCCAAACAAAATCTATACAAACTGGGTATTTAAAAAAACACACTACCACTCTTTGGCCTCATTCAGAATAGAATTTAAACATCCACTTCTAACATACAAAACTCTAAACAATCAATCGCCATCTTATAATAAAGATCTAATTGTTGATCTATTGATGGTAACAGCTTACCACCATCAGTGTGTGGATGTGTGTGTGAATGGGTGAAGTGTAAAGCGCTTTGGCGTCCATATGGTCTCGATAAGGCGCTGTATAAGTTCAAGCTATTTAGCATTTAATTGTTCCATATTTTTTAATAGAGCACTTTGCTCTCAGACTGCAGGTTTAATTGTGATTCCTAACTACGGATTAGCATTTCATAATGTGTGTGAATGTATTGTAATAAAATTGCAGTGAATTCACTTTTATTCAATTTGTTTTGGACTGAAAAGGATTTATGATTTGATTTTTTTTTTGTATAGTGCCCAGAGATGTATTTTATTGAGACTTAGCGATTTATAAATAAACTGAATGGAATTGAATTTCTGATTTTGTTTATTCGTCTATAGTCACAGCGTTAAGATCGCTTACTGAAAAGCCACCGTTGTGTTTGTTTACCTCCTCTGCATTTTTTTTAAAATGTGACATTATTTAGATGTGAGTCACCCGCAAAWAAAAAGGAGCCCTGCTCATCTCTTTGTCATGGATGTTTCCCTGCCGAGCGTGTTTCTTCCTCACCTCGTTGGTGTTCCAGCGGTGGCGCTCCTTGGGCAGAGAGGAACATTTGGGCAGACACTCCAGCAGCTTCTTAGGAAGGTAGATCTTTAACTGGCCGGGCTCATCTAGAGTGGTGGGGGTGTGGGGGGGAGAGATAAAGTAAGATAAGTGAGGAGCAGGAAGAAGAAAGCCATTTCAAACCCAACAGAGAAACTGTGAGCAGAGAATACCAACTATCTATTGAACTGCCTGAATACAATCAAACAAACCTTTATTGTGAGGCATTTCTACTGTCTAAATGTGAGCAAAAGCAAATGAATTCATTTGTGTTGTAAAAAATAAAAGTGGTTTCTTTTCAGCCCCACAGAAGACATGTGCTTTAATTAATTTTGGTCGACTTTGTTCTCCAGTGGGATATTTCTAATTTATCAGCAAAACGACAGAAAAGTTTTGGCATAACAGCAAAAGGAGACGTCAGGCAGAGAATCTGAAATGCCCAGAAAGCATTTTATTTCTAATTTTCAGTGTATGTTCTGAGTCATCCAGGTCACAGTAATCCATGTTCTTGAGCCGGAGGCAGCTTTTTTTTTTTTTTTTTGGATGTTGAAACCAGCTTTCCTTGATAGACCAATGAAGAGCTAAAGAAAGCTCCTGGATGAGAAATAGTGAAAAATCCTAAAAAAAAAAACAAAGTGCAAAGTTTGTTTGCTTTCTATTCAGATAATTAGTCTTAGTTATGAATAAATTAAATAGAAAGCCATAAATTGCACAACAAAGCTAAAGAATAATATGGTCATTCTCTGGAAGCACTTATTGTTGAGGAAAAACGGTGCTGATTGCACCGAGGGAAWGCCAGAGCTTTTACTTTTGGACAGCAGGTGGAGGTGCACCTTGAGTCCACCCAGGCAACAGATTTAGATTAAGAAAGAATCCATTAGCATACATCATCTGTGCATTTGGGGTTGGTAAACACAACAACCAGTCAATCACATGGGCATTTCTTATCCTCTTTAAAAGCGACTCTCTCTCTCTCTCTCTCTCTCTCTCTCTCTCTCTCTCTCTCCNCTCTCTCTCTCTCTCTCTCTCTCTCTCTCTCTCTCTCTCTCTCTCTCTCCCCTGTTTCTCTCTCTCTCTCTCTCTCTCTCTCTCTCTCTCTCTCTCTCTCTCTCTCTCTCTCTCTCTCTCTCTCTCTCTCTCTCTCTCTCTCTCTCCACTGTGTTATACAGACAGTTTGGTAATGGAGTGGAGAATCCCAGAATAGCTGCTCCTGTGAGGAAACTATTTTTGTACAGGAGTTGGAGAGTCACAAGCTGAGGGCAGGTGATGTTTAATTCCAAGTTCAGATTATGTCTCTGGACATCCTGACAGCCTTTCGGGGGCAGAYAGGCACCACAGCAACCACAGCTCAGTAACAAAATAAAAAAAACAGTTTACTTTTTACTTCTTTGGCTTCATTTAACTTAATGGTTCTGGTAATTTGCTATAATTTTCTCTTGCTCAACAAGTCCAGCGTTGAGATTGCTGCTAACACTATTGCATTTGAGAGCAAAGCCTATACCACCTACAWTGATGATAATATTTTAGAGGAAGCTACAGGAAAATCATTTTTGTCAGCAAAAACYGCTTATTGGGGCTGAATTACCAGTGAAACTGCTTTTTACTCTACATTTTTTCCCCACTGCAGTGACTGGTGGATCACCAAGATATTGAAAAGGAGCAGGTATCCGGACAAAGATGGACGCCCTCCCCACCAAACCTGTGCTTGTGTGTCCTCAAGAGGTGTGCTGCTCAGAAATCAGGACCTCAAAGGTTTTATTTATTTTTATTTTTTGATAAGCACTTAAGTAGAGGGCGTGCATTTATGACTCCAKCTGGGAGAAAGGGAGTCTACCTGAGGGTGGATGACAAAGCGAGGAAAAAACAGCAAAGGTTTACCTGGGAGGGTCAGAAGGAAGAAGGGYAACAATGAATCACAGAAACATTGTTTTTCAAAAAAATGAGCAAGAATGATTAAAGMGAATTAAAACAAAGAAACAAAAAGAAAAAAATTATCAATAGTAAGAAGTGAGTGGAGTGTGTGTGATTGTATAAGGGGGTATCTGTGCGTGTGTGTGTGTGTGTTAGCACCAGTAGTGTTCAGGCACGTATGCTCCCCCTAATCAATTATGCATTTATTAATAGAAGGCCTGAGAAGACAGAATTTCAAACAGCTGAACTGTGCAGCAGCTTAGTTAAACAGCTGAATGGTGCAGCTTAGTTAAAGCCTAATTTCTTTTTTAGCAGCACTCCAGCCTCTCTGCTATGAATGCCAATCAGCATTTAAACCCCACCCCTCCTGGCTGTAAAGCTCCCCCCCCTTGCCCTGCTGTTCTGAAGAATTCTCATCACAGCCTTGCCTTTGAAATGTACCAGAACCACCACATCAAACAGGCCCATTGAACATGTGCAGGCAGAAACACACACACACACATACAAACACACAGACACGTGTCGATCAAAGAAGACACGTCACAGTATTTGTCCCAGAAATGGCTTCTTTTTCTTTTTTTCCACAAGTGACCTTGGTAGRGTAATCCTTTTCAAAGCACACCTTCTTGAACTTGATCACTGTCCTAATGTCCTTCCATTTGTTCTCCCMGCTGATCAGGAATAATCTACTTTCAGCTTTGCAAGTTTCTTGAATGCCAATAAGCTTCTTCGCCCCTTAAAAAAGTTGTGTCTTGCATTTATAGCAAGGAAAAATGAGTCCCAGATTAAGTTAAAAAAATGTATCCATCTGTTTCAACTACATTTTAATGGCGCAATAAATAAATAAACAAATAAATATTTTTGTCTCCTTACTGTAGTAAAACTGAACCAGAAAGCCAGAGCTGAATATCGAGCTGCTTGTGAAATTATAAAACTGTCACATCATGAGAGCCTTACACCCGTGAGCCACGAACTCTAACGGCATGCAGATCGCTTACCGACTTGAAAATTTAGCAAAAATAGTTCAAAAATGMGACAAAACCTGAATCATAACACGAATATGCGCCAAAACGTGAAACCGTTCAACCAAAGTGAAACATTACATTGGTAGCCCATCAAATACCACAATTTAGACTGTAATCACACAGAAGAGGCGCCTCCATCTGATGAATATTTTAGCCATAAAACTGTCATCTTCATATTTAACACAGAAACAAGCCAATGCCCTTGTGAGATGGCTGTCAGTTAATTATAAAACCCGACTCAGTAAAAAATGCTCCAAATGCAACTCTTAGCTCTACCCCCACTGATATTAGGAGGCATCAGGGGAAATTTTCACATTTRCCCCCCTTTTTCAGGATGAAATTAATGTGACAGAAAGAAAGGCTCATTGCACAGCAGCTAGATAGAAGGATGGAAGGGAAGGGAGAATGGAGAGTCGGGGCAGGGAGAAGATTGAGGGAGGTGGGGAGGACGAGATGAGAAACAGAGGGAGAGCAGGGGGCAGAGAGGGAGGAGGGGTAGAAAGATGGGCGTGCATGCTAATTTTATCATTCTGCTGATAAACTTTTCCTCCAGTAATCCTCCGGCTGGGACGTGAGAACAGATAGGAGACAGGGATAGGCTCAGAGAGCTTCAGCTAATATCAAACAGTTACCCAAACAGAGCCCTTGATTCTATTCTAATTTATTCTGTTCTATTCTAGTCTATTTTAAATTAACAAGACATTGGTCAGGATGTGAGGTCTATAGTATTACAGCGACGAAAATCTTTTTATTAAACCATTCTCAGTGTGTTTRGATTAGTGGCACAACATCTTCATTATACTATGGGAGTACCACAAGGATCAGTTTTGAGACCACTGTTATTCAACTTGTAATTAAATTATCTTTTACTGTTGTGTGCGGATATTAAATTTCCCTGCAGATGACACTGTCATTTATACACACGTGGAAAAAATAAAACAACTTATATACATACAGTTCTGGAAAAAATTAAGAGACCACACTGTAAAGAATAAAATTAAAAAGTAATTGAGCTTATTCAAAAAAATAAGCAACATTATGCATTAAGAATTTTGAATTTGCTAAATGGTTTGCCATCTCATTGTCCTAAGTACAATTTAATCATAGAAATAATTATATTTATATTGTTTGTTCAACTCTTAAATCCTAATCTTGCCAATTTAAGGTTGCGTAGTTTTTTTTAATAAGCTCAATTACTTTTTTTACAGGGCACTTTAAAATGATCAGTTTCTATGATTTTACTCTTTATAGGTATATGTTTGAGCAAAATGAACATTGTTATTTTGTTCTATGAACTACTGACAACATGTCTCCAAAAATTTTGTATTTATTTGCAGAAATGGTCAAAATGACAAAGATGCAGTGCATTCAGACCTCAGCTAATGCACAGAAAACAAGTTCATAGTCGTTTAATTACAACAATACTAATGTTTTAACTCAGGAAGAATTCAGAAATCAATATAGAGTACTTGTTGGAATGCTTTCAACCAAATACACTGAAACTGTGCAGTGGTCTCAATTTTTTCCTGAACTGCACGTATAATAGACATAAGTAATGGTAGCTGAGTACTGGCATATAATGAACAGAGTTTTAGTTTGGCTTAAATCTTCATTCCTCTCTCTGAATGTTGGAAAAACTGTAATGCTCTGTTTTACAAGAGAGTAAGACCAAGGACTTTTCAGAATTATTGTAAAAAAGGTAAAAAAAAAGTCAACATCAGGCTGCGATTTTTGAAGTTTGGTTTGTTACTTGCAATTGTGAAAGATTCTAAGAAAACAGGCAAATTTTCTGTTGCAGTTTCACAAAATTTTAAGTGTTTGTTGTCCACCTCTTAGTGATAATCACCTCAACAGCCACTGGTGTTTGTGATTTAGCCTACTGGTCTACACATTTAAAATGAAGATAGACAGATTTGTTCCAGTGTTTCAATATTTCTTATTAATCATTATTGTGGCTTTTAAACCTGGATATTTGCCTCAAATGGTTCCTGTCAGAGGAGATCTCATGTACAGGTGTGTAAAACTTTAGCACTCATGGCATGGTTCMGAAATGCCAAATTCAAAACTGAGAATGGTTCGAGATAAGTCTGAGATGCCCGCAACAATACTGTGACTATTTTGAGAGAAAACTTGTACCCCATAACTTGTTTCACAAATGTTTTGAACACATTCAAAACCCAAGCAACAAGATTGCYTACCCCTGCAATTCATGCAAAAAAAATAATTGAGAACCTCAGGGACCATTTTCAGACACTTTGGAAACTCGTCACGAAAGCAGTTCGCAACCCTGTGAGCCACTTCCTTTAAGTGTGGTTTTGGATTTAAACCTTGGGTTCAAATGGATGAAAAATATGCTTAAATGACATCCACACATTTTCAGACACATTAGAAATCAACTTGCGGAGTGGGAGTCAATGATGTGTTTAAATGCAAGGGTATTGCCTCATATCWATTATGGCAGGTCCTGCTGATTTAATGCAACTCAGAAACTTTATAACCAGTCAGATCCCTTTATAATCAAATATTTAAAAAGTATTGGACTAAAAAGGACTGCAGAATACTCACAAAACAATTTACGCAAGATAAAACGCAAAGTTTTGACAAGCAAATTGTGTACTCAGATGTTTGGCTTTTTAAAAATAGTTTATGAGCTACGTCTTTGAAAATATTTGTATCACGTCGCTCAGAGCCGTATCTTCTACGTCGACTTCTCAGGGAGAAACTCTGCAAGAGACTCAGTTTAAAATGTTTGTGAATAGCACACACACTCCATAATCAGGGCTAATCTCTGGCCCTTTAATAAACCGAAGAGGTGATGGTGTGTTAGCACGTCTTCGCGTCGTATTCCTGATGTCGTCTACCAGCTCACTAAACAGCGTGTTTGTTTTTCTACTCTCTTTATTTGCCTCCAATTTGTCCCCCTAAACAGGCACACATCTGCCCCACGTCCTCTGGAATCAATAACCAATCAAAGCAATTATTGCCCTTATAATCCCATGAARGCGATACGGTGACCACACGCGGCGCGCGCACACTCTCACGCAGATTACACACTCCATCTCACGTCTGGTTTAACAAGGCCCATTGAGGATTACAGAAACATAATGCCAAATGTACAGATTAAGTGTGACAATAAAGTGCTGATAGTCAAAGTAAGCCCTGCCTTCTGCGTGGATAAGTGTGRGCGCACGTGCACTAATACAGCCCTGGCACGCATGAATAAACACGACGTGTGAGCGAGCTGAATTGGAATGACGTCTCAGCAGAGAGACACAGAGATAAGTGTGTGTTTGTGTGTGTGTGTGTGCGTGTGTGTGATCTGTTACAGGACAGATGAGAAGAAGACCTCAGTTCCCACATCACATCATTCTGCCAGAAGGCTTTTATACTTGCTCCCAGAGTCACCCTGCGCTCCAGACGAATGCGTGTGTGTGTGGCACTTAAACACCCTCACATGCAGACGCATTAACTGTGTGAAGATTGTGTGTGCYCGTCTCTTACTGTTGCCATCAGTGTCGTCACTCTTGGGAGGGGTGTGTCCTGTGTAACCAACAGCAATCCTGACCATTCGCTCTGGATTTCTTATCTTCTTCAGTCCTAAAAAGAAGGGAAAAGAGAGAGATATTTAAAAAAACTAAAAATAACACTCCAGTTTGGGTTTTCTTTGACAGCCGCACCTCTTCACCTGGTTTCCTCCYTCCCCAAAGCTCAGAAACAAAACTCCAAGTGAAGTGGGCTGACCCGTTTTCTAATCCGCTATCTCYAACCCATTGTGTCCCCAGATCGATTGGCCACAGCAGATACGCTTCCTCCATGTGTGTGACTAACTTGTACCCAGGTTTAGTTTCTCCTCTCTCTCATCATTTCTGTTTCCCTGACCACTGTTGCTATGATACAAAGTAGACCAACCAGTGCGGAGGGAGACGGTCTTCCAGGCTATATGGTGAATCTCTTGCCCACTGGTGTTCGSCGCCACWCYSKSKCACACACACACACACACATCTGCCAGGGGAAGGGAAAGATTGGATGGATATCTCCTGGCTTCGTCGCTGCGACTCATTTGGCTTCCAGTCAGCATGACTGAGGCTTGTAAATTATTACATCTGTTCAAATCTAACCAAAAGTACCACAAACGTGAGCCTGCTCATGCATGTATACAAGCAAGAAGGGGTAGTTTTTCYTATTTATGCTTCGGAGTGCTTTTCATACTGCCCGTGGGCCTTCTGTCTCATCTTCAGTTCTGGTCTTTACTCGCAACGGGACTCTCAACACACGGCCTTCCCTTTGCCTGTGGCGGCACGCTGTATGCTCGATTGCACACGTGTATAGCTGTGTATCCACCTTGAAGTGCGCCTGAAATGTGATACAGAAATGTATGCTACAGCTTGCTCATGTTAGCCAAAAAATTTTTTGCCCCTTGGAGAAATCTTGCTCAGCATTGCTCCCTAGTGGAAAGAGTGTTAAAAGTCCCATTATGAAGGAAAACTGATCAGGTGAAAGTCCATGATAATGATTTATTTTTAATCATTTAAGCTAAACTAAATGTTTAGTTTGATGTTGGGTCTATTTTTTTCCTCTTCTTGGATTAAGCATGAAAGTGATGCAAAACCATGTGGCGTTCAGGGACAAGCGTAAAACACAACTACGTGGAAAATCAATATTTTATTAACAGTTTGTGGGATAAGTTAGGGGGACAATTACGTGACATGACCTAAAACTGACGCCACCCCCGTGACAACCTGCATACAGTCACTTTCTCACCTCCAGCGCCTTAGCAACCACGAAGCGCGTGAACACAAACATAAACACGCAGAAACGCGCACGAACACACCGCGGCTGTTACACCGAGACGAAATTAACACACAGCTGGTCGGGCAGGTTGGGTGCCTGACAGGAAAGAAAAATCTGCAATTCAGTGGTCTGCTTTTATGCTTTGGAGGGAAACACGCGCGCGCGCGCGCACGGAGAGAGCATCTGAATTCCTTCAGCGTGAACCGCTCTCATCTTCTCTCATCTTCATCCTTTTTTTTTTTTCACGCTAAACTCATAAACCAGCGAGTCAGGGAGAAACGATGGTTGCAAAAAAAATGAGACGAAGAAGAAAAACGGAGCCCCTTATCCCCGACTCGACACCACAACTCTGCCCGCGTTGTGCGCGTGTGCTGTCGGTTAACCGTCATTCTCGCAGTCGCTGGTTCAGCACCAGCGTCCGTGTTTTCGGGACCGGGCCAGAGAGAGGAGAGGGAAAGCCCCGCCGTTATCTCTGCCCTCCTCCGTGACTAAAGGTCCCATCCTCGCTCGCCTCGGCGGAACCTCGCCCCCCCTTCCCCCCCCCTCTCTACTCAGCTGGAAAACAAAACAAAAAAATAATATCCGGACTTCGCCGCCTCAAATAAAACCCGTTAGTGTTTCTCCTTACCTTCCGGCTTGTTTTCGGCAGCCATTTCCCCTCCGCCGCGCGCCTCATCCCTCCTCCTCCTCCTCCTCTTCCTCCTCCTCCTCCTCTTCCTCGACTCGACCTAGTGTTGGCGGGAGGGGTGGTGGTGGGGGGGGAGGACCGCGCGCGTGCACGGAGAGGACAGCTCAAGGA
>NW_013952462.1:27950-29917 GCF_001266775.1 Austrofundulus limnaeus
TTCCTCCTCCTCCTCCTCTTCCTCCTCCTCCTCCTCTTCCTCGACTCGACCTAGTGCCGAGAGGGAGGGGTGGTGGGGCGAGACCATTGGTCAGAACAAAAAGAACTGACGGCGGGGGMTCTGAGATGGTGGCTCACTATATATGGCAAGCCAATTTATCATTTAATCAGGCCACTTTTCAAGTCACTTTTCTCATTCATCAGGCTTTCAACTCCAGGTACAAAGCACAATTTGTATGTCCTGAATACACCGTGGGACACCTGAAATACTACGTTGACATTATTATAGGTGGACGTAGAGTGCTCGCCTTTTCTCGCTGTTCAAAATAAAAACCAGTTRCAGGTTTTCTTGGTTGCTGCCATCTTGTCTTTTTAGAGCCAGCAATGTCCTCAGGATGTGAGGCTGTGTCATTAATACAAATATCTCACCCACACCCTCCCAACTCACAGCAATCACAGCATAACGTGACATTTCTCTTAGCGCCAATTAAAGATTAAAAAAATCAGTAAATATATACTAGTGAAAATCCATAAACAGTAAATATGAGCTTATCACGGGTCATGGAACAGGACTTACAATTGTTTGACAGAAAAAAAACTTCTGTTTCCTAAATGTTTAATCCCTTTGTTTGTAATCTTAGATAGATAGATAGATAGATAGATAGATAGATAGATAGATAGATAGATAGATAGATAGATAGATAGATAGATAGATAGATAGATAGATAGATGATAGAGTATTGAGCGCACTGAATTTCAGCACCATGGACAGCTCCGTCTTCTTCCATTCATAGATGTGACGGTAAGAGGTAAATTCAGATATTATATGAAAAAAAACATATGATTCATTACTTTAGCATTTAAAACGTAATAAAAACGTAATTAAGATAATTATTTACTTATTTGCTTGCTTTATTATTTACTAATTTTAACTTGAATTAATTGTGCTCTTTACTGAGATATGTTAGTYTAACTTCAGATTCGCAGTATCATTTTGACAAAAGTACGGCTGTTTCTGATACGTAAAAAAAAGCAGAAAGAGGATTGTGATTCGATTATGTGCTWCAACGCCCTGCCCTAATTAGGCTTCTCTACCCTCACGTCTTCTTCCCGTTGGTCACGCCCCCTGACGTTCACGCGCACTCCCCCTCGCTCTCTCTCACTCTCACGTCACTGAACAGCGTCTGTATTGGAGGACACCTTGACAGCCTCCCACAGCATCATCATCATCATCATCATCATCATCATCATCATGCTCATCATCTTCTCTCCCTCACACAGACACGCGCGCACAACTTTGGCCTGTGCACACGTATACGTTACGCGCGTGCGAGCGCCAATTTCTTCACCCGCAAACTCAGCGGACGGTAGAGAAAATGGATGTGAGGTCGCGTCTCGCCATAAATTACGGAGCCTGCTTGAATTTCAATGAAAAGAGCTGAAAGACGCTTCTTCCACACGCGCGCGTGGGCTCCAGCAGGCGCTGTCATTTGCTGCGGGTGCTGAAGCTCGCGGTGCTGAAAGGACAGCTCCTACACCGTGTGCCCCCACAACCTGCGTTTTTTAAGAGTCGTTAAACAGCAGCGGTGATAGGTCAGAAGAAAACTTCTAGGAGGAAATGAAAAACATGCCCTCCGGCTGTTAGCTTATTTAGTCTCTGGCAGCAAATCGTTCTGTCGCGTTTTGATAACATCCCCACAGAAAGTTAAGATTCCGCCTATCACGGTGTCGGTACCAGAGGGTTATTTATAATTCAAACGCTTTACGCCTGCTTATCCCTTCTAAACAGTGGGGCTTAACTGGGACCATTATGTTCCCGGCTCCGGCCCACACTGCCGCGCTGCTGCGGGGTTGCCTTTGCAAAAAAGCCCCATGTTTTTCCTCAGACCAGCCTCTCAGGCGTTAGAAAGAAAGAAAGAAAGAAAGAAAGAAAGAAAGAAAGAAAGAAAGAAAGAAAGAAAGAAAGAA
>NW_013952462.1:29927-35652 GCF_001266775.1 Austrofundulus limnaeus
TTTTGGAGCTGATCCAAACACAACCAGTAGGGGGCGAAAGAGCAACCACAGCTCAACGTGGCTGACCAATGAGCTTCCAGAACACAGAGTAGGTGGGCGGTGTCAGTGTGCTGTAAGGCAAACATGGCGGCGACTACAGAAGATGATATTGAGTGTAATACTCAGGACTACTATTCGCTGCTCAACGTGAGGAAGGAGGTATGTTTTATTTTATAAATTTACAGCGAAAGCCTGTGAACCAGTGGTCCGTATTTAGTCGGTACATCAGTAGAACCGGACCCCTCAGTCAGGCAGCACCTCCTTCTCGGAGGAGGAGGAGGCTAAGGAACAGTTGATGCTACAGATTCATGCAAAAAATTCTGATTTTGGAACAGTGAATGAGAGGAATGCATCATTAAAACCATAACAGCAGTAATTAGTATCATCTCAGAACTCAGTTTTCATTAGAAATAGGACAGCTGACAGACATAATTTACACAATTTATAATGCAAGCCTAAATAGCCTCTCAGCATCTTAACGCTTTAAAGCCTCTGCAGAGACTCAAAATATTTGTGAACTGTGCAAACATTAATATAAAAAGTATGATAAGCATTTATTTTGCAGGGAAATTATCTTTAATCTTCTCAGATGTTTTAATTGTGAACTTTAATTGCTTCCTTTAATTAAAAAAAGCTTCTTTAGTTTCTCATCTTTTGAATGTTTTTCTTGTCCTTCTGAGGAGTGACYTGTGACATTTTCTCCTGTCACAGGCAACATTGGAGGAGGTGAAATCATCATACCGCAGGCTTTGTATGCTCTATCATCCAGACAAGCATCGAGACCCCGAGTTGAAAAGACAAGCAGAGCAACTCTTCAACCAGGTTCACCAGGCCTATGAAGGTACAGACTGGTAGTAGACAGTCGAGACAAGCTTATTGCCTCGTGCATATTAATTATGGTTAATTGTTCTTTTTTTTTTATCAATACACGCAGATTAAATGCATCCTTTAGGTAATGATGTTTGCAGAACTACAGTGCAAAAAACACAAACATGCACATAAACTGAACTGTAATTTCACCTGTGGAACTTTCAGTGCTGAGCGATGCCCACTCCAGAGCCATCTACGACCTGTTTGGGAAGAAAGGGCTGGAGGTGGAAGGCTGGGAGGTTTGTTTARTTTCCTGCCATTATTTTTCCACACACAAGACACGAGTGGTTTTGCTGCCTTTTAAAGCCCCGCGCTCTATGTTCGCGCTGACACCGTGTAGGTGGTGGAGAGGAAGAGGACGCCGGCAGAAATCCGAGAGGAGTACGAAAGGCTGCAGAGAGAAAGGGACGAGAGGAGGCTGCAGCAACGAACAAACCCCAAGGTCCGCTCAGTCTCCCGTCTCAACCTCTGTGTGGTTTCCGCTTTCGTCTCTGTAAATCTGTAGCTGCTCTACCATTTTTAAACCCAACACTCTCCATCAACCAGGGCACCATAAGTGTAGGTGTGGATGCGACAGATCTGTTCGACCGCTACGATGATGACTTCGAGGAGATGCCAGGAGGAGGCTTTCCTCACATAGAGATCAACAAGATGCGCATTTCCCAGTCTATAGAGGTACAACCAAAACCCACCCCGCTACACGTGGACCACCCTCATGCTAACCTGGACCAGGTTATACTTTCTGTGTTTATTTGTTTTTTTTAGGCTCCTTTGACAAATACAGACACAGCGATGTTGTCTGGCTCACTTTCTACCCACAATGGGAGTGGATGGGGGAACATTAACATGACCGTACGCCGAGTTTTGTCACCCAAAGGCTGGGGGGAGGTACACGCAAACATTCATGCAGTCATAGAAGCACTTTGTTGTGTGTTGGTGAGAGGATTGTTAGCCTCCACGTGTGTTTGTGTCTGCAGGTGGAGTTCGACGCAGGAGATGTTTTGGGGCCTCTGCTTGGGTTAAAAGGGTTCTGTAATATTACTCCACGGTGGTAAGGCCCAGTTTCTTTTTAAAGTGTTAAATAACTAAAGTGCTGTGGCAACTTCTGGACAGCGTTAGCCGTCCCACGACCGCATCCGTCTGTCATTCCTCTCTCCAGTTTCCTCACGGCCCAGTGCAACCTGCGGTTCTCCCCTCGAGGCTTGAGGCAGAGCTGCTCCCTGATGACGGCGCGGCGCCTGGACCAGAACACCATGGGTTACCTTCAGTGGCGCTGGGGGCTCAACAGCACCATGACCACCAGCCTGGTCCGAGACACGAAGACCAGCCACTTCGGTTTAGATCTGCAGGTYAATGAAAGTGCAGGCGAAGACACTMCATTTCTGTTTTGACTTCATGTTCAGTTCTAATCATCTGTCTCGTAGCTGGGTGTGCCTCACTCCTACCTGATGATGAGCTACAAGTACAAGTTCCAGGACGAAGACAAGACCGAAGTGAAAGGCTCTCTCAAGTATGTCTGAAAAAGCAAAGAGTTTATTGAATCAAACGGTTTGCAAGTCAGGATCGCTGAGCATAGCAGTTTCTGTCCATACAACACTTTACGTAATTAACTGGTTCTGGTAATTCATGTATTAACATGTGTTTTACATGACATGTCAAGCACTCTGTGTGATTTATATACAGTGCATTAGCACAAGGTCAGATATTGACGAATGAGTTGATTGGTTTCATTGATTATTTTAAAACGGCACTCAGTTTTTGTTTTGTTTTTTACTAACTGTGCATTTAGCGACCGATGCTTCGCTTTCGTGCACCTCCCACGTGATCATAAATGCAAACAAAAGATTTACGGTCGACGCCTGGTGAAGATGCACAGCGTGGAAGTGGTGCGTGCTCAGCCTCGGAGCGCTGACCAATCAGGACAGGCTTGGCTTTTTGCAACAGAGTGCGGTCTCATTAGTTTTCTTCTTGTGTAATTACAGAAAAGCAAAAACCACCTCAGAGACCATTTCAGTGGAACTCCGAAGAGCATCCAGAGCACGAGATGAAAAGGCTCCCATTGTTAGTCTGACTCGAGAGCGCAGACTGTTGATTATATGAGGTCGTTTGGCTGCTGCTCCTCTTTCCCCTCTCTTACTTCCTGCATAACGCTGTTTTCAAAATCCCTTTTTTTCCTTATAAAAAAGGACATCTGTGTTTGATGGAGATTGAAATTGAAAAACATGCTTATATTAAAAATAATATTTTTGCAAGCTCCACCCACTTTCTACATAATAACCTCGTCTTCAATACATTTTTGCTGAGCCAATGTTCCTGCACCTTGACTCCACAGAAGACAGTTGTGATTGGTTCACTTGCTTGAAGTTTTAATGCTCCTTCAGCAGCCTGTTTGTTGTTTTCTGCACCACCCATCTCATATACAATTAATGCTGAGTGTAAGTGATTAAACATGCAACACACCTACTGAAAGCTTCAATTATTCTGATTCATTTTATGCTTTTTATTCAGTTAAATAGACAAATTGCCTCAGTGCTCAGAGGAGATTATGTCTAAATCCTTTTGGTGATGCACCAAAAATACAAAAAACAAAACCTGTTTTTTATTTCAGTATGTTATCACAGAAACATCTCAGAAAAACAAGCAGTGGTTTTGATTCTTGCTCCAAGTCTTTATTAATGTATATCAAGTTTGTATGTAAACCTTTTTGAAACAAATGAATTTTTTATTTTGAAGTACGCTGAGCTCATGATTGACACTTCATTTGATACTGTAGGTGCTTCCACGTTGTGTCTGCAGGCTTGAATCTCCAACGAGCGCCTGCGTTGTAAAAAGTGCATGCCCCTCTTCTGTAGTTTTCCAGCTCCTGTGTCGGCCACTCATGCAACTTTTAAATGTGCGCCAACAAAACCCTGCATAAATCGAGGTTTAACGAGATGGCTTTATTTTTATGGGCAAAACTACTTGTAGAAATAAAACGAAGGGCAGATGTTTGCTGAAGCCGTTTGTGACTCTTCAGACCATGTAATGTTAATGTTTGAAATGTTTGGTATTAAATCATCAACTTTTTTGATTAACCTGTTGAACTCCGGTACCAGGAGCAAAACTGCACTTCCTGTTTTTTAAATTTATTTTAACTTCTTGTCATTTAGGCATGCACAATAAATCTGAAACCCAGTTTAAATCACAAACAGTTGAGTCAGAAGGTAAACAAATTGTTAAAAATGCAAATACCTAACTAGTTTTGTAAAGTGTTTGGAAATTTTTTTGATTTTGAGTAATTGTGCTCTAGTTGCAGTTAAATATTTTCATTGTTTTATATGAACAGGGTGAAAAATAAATGTGTATAATTTTTCCAAAAAACAAACAAACATTCAAAAATGAGTGTTTTCAGACATTTAAGAAAAAACTATACATTTTTGCAAATAAAACAAACTTAAGATTTGTTAACTTTTATTAATGGAACCAACATAGTCTATCCTGTGCTGAATGACAACACTCTGAATTCTTTCTTCACTTCTGTATGTTTGCTCTAGTTTATTTTAGCAGCATAAATCCTTGCACAAATAATGTCCACATGTGGATTTATGGTTTGCAAAAGTTTATTCATTATATTTTAAAGGGTTATTTATTGTAAAAGGCAAAAAAAAATAAAAATAAAAAAAGCTTAGGCGAGGGGAAAATATGCAATTTTTCCTGTTCCATCCTCACTTTCTCTGAAARAACAGCAGCTGCTTTGATACTTACACTTCTGATGAAATGTCCCAAGTGTTAGCTTCTTTTGATGACTAGATTAAGTAGAGTTTGTAAATGCTGAGACACACTCCATTACATTTGGATATGCTATTTCAAGCACAAACTTCAACAAAACCCCTTGGAGCTAAAGAGGTTTTAAACTTTGATTTTCCAACCTGTTTTATCTGACTGGACATGTCTCCTCACCGATCGACAGATAAAGCACAGATTTTAGATAGAAACAAGTTTATATACACATTAACTTGTTCAGTTTGAAGTTCTTCAGTGTTTTGTTTTAATAAACAGGGTTCTTGTCTTTACAGGACCGGCTGGTTTGGCACCGTGGTCGAGTACGGAGCGGAGAGGAAGATCAGCCGACATAGTGTTCTGTCAGCCACCGTCAGTATCGGCGTCCCGCAGGGAGTCACTCTCAAGATCAAGTACAGGCCACTCCCGAGATATAATCCCACCCCCCGAGATATAATCCCACTACTCTGTGTGTCGTCGTCACCCTCGACTATTAAATGTGTTTTTGTTGTTGTTGTTTTATTATTGTTTTGTTGCAGGTTGGCGCGTGCTAGTCAGACCTACCTGTTTCCAGTCCACCTGACAGACCAGCTGCTGCCCAGTGCGGTCTTCTACGCCACTGTGGGGCCTCTTCTGGTCTACATGGTCGTCCACAGACTGATCATAATCCCGTACACAAAAGCTCAAAAGGAGCAGTGAGTAAACCGTCCTCTGCCTCATCCAGCATCTCCATTCAGCTCTGAGAGTTTAAGTTTCGTTACTGTGTAAACTTCAGTTAATAGAGATTGTTTGTTTTTAGCTTTAATCATTGTTTTGTTTTTACTTACATAATTTTCTAAAAAAAGAAAGAAAAAAAAAGAAAACTCATCTAAATCCCTGATATGGGTAAACACTTAGCATCTCTGTTTATGAGTGTGTCAAGGGGTTTCTTTCAGGCTTATGCTGTCATCAGCGAAAGCCTCCACAGTGAATCCCTGTGGGTGGCTGTTGATGTCTGCTTTGTGTGTGTGTGTGTGTGTGTGTGTGTGTGTGTGTGTGTGTGTGTGTGTGTGTGTGT
>NW_013952462.1:37813-72497 GCF_001266775.1 Austrofundulus limnaeus
CACGCACGCACGCACGCACACACACACACACACACACACACACACACTACATCAGGGTGAGAAATAAAAGCTTTTTCAGTTTGGTGCCAGTCCAGACTTGGTGAAAATCCAAAACAGTAATTCAGATACATTTTTCACTGTCGTTGTCAACACTGCGTAATATTCTGTGTCTTAAAAATCCTGTTAGTCTGTTCTGCCATCATCTGCTGCTGTGAGGCAAGCCGTGATGGGATTAGAGACCACCTTCATGGCTTAAAAGCACATAGGCTCAGATCAAAACAAACGTCTCAGCATTCTTATTTATTTCACTTTATGTTTATTACATGTTTATAATTGTTTAAATGAGCTTTAATACTCCAGCTAAACAAGTAGAGCAGCCTCGAGTTTATTTTCATTGTGGTCTCAGGTCTGCACAGGTTTTAGATGTAACTCGCCTCAATGGCTGGGATCATCACAAAARAAAGTTGGGCTATTTATTTGGTAAATTGTTGAACTCAAATGCAAATAACTGCTCCACCCGTCCCCCCCGAGGGTCTTTGTTAACCTGGTGGTTCCATGCATGAAGATGCAGAAAGTTGTTAAACTGGAACTAACCTCAGATCTGAGTTGAACCCCTAATAAAACCCCTGAAAATAAAAGGCTGCACCCTTCCCGGCTGAGAAAATCCCAGGATTCATTGCGTCGTCAGCAAACTAAACAGAAAAACTAAGTCTGTGGATTTATTTATTTTTTTAGTACAAAGTAGATAATAATAATAATAGTTTGGAAATACTTCACGGACCGAATATTTTTTTAAATGTAAGTTTAGCAACATAGCTGATGAAGTTTATGCTGCAGATGTTAAATAAAGTGCAGTTAAAGTGCTGATACAGAAGCTTAACCCAAACTGTTTCTATTTATTTACATGTAACGTTTTTAATTTGTCAGTTATTCCTCCAGTGAAAAGACGTACTAATGTTCTAAAAGGCATGMGATATAAAARGCATCATTYTGGTAACGGGGTAAAGRGTGGTCACACAAACAAAGTCATCCAAAGACCACACCTTCTCATTTCACAGCCATTTTCTGCTCCGGACTGCGAGGGGTGGGGCCTCTATGAACCACGGTTAAATGTGGTTTGCAAACCCTGAATTGGGACAAACTCAATGCGTTGTAAAAGTGAAGCCTGATTCCACCTCCCCTCTTTAAAGCTKATTTTTTTCTCTTTTGACATGGATGGCTTCTTTTACTGCTATCTCAAACCATCTCATCTGTTCAAAATATGAACGCTGATGTTTTCCAAAGAAAGCTCTTTATTCCTTGAGATGTAAGAGGACCTGATAGTCTTGACCTGAAAAGCGGACTGTGCTGTGTTGAATCATGTGTKGGTGTAGTTGGTCTTTGGTTTCCTCTATATAAAGGTCAGAACACGACTCACTGCAAACACAARGCTGCTCCTCTTCTGTTTGGCTGTTTTGTCCTTTTAGGTGAACCAGTTTGTGTCTGAAGATGTTTTTATTGGGATATGGTGTTTGGGAAATAATATTTGAGTTTTTTTCCCGACATTAATGACTCAACTTGAATGATGTCTTTGGATTATTGGTGGATAACTGCAGAGTTGTAAAGTAACTAAGTACAAATACTTTGTTACTGTACTAAAGTAGAAATTTTGGTTGTTTGTACTTAACTTGAGTAATTATTTTTCAGCCTACCTTTTACTTGTACTCCTTATATTTTCCACACAATTATCTGTACTTTCTACTCCTTACATTTTTAAACAAGGTAAGAAATAGAAAGTTGTTACTCCTGATTCATTTCGGCTCATTCTTGTTGAACAAATGATAAATTGCGCCTCCTGGAAAGAGTGAATCTAATTGTAGTTGGATGAGGAGTATAATATATACCATTCTGACACCAAATTGCACACAATCCATCACAGCTGCACACCTTTAGAAAAAATGATATTTTTGGAGAGGTCACCTCCCAATAAATGTCATTTTGGAAAACCTAACCGCTCATTTATACTCAATACTTTTACTTTTAATACTTACCTGTTAGCCTTTGGGCTAGCACAGATGCTATATTGCCTTATATGCATTAGCTCAGCACTAGTGTGACAAACAAGCTAAACTGAGGTCCTCCATCCATATTTTCATTTACAGGCTGAGTCATTTCTACCTTCTCCTCTCTGTCAACGCTCTCTGGTTTCATTTAAAAGAGCCGATCATCAGATATTGTCCAAGATTAACCTTCAGGGTGGATATAGCTCGCTAGCAGCCTTGCACCAAGGACCTATCCACGTCATCATTTACCCAGAATGCTTTGCATGCAAATAAAATGGCCCCGTCCGTGTAATATATTTTTAAACTTTTAGTTTAAAAATTATAAAAACTGAACATCCTATAGTATTTTTACAGTCTTTATTTTACAGTTAAAATATATGTTTATCAAATAAAGTCTATTGTTACAACTAACCATGGATCCCTTTAAATGCTTTTTTGATGCTTGTGTGTCTTTTTGCAAAATATCTGATGGATCCCTGGATGGATTTTAGTTCAAATTTCAGGAAAACATCTACAACTGATTAACTTTTGGAACCCAATTTAAGATGATCACCACAGCGAGCTCACCTCTGAAAACAAATAAGAATTTCTCAGTCAGCTTTACAGATATTGAACTGAAATTTGATGGGGTAGTAGCTGATCGTCATTCACAACACGTTCTCTTAAGAGTCTGGATAAGGGGCCTACAGTGGAGCAAACAATGGGGGAGGCTTATGCGGGTGCTTCATCTTTTCCACCTAAACTTTATATGCTGGTCTGGAGATTTGAACCTGTGATCTCTCGATCGCAATCGCCTTCCCTGCCCTCTGCAAACAGCTAAACGATAAATATACCCACGCTCTCTAAAGTCTTGCAAACTTCCCGTACCTCCCTCTGTAGGTCTGATTATCCTTAACGCCTGGTATGGAAAGTTTGTGTCCGACACCAGCCAGAAGCAGGACAAAGCCAAGGTGATCGACGTCACTGTGCCGCTGCAGTGCCTGGTCAAAGACTCCAAACTCATCCTCACCGAGGCGTCTAAGGTGTGTTACACTCTGCGTGTCGTTAAAAAGCTCAGCACTCTGACACGGTAACAGCTCATGCCAACAATATCTCTGCACACAGGCGGGGCTGCCGGGCTTTTACGACCCCTGTGTCGGAGAGGAGAAGAGCCTAAAACTGCTGTACCAGTTCCGAGGCGTCATGCACCAGGTCATTTCTGCAGACGCCGAGCCGCTGCGGGTACCCAAGCAATGTTAGTATTCAGCACCTTCACCTGTGACTCGTGGAACTGCATGCTAATTACAGCATCGGCCAGGCTCGCAGAGAAGTTAAAACTGTACCTTTTTTTGTTTTGTCTTGTCAGCTCACAGGATCGAATCTGAGTCCTAGGAGCCTGTTGCTGCAGCAGAAATGAAGATGAGACGAACTTTGTGTCCACAGAAAACTGAACGGGACAAATCAGCACTCCCATTTGTCTCTTCCCTCCGTCGTCGTATTTGTGAACGTGTCTGACGAGTCCGCCCACTCCTTCCCTTCCCCCAGAGGCCGATTCTCAGGTCCAGCTGCTCGTCGGCTTCTCCTGACAGACCTGCTCACATGTCCGTCTGCTGCAGGAGATCGGCGCTGGTCCAGAACTTAGTTTTCTGTCTGAGGTGGCTGATCGTCACCACAAGCGTGATGATTTTCCCTCGGTAAGGAGCTCAACATGGACGATCCCTGATATTCATGTAATCAAGAAGCTGTAACTTGTGTTGTGCATCACCCTAATAGATTAGAGAAGTTAAACATTAAAGGGATAGTTTGGATCTTTTGAAGRGGGCTTCTGTGGAAAAGTTATAAACAACCAGCTTCCTATTAATATAAACTCTAGAAAAATGTGAAAAACGATGGTCTTAACACAACTTAAAGCTAAAAAAAAWTTTCATTTCTGACCATTCAACAATATTACATTCCTGCCAGAACTAACCCAGAACTGTACTGTCGGTGGAGCTCTCCAATCCATTTTAATCTTGCTTATCAATCCAGTCAGAATAAATAATTTCTCCAAAATGACGTTCTCCAAAGCACTATCTGCAGCAGGTAAGATAATAAGTGTTCATAATTTTTCCACAGATCAAAATCTGAACTATCTCTAGGTGAAGGTTTCTGGTAACACTATGCAGGCCAAGAGTCAGAAAGCCTGAACCTAACTAGGATTAAAAAATGCATCTTCTCTTAATTTGCAATCTATTTTTGTGACACGGCTGCTGCTCTTCATGGTGCCAGTCGCTGTTTGTGAGTGTAAACTAAATTTAGCTGTAGAGGTTTTAAAGGGAGGAGGAAAAGTTTAGAGTTGTCTTCTGGTAGTTGTGATCCAACTAAATGCAGACCAGCTTTAATGCTTCACTTAGCTTTTTTTAAATACAGTTAAACACACACAAAAAGCTAAAATCCAACTTGGATTTAACCTGAGTTTATTGATCATCTCTGAGGAAGTGATGCTGAATCTGAATGATTTATTTTGGTAAAATGAATAGACGACTAGAAGTCGGCACAAAGACATCAGTAACAGATTTAAAACTTAAAACGATTATATTAAAGTAAATGTTTYCAGCAAATATCAAAAAACTATGAAAACTGCTACTTTACCGCTAAAGGAAGTCTCTGCAGTAAACCTGTTTATTCTCATATTGTGTTACTGTAACACAGCAGAACCTCGGAGTCTTTTAGTGGTTAATTCACACACGGTTTGACCTCTGCTGGAACTACTTTCTCAGCAGAATAGTACTRGAAACACTAAACTGCTGATGAGCAATCAAGTGTCGTAGCACTTAAAGATTTTAATTTCAGCTGCACAGTAAAGCTCTCATTTAAGCCTATTTAATTAGATTTTACTCCCTATCTGATTGGTCCATCTGTCTGTAGATGGATTGCGCAATAATGAAGAGATAGTTTCATCTTAAGTTTTTTTTATTTTTGGAGGGGGTAGACTTCATAATGAACTACGGGGAACCCTAAACATTATTAGGAGCACTAAAGTAGGTTATAAGCTCTATTTTATAACTTG
Source organism: Austrofundulus limnaeus (assembly GCF_001266775.1). Taxonomy (NCBI): domain Eukaryota; kingdom Metazoa; phylum Chordata; class Actinopteri; order Cyprinodontiformes; family Rivulidae; genus Austrofundulus; species Austrofundulus limnaeus. The sequence continues at coordinate 42,884 of NW_013952462.1, forward strand.
TAAAGGTTATATTTTGCACTAAATGTAAGTATATCAGATATATGAGTCTACTTATCATTAAAATGGTGCTGATCACTTTAATTGTAGCGGTTTGCTTTAACTAAAGTAGAAACGGGGGGAGGATCTGACTGATCATGTGTTGGAGCCACTACTGCAGCACCCATTTGTCCCGCTACCTTTGTAAGGTGTTCGGTCAGAATCTTCTGGTCCCTTCTGCCACCATGAGGCGGGCCGAGTCTGCTCCCTGGTTTTACATACCAAACTGACCCATCGTGTGTTACTGTATGACTGAAAGGAGCCTGAGCTCTGTCTTGTAAAGCCAATAAATGTGGAATAAGAACGGCTGCGTCAATTAATTATCGCCATAGTTGGGRGATGTTCGTCTGTTAACAAAATATCTCAGGACCTACTCATCAAATTTTAGTCAAACGTACAGGACTTAGTCCTAGGATGAACTTCTACAACTGATTAACTTATGGAGTCAGCTCGATTCAAGATGGCGGCCACAGCCACCTGAACTTACAAAACACTAAAATGGCTAAAGCTCAGTCAATTTTACAAATATTGCCCTAAATTTTTTTGTGGCGGTAGTTAATTCTGAGCCACAACAACTACTCTGAGCATGAAGGGACTTTAAAAGATAATCATTTAAAATGTTGCCATTAATTACTTGAAGCCAGTGCTGGCTGTCTGTTAGCAAATTATCTTGTGAACCATTTTATAGATTTTAATGAAATATTCTGCAAGTTGTACCCATACAACTGATTACCTTTTGGAGTAAACCTGATTCGAGATGACCGCCGCAGCCAACTGCAGTTAAAAACCACAGACATGGTTATAATTCAGTCATTATTACGTGTCGTGTAGCCACTTGGTGCGACAGTAGCCACAAGTAATTCACACGATCTACTTCAAGTGTTACTCATTGAACAAAACCTTTGCTTTAAACTTTAGCATTCACCGCTTTGTCACACCTGTTTGTTAGCAAAATATCTCACGAGCTAGTGGACAGATGGCTGATTAACTGTTGGAGACCATCTCGTTCKCATTAGCCAACACAAAACACAGCTGAGTTTATTTTTACGGACGTTGAGCTAAAATTTGATGTGGTAGTAGCTGAGTGTGATTCACAACACATACATCTCAGGAGTTTGCTCATAAGGTTCAACCAAACTAATAACCTTTATTTCTCAACATAAGATCAGATATAAAAGCTGGCAGGTGATATGCATTGCTTAAAATGACAGTGCTTTAAAAAAAGTCTTAATCAGGGTAAAATGGTACCTCTTTATTTACAATAGTTTACAATAGTTTCACAGAAACAGTTTGAACACAGCACAGACAACGCCTTCTCAGTAAGGGGACAGGACAACCCAGGATCAGAATAAACAAGCCTATCACAATGAGCTTTCTTAAACCATATTCATGTCTTTAAGACGCACACAGCAACTTTTGGATTTTGTGCCTTTAGGTCCTCAGATTCTAAGACAAAACATCCCGAGGATTGACAAATTATTTTCTGGTTAATGGTCCGAAACGTCTTAAAAACACAACCTCAACGATTGTTGGTAGAATCCAGCTAACCGACATTTGTGAAACATCAGAAGAGTGCACAAAATAAAAAGCTTAATCACTTTGAAACTCTTAAGTTTTAAGAACTAAAACATTCATTGTGGTTGTTAGCCGTTTCCTGGTCAAGTCCTTGATTCTGCATTGTAAAACCCCATTCTGGACTAAGATCTGTCTACAGTATGGCTTTTTATAGAATAATCAGAAACAATAATTAGTCTACACACACAGGCCTGACAACAGATGGCACGTGAATCACAAAGCTTACTTTTTTTTCTGAATTGGAGCAAGTCTTAATAAAGAAAACAAAACCTTTTTCATTAAACTTGCTTTATATGGAAGTGAATACTGCTATGAAAATGATGATGTAAGGAACCGAAATCTGCTCCTGCAGAGCTAAAATAAAGCAATGGTTCCCACCTTGAAAGAAAAAAAAAAGAAAACCCCAAGGATTTCAGATGAGACAACTTCTGGCACAACATGGCACCTCCATCACTCACATGCATATTTTAACCTGGACTATTAAGCAAATCTCTCTTCCAGACAACTCTGGTTACAATCATTTCCTTCTGTTAATGTTAAAACAATCCATTACAGAAATATATTTGTCTCTGAACATTTCGTCATTGCCTTGAGTCTGTTAACAACTAAAAACAAAAACAGTCGAGAACAAAACTACAGCTCAATACTGTCGTGAAATGCAGCGAAGTCATACTGACCAGAAGCAACTAAAAACTGCTGTTCTATCYGATTCTTTTAAGTTTTATGTTTCTTTTTCTTCTTTTTGATTACAATTTCTTTTAAAAAAGATTTTAATGAACTATGAACACTTAAAACACTGAGAAACAGGTTGTGAGGTCTCCACATACAGTCGACTAACATCTGGATTGTGAGGCTGGAAGACGGTTTGTAAAGTGGAGGGGAAGAGAACAAGTGATTGGTTCAGAGTCACAATGATATTCTTTCACCGCGTCTTAAATAACGACACAAAAGAACACACAGATGAAGCAGATGCAGACTTTAGCCTTTTACCCTGCATCTTTGTTCTACTGGATTATACCTCAGCATAATACGATAGCACCATCTGAAGCAATAAACACAAGGCTTTTACTCGTTTACTTATTTTAAATGGCTAGTTGTGTAACATTAAAAGAGGCATCCGAGAGAAAACAAATCCAGTTTCATCAGAATAGACACATGTTTCTGTGACAAAAAAAGTCATATATATATATATATATTTTAAAATAAAATTATTTAAAAAAAATGTGAGGAAAAAAAAGTGCAAACCATCTTTCCCCATCAATCCCAGCATGCACCATTAGTGGGTGGCAGTTGTGAGGGTATTCTCTACATATGGCAGTTCAAATGATTCCAGTGTAGCGAGTCTCTAACAGTAGCAGTCTGCTGCTTTCTGTGTCATCTACAGACAAATATCCATTCAGTGATTGCCTTACGCACAGAGTCTGTAGGAAGCAGAAACAAACCCTAGGAAATCTAAAACAGCACTCAAACCATTTCCAAATGGGATAAGGGTTTGGGTTAGGTCCACCAAAGTGTTTGTTTTTTTTAGAAAATGTGGGTTCATCGCTGACCATGGAGGACAGACACTGAAGGGTGCAAGACCTGATTTTAAGGAAGGGTCGGTCTGACAGATGCAAAGGGAGGAGGGTCCATAGAGTTTCAGGTTGGGCCCTCGGTGGGGTCAGTCCAGCAGGTGTTTGCGGGATCCTACCCGTGAGCGGTGGGAGCGGCGGGCGTCTGGGGGTCCGTGTATGTCTCGGCAGCTTTGGCACACATATGTCTCTGGCACGTGGCTCTTGCGGATCTTGGCGCACGACAGGTGGATCCAGGTGTTGCACTTGTTACATTCGATCATGGCTCGGCCCGCGAACGGCTTCATGCAGAAACATGTCACCAGGTCCCACGAGTCGTCGTCTGAGGAGACGGGAGGGTGGGGGGGTTGTTTTAAACAGCAATCGTTTAGATTTCAGCATTTTGTAGCACAAACAGAGCTTACCTGAGTCCACCATTATGTCCTCATCCTCTCCTGAGCCGTCTTCGTCTCGGAACACCACTTGTTTCCCCTGGCGAAACACGGTTCGGCTTCCTGAAAAGCCCTCCACTTTCTGAACCTTGACCACCCCTTCTTCAAGGTCCCGACCATCCCAGTGTCGGCGCTCCTCCTTGGGTTCCTCCTTCGGCTCCTCCTTGCAGGGAGAAGGGCTGGGCAGGCACTGGGGGTGGAGGGGGATGCTGAGATCATCTTCGGGCTCTTCTTTGATCATCCGGCCACCGAAGGACAGTGGAGACTGCGCCTGTGGTTCTGGTGTGTGGCTCTGCTGTGACCTGCTTTCCTCGTCGGAGTGGTGCTCCTTCTCCTTCCTCCTCTTCTTCTTCTTCAGTTTGTCAGCTTTCCTGTGGTCATCTGGATGCAGACTTGTGATTGTGAGCTGCAGAGCAGAAGAAGAATAAATCTCAAAACAACAACAAAGCTTCGTCTCATCAGTGCACACACTGATGGGTTTTACTTCAGTAGACTTAGTTCAGCTTACTTCTCTTTTAGGATGAGCAGAAAGCATGGGTCCAGGTTGAGGTCGTTTCCTGTTTCTGTCTTGAGGGATCTTCGTAGGACGCGAGGGACAGGAGGCTGGGMGTCCCGGGGTCCAGCCATCACTGTCAGCGGTGCTGCCTGTGCTGTTGGGWGGGCTGGAGCTACTGCGCAGCGGAGAGTCCTGCTTAAGCAAAAGAAGGCGCAGATATCAGTGACATTCTGCTATCACTCTTAGTGTGTCTGTGCCACAAAGCAGATGACTTCACAATAAATAACCGAGACAGGCTACGGTTTCAGGTTGTAAGACGTGGAACTTTAGCTACGGAGGGCAAACAGCAACACACTGTAGGGAGACGTGGTTTTAAACAAAAAAAACAAAACAAAAAAATTGAAATCCACTTATTATTCATATTGTAAACAGATTCAATGGCAGATATTGAACACTTACAAAAATCATTAATCAGTAATGCCTGTGCAATGTCAAATGCTGTTTGTAAATTGAAAAATACATATTGGCAAAAAACAAACAAACAAAAAACCTGTATAAACATCACACTTAGAAACAAACAGTTATTCCATTAGTCCATGTAAATAGCTGTACATTTACAATAAAAAAATACCCTACAGACACAAACAAAAAGACATTTGCTTAAGATAATCTTTTGTGTGATTATTTTGTCTCCCCCTGTACTAAAACAGATTTGCAAAGGAAAACCTAAGTCTTGTACTGTATCCACTTTTACAGCCAGTACAATTCAAGAACACGTTCTTTATTGTTAGCCAGTTTCTCTGATAGAACAATCACTAACCTAAAGTTTTGAAACAGTAAATATGTAAGAGGATCCTTACACGGTTTGAACTTTTAATAATCTCTGTTTTGCTCACGTTACCTGTGATTTATGTTGGATTTTCCTTACTGTATTGTCTTCATCATCATAACTTACTGTACTTCTAATAAAGATAATGTTAAATATTTGTGAGTTTTTTTTCTTAATAACTTATTATTTAGATGTTTACATGTGAAAATGAAGAATGTTTAACAGGGAGAACAAGTTAGACATGTTAAAAATGAGGAAAAWGCTCAGTGTTTACAAATAAACGCGTTTCTCCACCTCTAACGTACCTCTTGCGGGTAAGGGATGTATCCGGCGTAGGCCAACACAAAAGTGCAAAACTTGTTAAAATCCTCCACCGTTCTCCTCCTCCGGTACGGCGGACTGAAACTCTGCAAACAATCTTGTCGTTAAAAAAAAAAAAGACCCGAAGATCTCAACAACATGGCGATGACATGAACGAGAAGTGACCGCCTGGCTGCACACACTTTCTCTGCAAACTGACATGGAGTTGGCTAGACGCCACATACGAGGATTCAATACAAAAAATAGCACTAAAATGAAAAGTAACACAAAGTAAAGTTTCATTAAGTTGTTTTGAACAAATGTCACCCATTAACCCAATTACAAACTGCAGACAGATCTGTTAGCCAGCTCGGCTAGCAGGCGTAAACAGCAAATAAGTACCAAGCTAATGCTAAGCGGCTAGGRGTCCAAATAAATAAAACGGCTGCCAAAAGACCAATAACGCCGAACAACAATAATAAACTTTCAAACAGGCCCCCGGGGTAATAAAAGCATCACTGCTCACCGACTGTTAGCTGACGACAAATGCAGATACCGCGAATGTGAGTGTTAGCTTGTATTTATGTTAGCATGCTCCGTTATGGTGATGGAATGTGTTCCCGATTAAAACTCGAGGCTACCGAGCGTCAACGCTTCATAAAAAGTGCCGTGTCAAGTAACAAATAAACGACATTTTTTATAACCACAACGTCAGGTTTTAACTGTGCAAAACTGCACTACGGTACAAACAAGTCTGCGTGTTGAAGCAAGTGTAATTAACTTCTTATGACAACATTAGCGAAGCATGCTAACGCTAATCGGCAACCGCTTGTCGAGCGGTGACAAGACCTGGATCAACTTCGTGCCCGCTAAATTCGCTACACATTAGCGAATGAATAATTGTAAAAMAGTTACATTAACAAAACAAGTACTCACCTCCGACTGAAATGCATGAGATGTCGATGGGTTTATGTCACCCATCTTAACGGAGTTCCCGACCACCTGACGTGTTGTGGATACCCTGACAGGCTACAGAAGCGGGCTACTCTATGGGACAGTAAACACCGCTTACTGGTTTAGCTTTTTGCTCGCTAGATGTCCGCTGCTAGCGTTACCTCTCGAAGCAACAGTGTCCACTCAGGTTGCCATCACGGACATCTGCTAGRACGAGTTCACCAACTAGTCGGCACMAAGTRGCGAGCTGTGACTMCTGAACGTCAGCAATCTTRACTACAGTGTCTTCACCGAGCTGTCCGGTAAAACCACCGTCGATCCAGTTTTACGGACTACTCATCGGTTCACTTCGGCTGTCACTCGCTACCTGCCCCCCTCTTCTTTTTCTTTTTTCTTCGTCTTCTTTTTTCTTCTTCGTTTTTTTTTTACTCTGACAATATTGACACCGGTGCGTGGAATATTGCCCCCTGCAGGCTAAGTCAAAAAATTAAATTGTATTTAGACTCGATGCTGCAAAATAAATAAAATAAACAGTTATYGAAAGTCAATAATCTGCTTTTAGTAGGGCTGTAAGTTTTTTGTGAATATAATTAGTGAATATTTCTATTGTATTTTATTAAAGATGAGTTGATTCGCGAGATAACATTTTTGACCTGAAGGGGGCGCTAGAACAATACATGTAAAATTCCGGCGTCAAAATCCAACGAAGAAGAGATTTTACAGCAGGAAGTCTTTTCTTGAAGTTCCGGTGACTTCTCTTGAGCATCTGCGCGGCGTTCGTATCAGGCTGCAGCTAGTAGGATCAGTTTTGTCTGTTTTTTTGATAAACGTGTTCAAAATGTCGGACACCACAAGACTTGGAGAGTTTAAAACCTTTTTGACTGAACACTTTACCACGCTGGCGGTGGAGGTGTTTACCGAGGTGGAGAACATTGTGGGGGCGTGCTTTGAGGAAAACAAACGGCTGAGGAGCATGCTGCACATGGTGCTTAGCCCCGAGATAAAGTTACACAAGATAGGTTTGTTCTCTTCAATATCTACTTATCAATGCCTTCACTTAATGCTTGAAGCTAATTTCTCYCTGTTGGTTTAAAGATTAGTTTGAATTATTCTCGAGAGAAATACAATTGCATGGACCCCCTCCCCCCCAAATAAATAAAGAAAGGTATAAAAACAGTTTTATTTTTGCTAACCCAAAATAAATTTTTAACACTTGACAATTTCGTGTTTTATTTTTTTTTGCATTTTATTTGGATCCACACAGAGTTACAATTTAACATTTAAATATCAACGTGTTTCACAAAATATCGAGTTAAATGGCCCATAGAACCTTGCATAGAACTGTATGACATTTGCTTCTGGTAGAATATGAAGTTAGAGATTTAACCACTCTTGTAGGTCCAAAATTTATATGGTTGAATGATCAGAATTCAGACTGTGTATTTTAATAGGAAATAGATGTATTGGTAATTTTCTTTTTTGTCTCTATTAATAGATGTTACTCCATACACTGAACCAAGTATCAGGGAGGAACCTGCAGAGCCAAATACAAGGTCAGCCAATGAAATATCAGAGCCGATGATGAAAAGACCTAAAGAGGAGGAGACTGAATATGATATTCAGTGGGGTTCAGAAAAACTCTGGCCAGACAAAATGGACAACAGTGATTTACTTGACTGTGTGAAAAGTGAAGAACAAGAAGCCTACCAGTCGCCCGTCTCTAACTCATTTACCGTTCAAGTGGTTGAGTACAATCAGGACTCTTCAATCACCGTCTCGACTCATGATGCAGGAGCTGAACAAGATGATTCTTTCTCTGTGTCGTCAGATGAAACCCTGTCCTCTTCATCTTTACAGACTAACATTGACTCAAGCAGCAGCCAAAAACATCAAACAAATCCTGAAACTTCAATCACAAGCGTAAGTGTGAACATTTTACCTTGAATTCTTTATATTTAAAGTTTTTGCTGAATAAATCTTTACAGACAGGTAAGTTAAAATGGTGCAGACATGCGTTTGTCAGAAATAAGAGCTAAGAACTTTTTTAGTAACAGGTAAACGAGTCATTGTTAAATTTTACCCCACAATAAATGAGCACATACTGATGTATGCAGCTGAACCCTTCCTCACATAATTATTTAGTTCACCTTTATTCATTAATTCAGAATAAATATATAACTCAATAAATTTTTTAGCTATCTGTTCAGACCATTTGTATCATATTTGCTACACACATTTCTGTGACCTCTTAGCAATGTGATAATATTARATAATAATTTATAAACCTGTTGAATGTAGCTGTTGTTACATTGTCCAGTTTCAGTATGACTAGTTGCATCTGATTACAGAGCCTGAACCTTACCATCGAGTTTAAAAAAAGATAAATGAAGTCACTAATCCTACTGTTTCCAAAAGTGCTGCAGCCGAGTTGAAAACACATTTTTCCTCCACTGGTTGTAGCCTGTATATCAAGTTTTTAGCTTCAGCGGAGTGGGTTTTAAGAGCTAAAAGTGGATTAGAKCAACCAATGGAAAAACTAAACCCCTACCAGACCGACCCACATAGAAARGTTCCGCTATTTAAACCGGAATGTTCGGTATTCAAAAAATTCATATAACAAAAATAAAAACCGGTATTCGGTACAAAACGGTATACCGCCCAGCACTAAAATGCAGCTGTTTTCAGTTACTGTTTGTTTGTGGGCCTTTATGTCTAAAGTTTAGTCTCTAACAAGTAAAATGCATGCTCAGTTGGGTTGAGATCAGGTGACTGACTTGGCCATTAAAGAATATTCCACTTCTTTGATTTAATTGGGTTGATTTGTCTTTGTTTCTTTCCATCATTCTGATTGGTTGTTGTGAAGGGGTTTCTCTTCTCCATGGAAATTATTCTGCTATCAWCCACCACTGTTGTCTTCCATGGTCATCCAGGTCTTTATGCATTTTTGAGTTCACCAGTGCTTGCTTTCTTTCTCAGGATGTACAAAACTGTAGATTTTGCCACTCCTAATATTGTAGCAATTTCTTGGGATGTCCCGATCCAGATTTTTTGGCTCCCGATACAATTAGATTTTTTTAATGATTAGTCTTTCCGATACCTGTCCGATAGCTTTATTTCTTTTCAAGCGATAAGGTTGGTGGGTAGGGATGCTAACAGTTAATCGATTTACGATTAATTGTTGAATAATGATTTATTAGATTAAATTTTCTTCCATTTTATTAATTGAAAATATCTGTTTAAACCTTATTCCAGTGTAGTTTTGCCTTCATCCCGCAGAGGGCGCTGTTACTATACCCTGGCCCTGTTAAACTGAACAGGAAGCTGTCTCGATGTGGGTGGGACCACAAACGCGCGAGTCTCATTTAATTTTATTTGCGACACAACAATACTAATGGACTATACCAAACTCYAAGGAAAAGTACCAAAGGTTGTACCGAACCATCAAGCAGTATGATGCTAAAGACAAGAGAGGAGGACGACAGAGAACAGTAGGCTAACTGTGGCTAACGTTAGCATCCTCTTGTTGAGTTTAACTCCATGTGAAAGAACAACAACAAAAAATGTTACAGTCACTACCAATATTTAACTTGAAGTTAATCTAATCTGTGTGACATTACCTGGCCAGTAAACCAATCTAATGAACAGTAACTGACGTCAGATCATGTCGTGCAGCCCAGCTAAGATAGAAGCAGAGGGAATATAAACAAACAATTAATTACCGGTACTCATTTGTATCTCACGTCTTTCAGGGATATTTTATTATGTTCCTAGTTTGTTTTTGAGTTAATCTTTATTTTAAAATATTACCGTGTGCTTAAATTAGTTTTTCATCTTCAGGGTGGATTTAGTGTTTTGCTTATTTTATTATTTATTTTTTCTGACTAGCAAATTAACAAGTTCCTGTTTTATTATATTTTATAAATATGTCCAAGTTTAATAATGTGAGAGAAATCCACATTTCTCTGTTCATTCAGTGTTTAGTCACACAGCTGGCACAATGAATTGTTAAAATAATATTGTATTTTTTTATTTAGTGTGAAAAAAATTAGCCCTTCATGTTATAGATAGAGAAATGTCAAGTTTCTAGGAAAATGGCTGCTTATCGATAAGATCAATCAACTTTAGATTAATCCATTAATCGATAACTTGCATCCCTAGTTAGTAGTATTAAAGCGAGCCCTGCTGTTCTCACCACAAGAAACATCCAGTTTGCAGATTTTGCAAGATGGAGTTTCAGCATCATTGTTTTCCATTGAAAAGTGTTCCCACACTGTGGACATGGTTCCATACTTGTGTGCGTCTTGACTTCTTAACGGCAGCAGTAAAGCATGATGATGATGAAAACTGTCGCAAAAACTGGATCGGCCCGATCACATGACTAAATCCGATTCTACCCGATTTTCCAAAAATMGCCATATCTGCCACCGATAGCGAGTATCTGATCAGGACATCCCTAYCAATTTCTCAGACAGATCTCTGAAATTATCATCTCTGCTTTATTGACCAATTACTTATGTGTATTTTTAGATGTCAAAAAGAATAGAGGAAGAGAAGACAAAAAAGTACATTGAAAGTGTCATCAACATGATAATGGATGGCAATTCAAGTGACATGGAGCATTTAGGAGAAGATGAGGAGGAGTGGAKTCCTCAGGCCATACGCGACGATGGATGTTTAGATAGCAGTGATGAAAGTGTAGCCCAGACAGGCATGGAAGTTGAGGTGCCAACAAGAAGTCTGGACATGATCAGAAATGAGTCAGTGATGGGRGATGCAAAAAGCAAAGAATGCAGATGGAGAAATCTTGAGTATCAAACTCCATCTGTTGATTTCATTGCATGTGATGAGGAAGGCACAGAGAATTGGTGTGACATGACACCATACATGTACTTTAAACAGTTTGTCACTGATGAAATGCTACAGGAAACTGCAGAACAAACAAACATGTACAGTGTGCAAAAAGAGGGCAAGTCCGTAAACACAACTGCCAAAGAAATAGAGCAGGTTCTAGGCATGTACATGCACATGGGGCTAGTACAGATGCCCTGTGCAAGAGCCTACTGGGAGATGGAGACAAAGCTCCCTGCAGTTTGCGATGTGATGCCTCGAGATCGGTTCCTGAAACTGCTGACACTGATTCACTTTCAGAACAACCTGAATGCATCTAACGATGCAGAAGCAGACAAGCTGTGGAAGCTCAGGCCGTGGTTACAAAAACTGCGAGAACAGTTTCTCTGCATACCCCCAGAGGAATGCCATGCAGTTTATGAAATGATGGTGCCATTCAAGGAAAAGTCTCATGTATGTGTCCACAAGCCTGAAAAACTACACAAACTGGGTTTTAAAATGTGGGGACGTGTTGGACAAAGTGGCTTTCTTTATGACTTCGATATTTTTCAAGGTTCAGAATATCCAAAGAGAGAAGAGTCTGAATTTGGTGTCGCAGGAGAAATTGTGCTGAAGTTGACTTCAACACTTTCGGCAGGAAGGAATCACAAAGTCTTTGCGGACAACTGCTTTACATCAGTTCCCCTGGTCSAACACTTGAAAGAGAGAGGAATCCACTATGTTGGCACAATTGACATGAACGAGATGAAGAACTGCACCATGAAGGATGAAAACGAATTGAAGGAAAGTGGAAGAGGATCAATGGACTTCACAGTAAACCTGGACAACATCATTGTGAGATGGTATGATGACAAAGCAGTGAACCTGATCTCCTCTTATGTTGGCATTGAACCTGTGGGAAACGTGAAATGCTGGGATTGCAAATCCAAAATGCATGTAATGGTTCCCAGACCAGCCATTGTTGAAACATATAACAAGTTCATGGAAAGCATTGATCTTTTTGATAGTCTGTCTTCACTTTACAAGTTCAGCTTCAGATCCCGAAGATGGTACATGCACATCTGGTGGCACACTGTTACCGTAGCAGTCATCAATGCTTGGAACGTGTACAGTAGAGATCAGAAGAAGCTACAACCCAACAGGAAATCTATGACTCTACGAAGGTTTCAAGCTTTAGTTGGCACTTCTCTCACAAGCGCAGGAAAGGTCAAGTGTGACAGATCACTATTCTCTCCAGAAGCAACTCCAGCACCACCCCGTAAAAGGCCAAGCTGCAGTGTGCCTCTTGATGTGAGAGAAGATGGCGTAGATCATTTTCCAACATGGGAAACACGACAGAGATGCAAGTACTGCATAGGGAATCACTTTTCACATGTCTTCTGTGTGAAATGTAAGGTGCATCTTTGCCTGAACAAGGACAGAAACTGTTTTTATGCCTACCACAAAGTGAAATATTCATTTCACTTTGTCTGAAAAGGTTTTTGTATAGGAAAACTTCTAGAAATATTTTATAATTTTTAAATGTTCTTAGCAAAATTTGTTTTTGGATCTAAAATTAATCTTGTGATTTAAAATATGCATCATACGTGTCTTATGTGTGATACAAATCAAATGTAACAAAATGAAATGGGCAGTTTTTATATATTTTAAAGACCGTGTAAAGTAAAATGTAACATTTTCTTTTTTTAAACGTTATGCCATAAATGGATTATTGTAAATGAGTACAAATTCTCTCAACTATAGATTTTTGGATAGTGGAGATATGATTCAATTTGTGTAACAAGATATCTGTGTTTCAGGATTTTTTTGGGCGTGTCTTAAAGGGCAGCCTCGTGATGTCACGCAGCTGCCTTCAGTATAACCCCGCCCCCTGTTGCTCTAATGGAAAAGAAAACAAACATTGTTTCCTCAGTTACAGGAATGTTCAGGGTCGTGGGCGTGGTTTGAACTCCTCCAGTGGACACGCCCCCAGCATTCCAGACCACAGCTAACTGATATTTTTTCATTACTTTTAACACATAATTTTATAAGGTTAACAGTATTTTTAATTGTTCAAACTTGGCTGGGTGATTTTTGACATTTCTGTGGTGTGATAACCTCAGAACACATTTATTTTTACTTTACTCGGTCTTTAAAGGTTTAAACATCTCAGTTTAAATATAGGTATAATTTTCTGAAAAGTTGTGTCAAACCTTTTATTTCTGACTGCAGTGCTGAAATATATAAATTTCCACAGTTAGAAACTTTTTATGACTGCCAGAGAAACTTTTTATGACTGCCAGTTTTATTTTTAAACGCAAAGAGTTCTTGTGTTGCGTTCCGACTGAATGCGATTTGAGCATCAGGGGTGTCTAGTTTACATGGAAAGTATGGTTGATGTGCATCAAGGGATGTCAGGAAGTGTTGCAGCATCCTGAAGTGTACGTGCGTCAAAGTTGCAAATGCTGGACGTGGACTTTAGCAGCTCAACATGGAGCATCAACCAGAGAGACTCTGCTATGTGATGTAGTGGCTCATTTTCTGACAGTATGATCTCCTGAATGATGCCCACTAACCTGGGACAGATGGACAGGTGCTCTTCAGCTGAAATTGAGCGCCTGTAGTTGGTGTCCTGGCAGGAGATGCAGGCACTGATGCGGATCAGCAGCTTGCCAAACTGGGCTTGTGACAAAAATAGAGCTTCTGGAGTGGTAAAACTCGCCAAACTCAACTCCTCTGAATTATCTGGTGAATCCAGACACGGCGTCAAGTCTCCCAACGACGACATGCTTCTTGCTCAGTAAATAAACCCAAGCCACTCTAAATTTCATCCACCATAAGTCTCCCAACGACGACATGCTTCTTACTCAGTAAATAAACCCAAGCCACTCTAAATTTCATCCACCATTGTACAGAGACCAACAGAGAAAACTACCAAGAGGCTCTTCCCACAGCACCTTTCCACACTTTGCTTGACGCTCATCTAGCGCAGTGATTCCCAACCAGGGGTACGTGTACCACATGGGGTACATGAGCATATTACAGGGGGTAAGTGGAAAATTTTCCCAGGCGTGTAAATTTTTTTAAAAATAAAAATAGGACTGAGATATATAGGGCCCTGTTCTTTCCACAATGCAGAAACTGCAAATAGAATCAAAATTTGCACAAAATGGAATCCAGTATAAAACACGGAATCTCAGAATTGTTGGGGTATTGATGTATTTTGGACGCTGCTGCTTCCTGCACCTGCCATTACCTGGTTTATTTATTTAATTACTTATTATGTATATGTTGGTGACGTAAACAGAGCATATAATATGTTTATGAATATTTTGGGAACTCTATGGAAAGAATTGTGTGCAAAAAATTGTGCAAGGAGAGATGTTGATAAACCATGGATGACTAAAAGTTTGAAAAATGCTTGTATAAAAGACTCATTTGTATTCAGGCATCTTGAAATTAAYAACAAAAGAAGCAGAAGACAGATACAAGACATACAAAAATAAGTTGGTATGGATTATAAGAAAACATAAGAAGGAATATAACAGTGACTTATTAAATAAAAGTAGTGGAGATATGAAAGCAACATAGCGAGTAATGAACAGTGTTCTGAATAATCATAAAGTAAAATCAGGTATTCCACAATATTTTGTAAAAGATAAGGAAATCCATGATCAAAGTGAAATAAATGAATTTAATCTTTATGTAAATGCTGGTCCAAATTTTGCTGAAAAAAATACCAAAAGTTGATAATGATGTGAGTCATATAATCCAGGGTTGTGTCAACAGCATCTTTCTTGGAGAAACTGATGAAGAAATCTTGAGTATTGTAAAAGAATTCACAGATAAAAGGTCAAAAGATTGGATTAACATGGATATGATGGTAGTGAAGGAGATATTTGGTTGTGTTATTGAGCCGTTTACATATATATGCAATTTATCATTTTCAACAGGAATTTTCCCAGATGACATGAAAATAGCTAAGGTAATTCCTATCTAGAAGAATGGTGGAAAATATGTGTTTAACAATTACAGACCAATATCCTTGTTGCCACAGTTTTCAAAAATTTTAGAGAAATTGTGACAAGATTGGACCAATTCATCAACAAACAAAATATTTTAAGTAGTAGTCAATACAGGTTCAGAGCAAATAATTCTACAGCAATGGCTCTCATGGAATTAATTGAGCAAATAACAACCGCTGTTGACCAAAAGCAGTATTGTGCAAGCATTTTTGTTGATTTAAAATAAAAGCATTTGACATTATTGTCCATAGTATTCTTCTCGAAAAGCWGAATCAATATGGTATTAGAGGACCGGTATTACAGTGGATATCTAACTATTTGAAAGATAGGAAACAGTTTGTACAGATAAATGGAGTAAGATCTGAACTTTGTAACATAAGATGTGGAGTTCCTCAGGGTTCTGTACTTGGACAAACGTTGTTTATACTGTATGTGAATAATTTGGTAAATGTGTCAGAGTTTTTCAAATGTGTATTATTTGCAGATGATACTACYTTTTTTTGTTTGGGTAAAGATATAGAACGGATGTTGGAAAGGATGCAAATGGAATTTGTTAAAATACAAACTTGGTTTAGACTTTATAAGTTGTCATTAAATTTAGAGAAAACTAATTATATGGTATTTAGTAATAGAAAACAATGGATGTTCCATTAAGAGTCAATGGGATTGAGATTTGTAAAGTCAGTGAGGTGAAGTTTTTGGGTGTAGTGATAGATGAAGGGTTGACATGGAGACCTCACATAAATTATTCAAGAATAAAGATGGCTAAATCTATTGCTGTTCTGTATAAAGTAAGGAAGTTATTTAATGATAAAGCACTGTATATGTTGTATAATGCAATAATAAGTCCACACCTGGTTTATTGTATTGAGGTCTGGGGAAAAGCGTGTCAGACAATTACAAATCCTATTTTTTTTTATTACAAAAAAGAGCTGTGAGAATTTTTACTGGAAAACATTGTCGTAACCCATCAAATTCATTATTTTGTAAATTGAAAATATTGAAGTTCTTGGATTTGGTTGATTATAATATTCTACTGGTTATGTATAAGGCCCCCCAAAACACATAACCTTTAAACATCCAAGTAAAATTTGTTAAGAGAAAGAGTTGTTATAACCTTAAAGGGACAAAGATATTTGTAAAACCCAAATTCAGAACTAATTTGAAGGAACGGTGTACTTTAATTCGAGGAATAAAACTGGAATAATTTGGGGAGTGATGTAAAAAATGCAGGATCTTTATGTACATTTAAGAAAATGATAAAAGGTGGATTGCTAAAGAAATGCGAAACAGTATGTGTGTCTATATAAATTGTTCTAAAGGAATTAGATGTTCTTGTCTTTTGTTTTGTTAATAACAGATTTTTTTGTTATGTGAGCCTATTGTAGAAAAGGGGCAGATATAAGATTTTTTTTCTTCTCTGCTGCCTTTCATTTTATTTGTGATTTTGATATACATATATATTTTTTTCTCATTTTCCTTTTTCTTTTTTCTTTTTATTGTATATTGTAAATAAAATTATTTGTTTTGTTTGAAAAGAATAAAGAATTGAATTGAAACTTATTCACTTTCAAGGCAACTTATTTATTTTTATGTTTACTTCGAGTTGAAAATAATAAAATGCCTGAGAATTAAACATTCTAGGGGGTTAAATAAAAAGTTTTCATTTAATAAGTTGTACATTATAGTTTTGGAGAATCATTACGTTTGATAGGGGGTACTGTAGTGGTATGACAAAATGGCTCGGGGTACACAAGTTTAAAAAGGTTGGAAACCACTGATATAGCTCATCTTCAGTCTGAACGCAGCATTACTTCTGGTAATGCCAAATGTATCATATCTGAGGACACTTTTTCTAAGAATGCTGCCTCTAACAAGATTAATGCTTTTCTCTAAAACCTGCTTTATTGAATCATGCAAGGCTTCTACCCACTGGTGGTGCCACTTTTATCCAAGATGGCTGTTTTCATGGTTCACCCTGTATTTTTATTCTTATTCTGTGCTTCGCTGTCACTGTTTCAACACTGGGGGTGACAGTTTCAAATTATTTATTTTAAACTGCTAAAATTAAATGTTAGTTTTTTTGTTTTGTTTTTTTCCCTGTGCTGACCGTGTGCTACAAAATAAAAGAAGTCGAAGCCCTCCCAACAGAAAACGCTGCTACATATGCCTCGGTAAGATGTCTATATAAACCTTACTGTAATTAATGCATTTAAAAAGTGAAAGTCCTGATTTTTACTCTGATCATGTTTTYTCTCATACAGGATTATTATCCACAAATCTTTCACCATTTGCCCAGCAGAACGAGAGGCCTTTTTAACAAGGCTTTCTGATGCATATAAAGATTTTCCCGATGACCAGAAGCCTTTGATAACCAAACTGGATCTGAAAACAAATGTAAAAATGGTGAAGTGTGCTGTAGGTGAAGTTCCTGAAGGTTCGCCCCTGTCCTACCAGTGTCCTTTGCCATCAATTCAAGATTACAAACCTTGTGACAATCCTTCCCCTCAACCTCCTCTTCCCTCGCTTTTACATCCACTACAGCCAGTGTCTGTTTTTCCTACTCTCAGCCTTAAGGAGCAGGAGCGTCTAAATTCCATGGTTATCTCTTGGGACGAAGCGCGTGAACTGGAAGTAAGGACTCGTGGATCCAAAGAGGCAGCAGAAAAGTCACTGAAGATGCGTTTGGTCAGCCGTTTCAGAGAAATCACCAAGCTAAAGGTGGGACGAAGCCACGCAGAACAACTTCTCTTTAAGATCATGAAAGGCAACTTCGTGTCTAAGACCTTGGATTGTCAGGCAATAAACGAAGAAACGAAGCCTGAAGCTATCCGTGAATATTGTCGGAATCTGTACATCAACTGGTCGCCCTGCGGTTTGGTGGTCCATCCTAATGCTCCGTGGCTGGGGGCGATCCCTGATGGAGTGGTGTACGACCCCAAAGAGATTAGCAAATATGGGCTCATCTATACCAAACACTCTGATAACCAGAGCATCATCGAAAGTAGTTTTCTGCTGTGTCGAAATGGAACTATTCAGCTGAAGAGGGAGCATCAGTACTTTTGGCAAATCCAAGGGCAGCTGATGGTGACGGGCCTGTCATGGTGCGACCTGTTGGTGTACGCCAAACAAGACATGCTGGTCCAGCGGATCTATCGAGACAATTCTCTCATCAAAAACATGCAAAGGAAGTTGAAAGATTTCTTCTTCTATTTCTATCTGCCGAACCTGGGCTAATGGAGGTGATCATTTGTTTTTTTGCGGCGTCTAAACACTGATGATGTTTTAGGGTTTTCTCTGCAAATGATCACGTTAAACAGCCACCAAGGGGAAATGATAAATGTTGCCATTCTTTACAAGATGCAGGAAGAAATCTAAATATCTAATTAGGAGAATACTGACTTAGGACTAGAGGAGAAACTGGTAGAATTTTGTTAGATTTTGTATGAAGCTGTATTTTTACCACAAAAMAAATATGAAAGTTCTGCCTCAAGTTTACTTTTTTTATTTGATTTTTTTAATTAGTTTTTTGTTGGTTGTGGGCTTAAACAAAAATACATTTATTATATGAATGATCTCAAACTGATTGTTTTTTTATTGTTTTTTTTTTTTGTGATTTAAATTTTAGGTGGTTTATAGGTGTTTGATTGTTTGCTTTATTTGAACACATTTTGTTGCTGCATTGTTAATTTACCAGATTTATGATGGCTTTTTTTTATTGTTTGAGATGTTTCCTAGAACTTTTTCTGCATATTTTTTCAAGTTTGTTCTCCTTCAAAAGATTGTAATGTTAAATTTGTATTTTGTTGTGTCAGGAACAGTTCAGTAGGCTGCTCCTTTGTTTGCGCCCAAACAGGTTCGTGGTTTTTCAGCTGCACTGAAAATTCCCAGTACAGAAACGTGTGCTTTGTCCTGTCAGAAAGAAACCTTTATGCAATTACAAGTAAACTGTCATTCTTGAATTTCTCAAACCTTTTAGTTAATTTGGACAGTATTGACAGCCAAGTATTGTGAAGCTGCTTAGTTTATCCATATTACCTCATTTAATTGTTTTACTGACTTTTATTAATAAAAACTATTCATTTTGTCCTACTCGGAATGTCATCACTGCTTTTTATTTAGCAAATGCGAAGGGCTTCGACAACCTAAGGGGTAACACAAATGGACAAAAATGTACATTTTTTTAGAGTGTAGTTGATTTAGTCTGTAGAATAATCACTGGGAAGCCTGCTTTGTTATGAGGTGTTATATAMTGTTAGTAMCATATGATGCAGTCAAGAATAACTACTGGAGCTCAGTGTGTAAATGGAAAACAAAATACGGATAATGAAAGTAATAGTCAAAGTGGTTTTCAGTGTTCTACCTTCATAAAATATTAATTTCACATTTTATTAAGCCCAGAATTTTAAAAAAAATATTTTGAAATGGCTAGAAAATTCATAGTTTTGAGTAGATCTTTTACAAATTTTTTTCCAGGGGATTAAACCCCTGTACCCCCCTAGAACTGCTTCACTCTACAGCTGCTTTTTAACATAAACAAATGTCACTTTTAAGTTAATTAAACAACCTGGTTTCTCAAGTAAAAAAAAACATCAAAGAGAAAACCTTAGTTTCGTATGTGAATGTCTAAATTGGCAGTGAGATTTAGAAAATTGCACAAGGTGCACCAACTGAATTCATGCCTAGGGCGCCAAATTGGATAGGTCCGGCCATGGTTTTCACTACTCTATTGAAAAAAATATATATTCTAGGGCATATGTGAGCTATCATTTAAAAATTGACTTCGCTTCTCATAAATATAAGATCTTATTTTGAAATTACCACAGCATCGAAAAATGATGACTTTAGATTTATGACGGTATAATTTAGCTTCTCAAAATTGTGACTGCCTTTTGTGGTTCTAAATAAGGTTCTGAAAATGGACTTAGCATCTTCTTTTGGATTAGTTTTTTTTTTTTAGTTATGACTAAGCACCTTCTATTTATGTAGTATTGCCAAGTCATGACTTGTTATTTTAACTTAGGATCTTTAAGTGAGGATTACCACCTCAAAATTAATTTAGAATAATCAAATCCTAACTTTTGAGGAATTACGTGATTGTATCGCAGAATAATCAGATGCGACTTCAATAAATTAGAAATAATTATGTMATACTAAATCATAAAAATAAGATGCTGGTCAGTCACAATTTTGAGACCCTATAATTATAACTTTAGAGATGATGTGAACCAGGTTGATGGGGTTAAAAATAACTCTGTGTTATTTTCAGTCGACCTGTAGAGGGCGCTGTGTCTCACATCAGTCCCACATTTCATAAGGTGAGGTCAGCAGAATGCTGCGCAGCTGTGTGCGGTTTGAGAGAAAACGCTTCATTTAAAAAAAATGATGCGTCATGCTTCGCTCTCTGCAATCATTAGTCAGCAGAACGCACACATTTAGCTGTGGCAGTCATCTGACTGTGTGACCGGACGTAGGGAGACTTTCTGCTCTCAGAAAACACTCGTCCTTCTTCACCTCGGTCCAGTTCTGGTCTGAGAGGTGTTCGTGTCACGATGGGGATCAACAGGACATACGTTAGCATCGCCTACGCCTCGTGCGGGATAATCATAGGCTGCTCTGCCTTCCTGGTGTGGAACTTCGTGTACAGACAGCCGTGGACCGGAGCCATGGGGGGTCTGTCAGGTAAACAGCTCATGAGGAGTCTACAGGTAGACAGTGTCAAACTGGTTTAGTTATATTAAACATGCAACTTGTGGCCCTTCCACCCAGTTATTAATCTAAAATGAACATTTTCTTAGTGTTAAACTGGTTTCACTCAGCTGTTTTTAATTAATWTCAGGCATAAATGCAAAGCAATGAGGATATTTCTCCAGTTAAAATTATGCACTTTTTTATGGGTTTAAGTATTGCTTTACCTAACCAACCTTTGAGACACTGAAGTTTAATGAACTCATATCAGTGACCTCTGCTCCCAGGATGCTCTGTACTAAGTTGCCAAGCATTTATGATACTCTGTCTCGCAAACTGAAATAAGTTCCCTGACATCTCAAAGTTGCAGCCAGAAGTGAAACAATTGCTGAGACGGTGATAAAAATCACTTTGCGTGTTTTACTCTTTCTTAAAAACACTCCCATGCACAAATTACTGTGTGAAAATTCTCATTAAACCAACACAAAACCTGTCTACATGCTTCAGAAGCTGTAAGAATTATAAATGCTTCAGATTATTGTCATCCACCTAATGAAATATTTCTTACACTGCAGTTTAATGATTTTGTCAAGAAAGAAAAGTTATTAAAAAAAAGCAAAACAAACAAAAATCAGGACAAATATTGAAAACAATCTTTCTGTTAAAGGGATTCATGTGTGGAATAATTGTTTTGAAGAGGAAGAGGTAAAACTGTTTTCACTCTTTAAATAAATAAAAGAGCATATAAATCCTTTGACGCACAAATACAGGTTTTGATTTGTTGTTAGTTTACAGACTCAGAATTCATTTGAGATATTTATTAAAATATATAGGAAAGATACTGCTGATTTTGGGATTTGATTTTGCTGCACATGTACAAAAGTGAAGGTATAAAAAGCTTATGTTTTTTCACACAATTCTTTCAGTCTATACCTTCTGTTCCTGCCATTGACAGCAATCAAAATGTATTTTCCTTATTAATTCTGTCTTGTTTTCAGAGTTAAGTGTGTTTTTGACTTGCACATGGAAAGGTTAAAAATGACTGAAATAAACAAATAAATAATCAAATAGTAGTTTTATTTGAGCACTTTTTTTTCTGCAGYTTAAAAAGCCATCCGTGGTCAAAGCTCTTGCTACAGACTAGTTCCCACTATTAAAATCTGAAAAGTGAAGTGATTCAGTGACTCAGCAGTTGGCAACTCGATGTGTCAGTCACTGAGAATGCTTGCACACGTTTTACACAAGAAGTTAACAACAAAACTGCCCTGTCATGATTTGCTAATGTCACATGTGAAACATTGTAGTCATGCTTTGGTCAGATCTTATGTGATGTAATTTAAGACGTCTCAAAAAAGTGTTTAGAACAAAATGATAACATTTGGGCAGAAAAATCACTTATTCAGTGCTTATTGAATCAGTAAGTTAGTAAGAGAGGCAATAATAGCTTCTTATATACATAATGGTAATTAACCTCACCTGTCGTCTTTTTATATGAAAGCTTTAAACTAAGATCATCTTAAGTTGACAAATCAGAGCTGTAGCCAATAAYGTCTAATCAGTCTCACATGGTCTGTTCAGAATGTGCTCTGAATGACTCTGACATGTCAAATTTGAGCTCTTTATCTTCAAAAATGACAGTCTGCTCAGTTGTTGTGGCCTTCTTGATTCCAAAACTCAATCTGAATTGAAACGTCTAATGATTARTTTCTGCAAGACTCYTTAAAATTAAAATTCCTCCAGTGGTTCATGAGATATTTGGTAATAGACACAAACACCATCTGGGACCTCTTGCTTCTCAAACTGGTCGTGTCTCCTCCCTCAGGTGTGTTGGCCCTGTGGAACCTGATCACACACATCATGTACCTGCAGGACATCTGGAGGACCTGGCTAAGAGGCCTCAGGRTCTTCATCGTCACGGGGCTTTTCTTCTCTCTGCTGGCAGTCGTGGCCTTCATCACGTTCCTGACCATCGCCATCAAAAACAAGGAGTGTAAGCTGGTTCACGTCACTTCTTATGGTTCTCTCTCCTAACTGGGTAACTGCCTCCAACATGTATGAGTGGACTGCGGGAAATGAGTGTCTCTGTAAGGATTCAAATGTGGCATCAGAAGCAACGCGAGCTCATCCAGGAAATAAGTTCTTTGATTCTGACATTTTCAACGACGTTAGACCACTTTTGTAGTAGCAGAGTTCACGCTGCTGTCATTGGCATCACGAGAAAACCTGTCATAAATTCTGTTCGGTCCATTAGACGATCCAGAAGCATTACTTCAACTTCTGTTTTTATTCATTTTCGCATACTGTGTCTGGGAGTTTGAGGTGTTTTTTCTGCAGCATTGGCAAATATATCTCCTGAACCAGTGGATGGATTTTAATGAAACTCATAAGCTACTAAATTAGAGTCAGCCACGTTTAAAAATGGGGTATATACAACACCTGGCAAAAAATTATGGATTCACCGGCCTCGGAGGATGTTCATTCAGTTGTTTAAGTTTGTAGTAGATCACAGACATGAGACAAAACTAAAGTCATTTCAAATGGCAACTTTCTGGCTTTAAGAAACACTAAAAGAAATCAAGAAAAAAAGTTGTGGCAGTCAGTAACAGTTACCTTTTTTTGGCCAAGCAGAGGAGAAAAAATTATGGAATCATGAAAAAGAAACAAAAGAACACTCCCAACGCATCACTAGTATTTTGTTGCACCACCTCTGGCTTTTCTAACAGCTTGCAGTCTCTGAGGCATGGACTTCATGGGTGACAAACTCTTCATCAATCTAACTCCAACTTTCTCTGATTGCTGTTGCCAGATCAGTTTTGCAGGTTGGAGCCTTGTCATGGACCATTTTCTTCAAGTTCCACCAAAGATTTTCAATTGGATTGAGATCTGGACTATTTGCAGGCCATGACATTGATCGTGTGTGCCTTTTTTAAGGAATGTTCTCACAGTTTTTGCTCTATGGCAGGATGCATTATCATCTTGAAAAATGATTTCATCATCCCTAAACATCCTTTCAATTCATGGGATAAGAAAAGTGTCCAAAATATTAATGTAAACTTGTGCATTTATTGAAGATGTAATGACAGCCATCTCACCAGTGCCTTTACCTGACATGCAGCCCCATATCATCAATGACTGTGGATGTTTGCATGTTCTCTTCAGGCAGTCCTCTTTATAAAGCACATTGGAATGACACCAAACAAAAGTTCCACCACAATCACCTTGCCCAATGCAGATTCGCGATTCATCACAGAATATGYTTTTTATCCAGTCATCCACAGTCCACGATTGCTTTTCCTTAGCTCATTAGTCTTGTTTTTTTCTGTTTAGGTGTTAATGATGACTTTAGTTTAACTTTTCTGTAGGTAAATCCCATTTCCTTTAGGCTGTTTCTTACAGTTCTGTCACAGACATTGACTCCAGTTTCCTCCCATTTGTTCCTCACTTTTGTTGTGCATTTTCTGTTTTGGAGACGCTTTAAGTTTTCTGTCTTAATGCTTTGGTGTCTTCCTTGGTCTACCAGTATGTTRGCCTTTAGCAACCTTCCTATGTTGTTTGTATTTGGTCCAGATTTTAGACACAGCTGACTGTGAACAACCAACATCTTTTGCAACACTGCGATGATTTACCCTCTTTAAAGAGTTTGATAATCCTCTCCTTTGTTTCAATCGACATCTCTGGTGCTGGAGCCATGATTCATGTCAGTCCACTTGGTGCAACAGCTCTCCAAGGTGTGATCYCTCCTTTTTAGATGCAGACTAACAAACAGATCTAATTTGATGCAGGTGTTAGTTTTGAGAATGAAGATTTACAGGGTGATTCCATTATTTTTTCCTCAAATGAGTGATTCCATTATTATTTCCCTCTACTTGGTCTAAAAAAAATTATTGTTACCGACTACCACATTCTTTTTCTTGATTTCTTTTAGTGTTTCTTAAAGCCAGAAAGTTGCCATTTGAAATGACTTTAGTTTTGTGTCATGTCTGTAATCAGCTTTTTTTTTCTATAAAATTAAACAACTGAACATCCTCAGAGGCCGGTGATTCCATAATCTTTGCCAGGGGTTGTATTTTCCAGACACATAGTTCAATTCTACACCATAATCATGTAACTGTTACCTTCAGTTGTTATGAAAAGGTTTTAAATATCAAAAATAAATTTGACTTTGCATTATAGTCTATCTAAACAACTTGAAATTGTCCTCTATCTCTTGAAGAACCTCCTACCATTTCAAACAGTCCCACTTAAGCACGTTTATAAAAGAAAAAGCTTCAGGGGAGGGGTGCTCTCTGTAGCTCTGCTGCAGACTGAGCTCCAGGGAGGAGCTACGTACAAATAGGCAGGGCTTTGTACCAGCAAGTGTTTAGGCAGCTCCACATGGCTACCACGGGAGATTCAAGGATTTCTCAAACATGCATGAATGAGTCAAAGCAACACTTTGGATATGTTTTTGATGAGGGAATGACAAAAAATTTGAATTTGCATTATAACCCCTGCTCCCAAGATGGCACACAAATGGCTATGATGCAGTCCGTTTAACAGAAAACTATCTAAATTTTGCATAGTAATAGCTGAAAGTCTGTTGAAATTTCAATTGAAGACACACACACAGAGTTATATTTTAAACCTGTAGGTGTGGCTGAAGCTTTGATTGTGGTCAAATAATCCCAGGCACTGTTATGGCTGCATGCATGAAACTGTTCAGTACCAGAGCAGACGCCATTGTTCAAGTGATTTGTAATGTAATTAATGTAATTTGTAAATGTAATTTGGTCATTTCTTGTAGTCTTGCAGTAGAAGTGGTTTTACTTCAAAGCTCCTTATGTCTGTGTGTRTCTGCTCCAGCTCTGACCCCACAGAGTTTCTACCTGTCCAGCGTGTGGAGCTTCATGAGCTTCAAGTGGTCCAGCCTGCTCACCCTCTCAGCTAACCGCTACCGCAAGGAGTTCGCCGACATCGGCATCCTGGGTAACTTTTGAACGCACTTTATAACGCCCACACCTTCCTCTGACTGCGCTGAGCGTTGGTGTGGGAAGAACCGGAGGAGAGGTGCACCTCCTCTGGTCCTTTTAATATGAACAGTTTGTTTCCGGTCCACTGTCTCCTCTTCATGAGTCTCAGTTTTCTTCTTTTGTGTCATTCAGTTATTTTACTGCCCAAATGATCTCATAACAAATTACAACATGGTGATTTTTTTTCTCTTTCTGACTCAGGGGTGGTTTTAGGGTCAGGGCCTGAGGGGCTGTGGCCCCACTAAAATCCAATTGACCCCTGACTCGCCCCTGACCTGTTACTGATGGCTTCACTCTTTACAGATGAGTGACATTACAAACCATGAGGCTGCAGCGGCGGGGGGCACTTAGATTTTTGTAATCCTTTAGCTTCACAACAAGCTTTAAATTGAATTTGACCTGGTGCTTTTGTATCTTTATATTTGTGGCCCCAATAACCCCGGACTTATCATTCAGRGCATTCTTCAGTTGCAGCACTGCACCTCCACCACTAGAGGCCACTGTTCATTCAGTAATAATTGGCAACATTATTGCACATTTGAGACACACATGTTGCACTTCTTCACCATATGTTGCACCTCCAGTGATCAACCAAGGAAGCCTGCAGTGAAGACAGTTCATTAAGTTTAATTCACATCCCTGCACCGTCCACACACTGCAGCTCACCTTAAATCCTGCAAAATGAAGGCTTTTTTATCAGCCCCAGAAAATCACCACAGGTCCCTGTTCTCTGTATTCCTGAAATAGGACTGGGGGGGGGGGTTTTAAAAAAAGTTAAAGGATTTTTGTAGTTTTTTTTTTTTTGTGACAAAAACAGCCCAAATAGGTGCTTTAATTGAGCTGTGAAACCACATGCTGAAGTATTATTTTTTGTTGTTTTTGTACACATCCTGTTACTGTCTGATTAGTTAATTTCTTGTCTTTAAAGATCTGTTTGTAGTAATTTGTCTCTGCATTAGTGAAGGGCTTCGGCTCCGTGCATCACTCGACTGATCGTAGTGGTGTTTGAACCCATGTGACTCAGAATATTGTTAATAAAAATATTTTTTAACATCTTCTGGATCTTGTGCTGTGGAACGAAGCAGAATATGTGCGTGGGCAATAACTCTTCCTCTTTTTAAAGTGTTCGATAGCACTTTCTGTTCCTCTGGAACATTTTTCATTTCAGTTTTTGGAAAAACGAGTCTCCGCAGGAAAACAAGTTAAATTTATTTTGATAATAATGACGCATTTGAAGACATGTTATGAACAGATTCTTCCTCCCAGTTCAGGAGGTTTCAGAGATGGATTTGCTTTGTGAAGGGGGGAAAAAACAAAACAGCCCTCAGTTTTGAAGCGGCAGCAGTAAATGAAGGCCAACCTGCACTTTGAAGTGGAGCAATTATTCCATCCATTCACATTTTATTCTGTCCCTTAAAGAAAAGATGGGAGTGTTTTTATTATTATATATTTTTTGCTGCCTGATTTCGTTAAAGCCGCTGCCTGATTGAAAGACTTTGAAGTTGATGTAAAAAATATGAGTGAATTATTAAATCTCAGCTTCATTTGTTTATTGGAAAAAAAGTCTATTAAAAATGCCTCATAATGAGTTTAACTTATTAAACTGATCAATGAAACCGATTTGTGAAAGGCCACTAATTAACGTTTTATTTTTTGCATACTAGAGCTTTTTTTTCTAGTTTTTATACCTTAATGGTATTTTATTGGTTCACTGTGAGCCCCGAGAGTCTTGTTGCACCCAGGTAATTGGGAAGTTGTGGTTAAATCACCATGGTAACTTTTTTAAAAATCTGGCTGTTATAAACGTCATTATAAGACCCTGAAAAACAGTCTGTCTTACTTTCCACTGAACAGGCTTTGTAGCCAAATGCGTCCTATTAAGTTTATACACCAGCCTGTAAAACGTGTGTGTGCTTTTGTGTGAGTTTGTATGAAACGAGAAGGAGGGGTCTTAACTTTATTTAATTACAGGACCCCTTTCTACCCAAATCAAGGGAGGAAGTCGTCCTGACTGGCAGTCTGGCTGAGTGTGGTGAGACTGGAAACAATAGTTTACACATTCAAAAAGCCCCCAAATATCCCAAACATCCGGCACAACTTGATGCTACAGAGGAACACATGAATCAAAACCTAGAGAAAACAGAAAACTGGGAAAAGGGATTTTTGTTTTACAGAAACAGTCAGAGTTAAAGATTTGTAAATCATATGTTTTTATATGTGCTGCCTCGTCTGCTTTGAAACGTGTGTACATCCCAACAAATTGTCGATTTACAGCAAACTTCACCGCCTTTTCTTAATTTTTACAAGTATGAGCGTTTCTGTGTGTTGATCCGGAGTTTTAACAGCGGCTCGTAAAATCCAAATAAATGTTCATAACTAAGTATAAAACAGTGCTGACAGCAAAATGTGCAGTTGGAGTGGGGAAGAAATGTTTCCTCAAGACCTGCTGTTACATTGAACACTTCTTATCTGCAGTCTAAGAGATCACAAGCTGTGTACAATAACATACTACTGACAAGTTTTACTGCATTACTACTAACTCTCTGTTGGTGCCGTTATTGCTTCTTTCTTAAAATATTCCTATTTTTCTTTCATCAGTCAACTTTCATCCTGATGCAGCAGTTCTGTTTGCATTACCAAAATGAGAAACATTTAATAAAGAAATAGTTMCTTTTTGAATGGCTCCAGTTTGYAGAAATTAACTTCAATTCTCATTGAACTGATGAGCTAATGGCTAGTCAGAGCAGGGCCAGGTCCAAAGGGGATGACTAATGTTATGAAACAATCTCAATCATATAAAAGCCATAGTGGTTTATGAAAAKATCTTTTACAAAATCTTCATYTTGTCTTCTGTTTACTTTTACACTAATTCTGTCAGAAAGATCATGAATACTGTTAGACTGAAGACAATTCAACCCTTTTAAAGATGACAATCTACTGTAGTATTGCTATTAGCTGTTAGCTCATCCGTCCATCTGAAACATCAACATATTAAAAACTAGACACAAGAACAAAATACAGACGTTGAAGCAAAAACAGCATGAGCGCCCCCTGGAGGGTGGTTCTGGTGTAGGTTAAAGTCAATGTGAATAAATTAAACATTTGATTAAATTTTTGAAAAATGGGACTTCTAATAGCTCACACAGTTCTCATATTTACATTTCAGATAGTATATTGTAATAAGTTTTTTGAAAGTTTAAAAACTCCTGTCACTGTGTATGAAAGTAGCCTCACATACTGAGTGCTCAGACTCTGACTCTAAAAATTTAAAATCGAACTAATTTAAAATCCAAAGTGTTTGATTTTTGCTTTAGCCATCCAAATCCAAAGTAAAATATTCGGTCAATGTTTTAATGTGCAGCGATGCCAGAAATGGCAGAAGTCYCCAAAGAAGAAGAGTTTACAGTGGCAGGAAGACTGCTTCAAAACTGAAAGTTCAGAAACCATTCCTAAAGATACAGGCAATGGCTGCACTCAAAGCTTATTCTGCATAACTTGGACTATTAAAGTGATTTTGTTCATGGCAAGATCATCAGCTCTTGATAAGATGCATCAACTCTATCTAAATYAGACAAACATATTGTGATGACCCTGTCAGGTGACAGTCTGAGCTGCTGCAGCAGGGGCGGATCCAATGCCTGGAGTGCAGCAGTAACACTGATCGGAAGCACCTGAAACTGCTTCTTCAGTCTATAAAAAGACTGAGGTGCTGCGTTGAGGCAGAGAGGGTGTTGTTGGGCCTAACCCTCCCCTCTCTCACTTTGGGCTTCCTAAATTTGTTTGGTTTGATCTATTTTGGTTAACTTAGATTTAGTTTGTTTAGGTTATTTCGATTGTTATACAGTAGTTTGGTCAATTTGTTATGGTTTGGTT
>NW_013952462.1:72888-75583 GCF_001266775.1 Austrofundulus limnaeus
CTTTATCTATTAAACTAATAAAAAAGCCAAGTGTTCATTTTTTCTTGTTTTATTTTGATATAGAAAAACCAAAGAACAAACCAGACAGAAATAATTCATCATTCTAAGTTGGTGAACTTGATTTTTTTTTTTCAAAATGCTGTCGGCCACTAAGCTATCTACAACAGGTAAGATGTCCTTTATTTTTTTTCCAAACAAGTTACTGGATGATTCTGGTCTTAATGACAAATTTAGTTTGTTAGTTTTTTTTGTTTTAGGTGGAAATATGTTTATTCATAACCTTACAGAAGCCAGGCTGAACTGTCCCTTTTAAGCTTTAAGAAACCGGTTCAGGGTTTTTTATTAATGCTTCATGTAATGTTAATGGGAAAATGTTATCAGATCCATCATTTGCATGGTGTGAAAAATTTCCACAATAACTGTAAAGGGGTTACYAAGTGAAAAGTCACCCAAAGAAAAAGTCTTAAAAGTAACAATATCTGGTTGAATAAAAGGACTTTGTTTCTTTGAACGACTGGYAAAAAAAATTGGACAGTGATTCATTCCTTTGCTGGCTTTTCCATTGCAAAATTTTTAACAATGTTATTGATGACACAAAAGTAAAGTATTTGATCTAAAAAAAGAAGCACAAGGAGGAGGAGGAGAAAAAAAGCTAAATGCAAAGCAAACATCTTGAATTGTTCGAGAACCAGATGGCCTCTCTGACATTAAGAAGTCGCTTTGGCATTTTAAGAAGGCGGTCACTTGAACAAGTTAAGAAGAACTTCCGCAGAGCGTGGAACAAGGCCCACAGATATTTAAGCAATATTCATAGCGATTTACTGTTTTATTTACAAACTGAAACATGTGCTTTTAGCCCCTCCTCAACATACTTCCTCACTAACTTACTGTAGCAGGATTTTCCCCCGTACCGTTTGCCCTGACGTTTTCTGTTTTTCATCTGTCTGTCTTTATCATCCTCATCCATCACTCACCTGTCAGTCAAATCCTATCACCTCCCCCCACACCTGCCTGCTGACAGCCCACTGGATGTCTCAGCTTTAAAGTCCATCCAGCTCTTAGTTTTTTTCCCCTCCTTTCCTTTTCTCTCTCTCTCTCATTTTTTTTTTTCTGTGATGCTTTCAGGGCCTCTGGGACACACTGCGCGCTCGCATCTGAAACATTTTAGAGAGAGAGAGAGAGAGAGAGAGACACGCACACACACATATTTGCTGTTTTAGAGCACAAAAGGATATGCCATGGCAGAGGCCGTTTGAAGTGGCTTCATGGGGGGAACCAGAACCAGAACGACGGATTTGAGAAACCATACAGAAATGTTAACGCAATGTAACTTTGCTCGGGCCCATCTAATCTAATGGAGGCAGATCCTGATTCAATGTGAAGGCAGGATCTCTTTGAAGCGGGCTCTGCCGATGTTTCTCATGCAAACGGCTCTGTTGGAGAGAAACAGCATTCCTCCCCACCTCTCAGGCAGTGCTTTTTCTTTGGGGGTTCGAAATGTTCTAGGTGGAAAAAAAGAGATGCGTGATTGTGTCTAATCTGAGAGATCTTTGGTTYATGGGGGGACTTCCTGGGACATGAAGGGAACAATTAGAGATCGAAGCAGTTGATTGAGGACAGATTTCTTCTCTGAAGAAACCCAATCAACTTGTCTTGTGGTGTTTGTTTGGTTTTCACTTAGGACAGACAGGTGTTCAGTAGTAGTCTGCTATGTTTACACTGCAGGCAAATGTGACCCAAATCCAATTTTTTTTGCCCCGTACGACGATACCTGTTTTTTTTTTATGACAGTCTGAAAGCCACAAATCAGATTTTTTTCAAATCTGACCCAGGCCTTTTCAGTATGTGGTACTGAATCAGATAAATCGGACACGTCACTGCACACTGGAGTCTGATGGAGGTCACATTTAAAATGTAATGTGAACGTTCACACCAAAAAAATCTGATTTCCTCGAAAAATCAGAATTGAGCATTGATTTGTGCAGAGTGAACARATCCTGTGTTTGAGTGTCCTCAAGGTTTCCTAAATGGTGCAAAACTATAACTGTCTTTTGTTGTTTTGTCAGTGTCTATGAAGAAGACAAAAAAAAACTTATTTTATTTACTCTTTTATGACAGGTCCAACACTGGAATTAGATTTTTAAATCTTGTTTCAACTGACTCACTTAGTAATGTTCATCAATGTTTAAACAAAAAGTCATTTAAACAAAAATGCTTAAAGTGGACATATCCTGCAAAACCCACTCTGTAGATTGAAGTCTTCTGTTGTTGAATCTTTTAATCCATTTGTAAATAAACATTTCTGTATTGCTATGAAGTCGTAAACCGCTCCATCAAACTAAAATGGACCGGTTTGAAAGCTAGAGCGGGGCTGGGTGTGAAGCTTGTTTGCATTTAAAGAGACAGCCTCAAAATGAATTAATCTGAGAAACACCTCAGAAAAGCAGTGAAAGAGGGGATAGTGGAGTTACATTAAGGAGGAATTCAGAGCAAAGCATTGCAGTTACACAAAATGAACAATTTAAATGTGAAAAAGCAACATGTTCTCACTCCCAACTCATTACATCTGCCATGTCGGGTAACCCCCTCGCATCAGTTATTCTTTTTTTTTTTTTTTTTCTCTTTTTTTTTTTTTTTTTTTTTTTTTTTCTTATTGATGGCCTCCCTTCTCCCCTTATAGCCATCCTTTCCACAC
>NW_013952462.1:75877-77195 GCF_001266775.1 Austrofundulus limnaeus
CCACAGAAACCAGGAGCCAGACTCCGGGAGCTCGAACAGCCCCAGGGGAGCCGGAGCGCCAGCCCCACCTCCGGAGCCCTTCCAAGCCCCATGTCTGCCCGCAGCCCAGGCCCCACCAGATGGTCAGCACTCCCCCCCAGGACCCCATCCCCAGACGGCCAACGGGGAACGGGGGAGTAAAACGGGAGTCGCATCAGTTACACAAACCTGTGGCTTTTCCGGGTTGTGTCACATGGGGCACTTTGTGTTGGGGATCTGTGGTGTTAAATGAGGGATCAAGATTAATGGTTAATTTAAGGTACTGAGGTCAGGGATAGGATGTCTAGGGCTAACAGAATTTCAATTTAGGGTCTGGGACGGTTAGTTGTCGTGCATTTCCTACTCCATTTAAAAATATGACACTGTGCTCCCCCTCCATCTTGTTAATAACTGACGTGAGGGGGGTAGCTGATGCGTCCAAAACTGGATGCAGACGATACCTGACCAAGCATCAAAATGTGATGAGTTGGGAGTGAGAATGGGTTGGAAAAAGACGGATTTAAAGGCTGGATGCATCTCCTTTAAAAAGAGTTCAGATTTTTTGAAGAGGTAACTAAGTCACCCTGTACTTACATACTGAGTGGTAGTTACCTGGTACTGTACATAAACAGGTAATTATCAGGCTAAAATAATATATTTCTTCCAATATATTACCTGGTTTAGCTAGCACTTTGAACAGTCTCAGTTTGAACTACCAGTTCATCAGAGTGAGGCAGAGACCAAACTGAGGTCATTCATGGAGCTATCTACAACAGGTAAGATATTTACTGTTTATAACCTTTCCACTGAACTCCACTTAACAAGACCTTTTGTTTTAGTACACACAAGTGTTTAATTACACTGGCCTTAAGGTCTTAATCTACATTTTATAAACGTCACAAGACCATCATGTTCTATTCTCATCTTCTTGTCAACATCCAGAAGTATTTTTTTTACATGATCAGCTCTAAACCTTCATCTTGATCTGATGACCCTCTGAGAAGTTTAGTAATATTTAATGTGTGCTTGAGCGTGCTAGATTAGAGCATGGATTAGCAGCAAATTTTCTGTACAGAAGCATTCTTTAAAATAAAAGGCAACCAGTATTTTTATATGTATTTGTAGAAAATGCTCTGATACACAAAACCTATACCAATACCAGTATCAATACTGACAATCTAATATCAGTACTCTATGGAATGTGTTACAGTTTACAGTTCAAATCAAAAGTTTTTCAGTTCCATTTTTAAGAAATTCATACATGCTGAAAGAAAATCTTATTTATTTTGAAACGTTTCAA
>NW_013952462.1:78747-81785 GCF_001266775.1 Austrofundulus limnaeus
TATATATATATATATATTTTTTTCTTTCTATTGTTTATTTGATTAATCCAGGGCTACAGATTAAAAATTGTGTTTTTAAAGGTAATGTTTAGTTTCTAATTCAGTAAGTACTTTGTATTGGTACTCTGTATCGGCGAGTACCTAAACTATTTGTACTCGGTTTGAGAAAAAGTGGTATCAGGACCCTCCTGGTCGTCCTGGTTGTGGAACAGCAGTCCAGCTCTACACCCTCAGCAGAGTCCTGGAGGGTGCAATGGAGTTTGCCCAACCAGTCTACATGTGTTTTGTGGACTTGGAGAAGACGTTCGACCGTGTCCCTCGGGGACTCCTGTGGGGGGTACTCCCGGAGTATGGGGTAGTAGGCCCCTTGATACGGGCTGTTAGGTCCCTGTACGACCGGTCCCAGTGCTTGGTCCACACTGCCGGTAATAAGTCGGACTCATTTCCGGTGAGAGTTGGACTCTGCCAAGGTTGCCCTTTGTCACCGAAACTGTTCATAACTTTTATGGACAGAACTTCTAGGAGCCAATGTGTTTGAAGGGATCCGTTTTGGTGACCTTAGGATCACATCTCTGCTTTTTGCAGATGATGTGGTCCTATTGGCTTCATCAGATCBTGATCTCCAGCTCTCACTGGAGCGGTTCACAGTTGGGTGTGAAGCGGCCGGGATGAGGATCAGTGCCTCCAAATCTGGGACCATGGTCTTGAGCCGGAAACCGGTAGGGTGCCTTCTCCGGGTTGGGTAGGAGGTCCTGCCCCAAGTGGAGGAGTTACAGCATCTCAGGGTCTTGTTCACAAATGAGGGAAGAATGGAGCGGGAGATCGACAGGCGGATTGGTGCTGCGTCTGCAGTGATGCGAGTGCTGTACCGGTCTGTCGTGATGAAGCGACAGCTGAGCCAGAAGGTGAAGCTCTAGGMTTACCAGTCGGTCTACATTCCTACCCTCATCTATGGCCACGAACTTTGGGAAGTGACCCAAAGAACGAGATTGCGGATACAAGCGGCTGAAATGAGTTTCCTTTGCAGGGTAGCTGGGCTCTCCTTTAGAGAGAGGGTGAGAAGCTCAGTCATCCAGGAGGGACTCAGAGTAGAGCTGCTGCTCCTCCACGTCGAGAGGAGCTAGTTGAGGTGGCTCGGGCATGTGGTTAGGATGCCTCCTGGACGCCTCCCTGGTGAGGTGTTCTGGGCATGTCCCACTGGGAGGAGGCTCAGAGGAAGACCCAGGACACGCTGGAGGGACTATGTTTCTCGGCTGGKCWGGGAACACCTTGGGATTCCCCCAGATGAGCTGGCCCAAGTGGCTGAGAGGGTAGGCTGGGTCTCTCTGCTTAGGCTGCTGCCCCAGCGACCWGACCCCGGATAWGCGGCAGAAAACAGACAGACGGACGGACAGACYGAGGACCCCCCTACCAACATGTGTCGTATGTATTTCTTGTGAAGAGCAGATTCATGTGTAGTTGATATGTGTAGCTCCAGTGTCACATTATCACATGCAGAGGGAGGTCAGGAGGCCTGCTGTTTGAACATATGGACATGATCTGATGTAACACTACAGCAACATCACACACACACACACACACACACACACACACACACACACACACACACACACACACACACACACACGATATGGCAAACATTTCAGATTTTGATATAAATTCTGTTTCTGTGAAAGACAAAAATAAGATTTTTTTTTGTCTCATTCCTGTTATCAGCCAGTCCCGTTTCATATTTCCTCACCTTCTCCACCYTATCTTGTAACTTTTCTGCGTCTTTGATGTCCCGAAGCCTGACCTGCTGCGCTCCACCGTGAGCTCCGCTGCGACCATTTGTAATGGGCTTCAGACAGACCTGGGCTCACGAACGCTGTAATCAGCACCAGAGCAGGATATTAGCTAAATTACACATGAAAGCAGGGAGATTTAAAGGAAGCTTGAGTGCTAAATATTATGATAAATTGTGGTCTCGAATGAGAAGATACGGACCAGCTGAAGAAGAAAAACAAAAGGCTTGCACGCAGCAGGKCAGGAAGGAGCTGTGAATGCAGAGACCACACTCCAGTTTTGAAGTGGCCATCACCTCAGGAGCTCTGCACGGGATGCTCTGGAGCTTTCTGTCATTTCACACCAGCTTCATTTTTTTATTTTTTCATTGTTTTATTTCACATAGTTCTGAACAGAAGAAAGACAAACAAGTGGGTTGTTTTGTACTGAAAATGACTCAAACAGACAACCTTTGTCTGTCATATCGAACGTTTAGGTGTTGTTACGTTCACTCTCCAGTTTTATGTTAAGCTTTGATCGAACAGTTCAATCACAAAACTTRAGGCTCACGGTTTGATATTTTTTRGATACAAAAAAGAAAACTTTCCATGCCCTTCTTAACCTGTGATTAAAAAAAACTTTTTTAAAATCTGTATTGTTCAATACAAGCATATTGAACCTAAAGCACTGTTTTGAACATTTTGATACAGATACATGTATTGTTGCACGCCTAATGTTAATTTTTGTAACAACACAAAATCTCAAGACGTCAAATGATGTCTTTAATCAAAACATCCTCAACTAAAGACAAAACTGTGTCTAATGCGCTATAATCACAAACACTTTAATTCCAAAATATATGGTATTAAAGCATGCAGTGTGTTCACGTTACATCTCTGTGCAGTTCTGATCCAAAACATTTGCTTTTCATGACTCGGGTTGAGTTCTGTGTGTGAGGCAGAATACTGCAATAGAACAATATTTATTTGTATTTATTTATTAAAATTACAACTTTTTTTAATATTGTAAATGAATGAATTTGTTTCAATAAAAGTTGCAAATTTTTTAACAAAAGTCTAATTTTAGAGGCAGGAGGAACTGTTTGGTGTCAGGAAAGACGCTTGTCTGGTTTTGTAAAATCTTGGAGACAAAATCCAACAGGTGTTGGTTTGATCCCCTGGAAGATTTATGCCTCAGATATTTTTAAAGGGCCAATATTATGTGTTTCTCAGGCGTATATTTAAATACTATACCATAATAAAGTATCTACTGTA
>NW_013952462.1:82132-83897 GCF_001266775.1 Austrofundulus limnaeus
GAGTATAACATTACAACATGATATAAAACTAAAAAAAAGATTTTACATGATATTGCCCCTTTAAGATGTGGTTGTAACATTTTTTATCTTGATCAAAACTGAACCGGGGGTGACTTCTATTAATTACAGAATCTAAAATGTGTGTTACGGTAATAAATTTATTATTATTTTAAAATTTACTGTTATTTAACCAGGCAAGTCCCGCTGAGATCACAAATCTCTTTTTCAAGGGAGGCCTGGAGGTAACCTGTTGTACATATTTCTGGGGTGTGGGGGAAACCGGAGCACCTGGAGAAAACCCACATAAGCACGAGGAGAACATACAAACTCCACACAGAAAGACCCCAGGTCCGAATKMGGGATCTAACCCAGGACCTTATTGCTGTGCYGCGTCGGTGCTAACCACTGAGCCGTCGTGCTGCCAGATGTACTCTAGCATGCGTTTTGACACATTTCTTGCAGGAAAATATTTGGACCGAGAAAACCCAAGGTATTTTCTTGTATTAATTTGCTGTGAATAACATCAATGTTTAACAACAACAGCTTCATGGTCTGAGGACTGGTTTAGACCAGGAAGCCTGCAGACGTTGTTTCAGTGAGGTGGCAGAATGACCTCAGCTCTAAATGTGGTAAAAACATGTCTTCAGAACTTCTTTTCTGTGACGGCTTCCACAGAAAGTCTGGTTGTTATGAATGCATCTTACAGAAGGAATTCATTAATTTATGGGTCAATCAGACAAAAACARTGTTCAAAGTCAGACTGATGCTGTTCTAGCTCACACACGCAACACAATGGAAGTGCTGTGAGTTCATCAACTGGTGGTCCATGGGTCGTATCTGGCCAGCGAGCTCTGTCCATTCGGTCCACAAAGCATAATCAGATTGGTGTAAAATAACTCAGCCACATGGTCATGTTCATAGCAGCAGGTGCTCTGGRTCTTTAGCTCAGTAGGATGGGAAAAAAGGTGAAAACATATATTAAATGACCAAGTGTCTCTGCCTTGTTTAATTGTTGGACACTGGAGTCAACTGGCCTTGCTTTATAGAAGCTGCCATGCTGTATTATTGGAATAAAAGTCTGGGAAATAAAAATGTAGGACTTTAAGTACCGCCTACTCCTCCATTCACTATCATGGCATTACACGACCTGTCTTTTAAAGAGAACTGGTAATTTTTGAAGTGATTTTTTTTGGCAAATATAGTTATCAACAGTTTGTTATCAGCCACAGAGCTCAGGGAAAAGGACAAGAGTCTTCATCTTCTTTTGGTTTTGGTTTCCTTCAAACATTGAAACATTTTTATTTGTGTTTTATTTGATTACTACTTTTTATTTTTCTATTTTATGATTGTATTGTATTCTATGACTGTATGCAGCACTTTGGTCATGTCGGTGTTTAAAGTGCTTTACAAATAAAGTTGGTGTGGTATTCATTCAGTTTACGTCCAAACTCCCACTTTGTTGTTTTTCTCTCATGCATTTTTTTTACAGATGAAGTCACAACCAAAATGTCTCAACAGGAACAAAAAAGTGGAACATTGTCCTACATCCTTGAGGAAAAAAAACCCCAACCCAGCATGGATGCTGTCAAATTCTGGGAGCAGAAATATAAATAAATAAAACAGACGAGTCATAATTACCAGAAAGATGGCTAATCAAAGGTCGGCCCCCGCACTGTCTGATTACAAAGATTCTGGCCCCTTGAGAAAATTTTAGTGGATGACCCCTGGCCTACACACACACACACACACACACACACACACACAC
>NW_013952462.1:84407-88113 GCF_001266775.1 Austrofundulus limnaeus
CACCCACTGCACACCTTCACCCCCCTATACCCCACAGGAAGGGTTTCACCAAACAAGGAAATAGGTCCCGGATGTCTTTCTCTGCATCCCCCATCAGCTCCCCCTGAGACGGACGGCATGGAGAATGGGTATGTAGGGGTGTTGGGGAGAAGGGGTGGGGTGTGGGGGGGTGCATATAGTGCGGTGTGTTAAAACATCAATAACAACAGCCCAGGAGGGTGAAGAAACTGTGGGGGTGAAGGTGAGGAGGAGCGTAATGATCGGTTCCGTCTGTGGGGCGCAGTGTGGATTCCCAAACACGTCGCCRACGATTGGTCACGCCGCCGTGCTCCCGCCGCCGCAGCTCATCATCCAAAACTTTTCCGTTGTGTGATGAAGATTTGACCTGCATGCATTACAATTTTTTGAAACAACCCCCAACCCCCGCTCCATCCTGAACTTCAAAGCTCCAACGTGGCTACTCTTCAGTTTTAAACCATCTGGTGCAGAGACAAAAAAAAAAAAAAAAGAAGACAATACATCTGCTTTTTAAATATTTTTTTTAGATCCAAGTTTTCCTGTGCAAGCTTATATTAAAATATGCCCGCTCTACGTTTGCTCCAGAAAGGGTTAATGATGACCCCTGAGCAAACACAACTGAGATGAGAGCGGGGCCTAAGCGTTTAGTGAAACATTATGTCAAGACTCTGACAAGGAAATGAAATGTGTAACATCAATCAGCCTATGAGGATCAAGATCAAACGAGCCTCCACACTCCTGCATCTGGTTCTGTTTGGACAGCCTCACGTTTTTTTTTTCTTCTTCTCCCTCCCCACCCGTTCTACTTTCTTCTTCTTTTCCTTTCTCTTATTCTTCTGGTCCGGTTGGTCTTCTTTTTTTTAGCCCATTGTTTCCATCATGGTGGCACGACGAGGCCTCGGCTTCACTGAAGGTGAGAAGCAGTTTCACATCTGCAACAGGTGACTTTCCTGTCCTCCCTCAAAGCTCCGCTCTGGTCCCCACCACTCCCAGAGCAAACTTTAGGCTAATCAAACTTTCTTTCTTTGATGGTGGTCACTTTTTTCCCCCCTCTTTAAAGTTAATTGATCCAATTGGGAGTTTTAGGTTCTGAGAGTTGCTCCATGACTGAAATGTAAACCAGCGCAATCAGGAGGTTCATAAAAAATAAAATAAACTTCAGACCCCGCGCTCTACWGCGGAAATCACACCCAAATTCTTGGTCAGAATCTGTCAGGCAACATTTACAGACACGAATCAATTCTTTTATTTATTTTTTTCAAAAGGTCATTTTTTTAATGTTTTGTCCTGACCCACGCTGACTTTCAGCCAGCTTTATTCCTCCTCAGATTTATGCACTTGAACAAAAAGGCTTCCCTTCCATGTGCTGTCATCAAAAAAGTCCAACATTTCTACAGAGAGGAGTGGAAAACTCCCCGCAACAAGTCCTCCAGTTATCTGCAGATGAGTCAGCCAGTTGTGACGCATGTAGGTATAAATGGTTACTGATGGGAAACTGAAAAACGGGACGCGATGGTGGATTTACGCAAGATTTAGTAATTGGTTAAAATTGTAGGTTGCACAAACAAAAACCTGATGTCATTTTTAAATTTAAGTGTTTTTTTTCTCAGCAGGGCCTACCTTGTGAGGTGGTAGCTGCAGATGGGCTGCTGGAAGGTGGAACATGTGTCGGCTTTGCCTTCAGGCTACGGACGGTACAATTAGGCTCTCTCTCTCTCTCACCTTTGCAGGCTGGGGTGTGTGGGTCGCTGGGGTCAGAGGTCATTTAGGGTCCTGCCTGAGCTCTCTCCCCGTCTCACGCTGAGGAGCCAGACAGCAAACGTCAGGAGTGATTACGGAGACGTTTGAGCAAAAAGAACCATTCTAAAACAAAGGAAATTTTGATTTTTTCTTTTGTTTTTTTAGAACCTAAGATACTTATTTAACAAATGTAATTCATTAATATATATTTACATCATAAAGTGGATTGTTTTTCTCAAAAAAGTTGTGCTTTTTGAGATGCAAATACGATCCAGATACGTCGTTAGAAAGCTGACAAGGTTTTTGTCTCTATAATTATCGCCATAAAACTCGATGTAATAAGTATTAAGGGCTGAAGCATACATGTGGCGACGGTCAAACATGTGAGGTTTGTGTGCACACAAGGATGCAGGCGGACCGAGGGTCCAGCCCAAATCTGGAACCCATAAACCTCAGACATCTCTGCAGCATTTGATGCAGCGCTCCTTATTGGCTGAGAGGACCACTTACCCCCTTCCTCCACCACCCTCCCAGTTCAACGTATACTTCCCGCTTTCCTGGCTTCTTCCAAGCTAAACCGCGCCCTCCGAGAGTCCGCCGAGCCAATGAGAGGAGCCCGCAGGCCTCGACTTGGCGTTTGGCTTATAAAAGAGGCGGAGGTAGACCTGCTTGTCAGTCGGTTTGTTGTTGTTCCGTCTGGTAGAAAGGAGAAGGGATTGTGCAAGTGTGCGATTTAAAAACCAGGAAACGAGACAGAGAGAGGTTGAATCTGATGGAGCTTCAGCAGCCGTAACTGACGGGTTAGAAGAAGACTTTTTTTTTTTTGCCAAACTGAGGTCCGTTGAGGGTGAAAACAGAGCCGTGCCAAACCTTCTCTGAGCAGTGGAGAGGTCATCCTTGGACACTGCAATGAGAGAAGAGGTGTCCTGCACCAACTCCCCTGAAGGAGGGCTGGGGGCCAGCGAGGAGGAGCTGGAGAGAGCGTCCAAAAAGACCCTCCAAGCGGGAAATCGAAAACGCTCGCCTTATCCAAAGAAGGACGGCCTGAGTCAGACGGAGGAGAGCAGCACCGGCAGCCTGCTGCCGACCGGGCCGAAGCGAATCAAGAAGAGTCCCTCCGCCATCGTGACGCTGGCTCCCTCGTCCCTGGGGCCCAGGCCGGAGGCTCCCTTCGAGGAGCTCCACTCCCAGCGCGTCATCGCCAATGTCCGGGAGCGCCAGCGCACGCAGTCCCTGAACGACGCCTTCGCCTCGCTACGCAAGATCATCCCCACGTTACCCTCCGACAAGCTGAGCAAGATCCAGATCCTGAAGCTGGCCTCACGCTACATCGACTTCCTGTACCAGGTGCTGCAGAGCGACGAGATGGACGCCAAGCTGGCCAGCTGCAACTACCTGGCCCACGAGAGACTCAGCTACGCCTTCTCCGTCTGGAGGATGGAGGGCGCCTGGGCCATGTCCACCAGCCACTAGGACCCCAACAAACCTCTGTCACACACCCTCCTGTGTCCACACCTGCACCCTCTCAACCTCTGTCTGCGTTTGAACCCACTTCCTGACCTCTGACCTGCCATACTGTCCCTCATTGGTCTGATCACAACCTTTTCATCTAAAACCTTTGCTTAAACTTCTGATCCCGCAGAACCCTCTGTGCTGCATGACGGCTCACTGCCTTTTTTATATTTTTACAGCTGCATTTAAATCTTTGCTAACCTCCACACCTGTCCACCTCCCCCCACACACAAACACACACACACACAAACACTCACACACACACACACACAAACAATGTTTCCACTTCTCTTCCTTGACTGCCCCAAAGTATTGTCCGGAGCAGCAACTTCAATGCAGCTCCACAGGT
The DNA here is from genome assembly GCF_001266775.1 of Austrofundulus limnaeus. Classification (NCBI taxonomy): domain Eukaryota; kingdom Metazoa; phylum Chordata; class Actinopteri; order Cyprinodontiformes; family Rivulidae; genus Austrofundulus; species Austrofundulus limnaeus. The sequence continues at coordinate 88,027 of NW_013952462.1, forward strand.
AAGGCCAAAACACACACACACACACACACACACACACACACACACACACACACACACACACACACACACACACACACACACACACAC
>NW_013952462.1:88305-89755 GCF_001266775.1 Austrofundulus limnaeus
CACACACACACACACACACACACACACACACACACACACACACACACACACATTAACGTTTGTTATTTTTTAAATTTCTTTTAGTCTGTCCCAAGAACGCTCCTGTTCATTATTTAAAATTAACCATCCCACCAAATCCTAAAAAACAAATAACACACACACAGATTCACAAAAAATAAAGACGAAGAAAAAGTGGAATAAAACTGTGATCAAATGATGCACGTTCACGTGTTTTCATTTTCACGTGTTGAAAAAATTTCAATGCAGTGCAGATGAATGCAAATTTAGTCCTAAAATTGTGACGATGACAGTCAAATTTCTCCAATTATTGAATGTAAAACATTTAATTTTATGTTCAGTTTAAAACAATTTTTGTAATCCTCTCAACCATAATGTTGACTGTCAAAATGGCCAGAATAATTTTTTTAATATAATTATGTTAGTATAGCTAATAATGTGTATTTTGTTGGTAATTGTTTTTAAAATTGGTTATAATTTGTTACACAGATAAATGTATTTCCTTTGTAAATTAAGGCACGTGAAAAAAATAATAAAAAGTTAGCATTAGCATTTAGTTTTTAAGCATGTGTGTCAAAATATAAAATGGGGAAAACGTCATGAAGTCTTAAACGTTTGTGAGACAAAATAATTTTTTTCTTTTAAAAAGAGTAAAAATGAACAACCGTTCTTAACTTTTTTCTCTTGAATTTCTCTTCTGACAACACATGCTTACATCTAAACAGAAGGTTTTGGAACAAACAAAAACAAGTTATTTTATAAAAGTATGTTCCCTCAGACTCAGCCATCATTACGGTAAATAATCTGAGAATTAATATTGCATCATCAACACTCAAAGAGCTTCTTGGTTTTGTGTGTCTGAACTGAAACGAACTTTTATCTGCGTGGTAATCTGACCCTCGGCGCTCCAGTGTTTGACAGATCTCTGATGAATTTAAGACAAATGCTTTCCTCCGCAGTCTCTGGGGTCTGTTTTCCTTTTCCAGCCACTTTAACAGACACCAGATTCCTGTACAGGTACAGCATGAAAGGGAGAGTGAGCAGGAAAAAAAAAAGGAAAAAAAGAAAGAAGTGGAGGCACATCTCCCCCCGCAGCCTTGCCCTCTTTTCTTGAGGATCCTGTATCGTGCAATCAGGCCTCGCCGGGGCCCAGACAAGCAGGAACCTTAAGATTGGAAACAGTTGTGGTGTATTAGGAAGGTGTGTGCACCGGGGMTTAGGGTCAGCCGCCTGTGTACGTCAGTGCATGTGCACGCTGTGTGTTTGGAGCTTTAATTAGCTGTGCAGCAGCGAGCGCGACCATGTGATCAAATGGATAAACAGGAATAAACTCACGCAGATTTTTATCGCTCTCTCTCATCTCCGGGCTGCAGCTTTTTAAGATTAGTCCCAAAAAGCAGCCYGGAATTCCCACGAATATGGCAAAAATTAT
>NW_013952462.1:89875-126133 GCF_001266775.1 Austrofundulus limnaeus
ACACACACACACACACACACACACGCACGCTCAAACACACACACACATCCAAGAAAACCTGTTTACACACAGTGTTCCTTTCTCACATGTCCTCCTTCAAATTGAGATTTCATTTGGTCTCACGGTCATCACCCAGCTTGTGGCTCAACCTAAACTGTGCCAAGTAAAATCAGCATCTTTGCATTTACACAGATAATACAGATTTGTTGAATACCACTAATAAAACAAGCTAAACTGACTTTTTTATATATAATTTATTTATTTTGTTATTTCARGTGACTCAGGGTGGTTCAGGCTCTCTCTGAGGGAGTCAGCAGGCTTCTTACTGTTAAGATAAATTGTTTACCCATGGGGGAAATTGTTGTCTGAATTAAAAAAGAAATGCTACCATCAACAACAGAATATCTCTCCCCTGTACTCTTGGCAGTTGATTGCACAGTCACAGGGCTGACTGTGGCCTGAATAATTTGAGATAGGTTCGAGCAAATTGAATTTTATAACATTCCATTTTGAACAGCACATTCTTGAGACAGTGCTTCTCCCATTAGCAGATGTGTGTAGAGTGAGAGAGAGAATGCCTGGAAATGATTGCCTCTGAAATTACAGCACTTTTCCCTGAAATGAGCCAATGCATCGTGGTTGTTGGAAAATGATGTACTGTCTACCWAAAAATCTAATGCTGTTTACGTATTTTTTACTCATGAGCCTTTGTTCATCATGCAATTATCCAAATGAATCACACCCCAATCGGACGTTTCGTCTGTGTAAAATTTGCAAAAATGTTTAAAAATACAATCCAGAGACTCATGACGATGAACCCTAACACACCCTCTGACAAAAAAAAATGTTAAGCTTGCAGGTGGATTGGTAGAAATTAAACACATTAAATGACCTCATGACTGTTTTGAAATGATCAGAACCTAATTAAATGCTAATTTGGCAGCATGGGCAAACTGCTGGTCTCATGTCAGCAAAGTGTGGCTCTGCTTTGAGCCACCATTTATTTATTTATTTATTTATTTATTTATTTATTTATTTCCCATTATTTAGCCATGATGCTGTGAAGAACAAAGCTGTACAAGGATGTGTTCTCTTCTGAAGCACGTTCGCCCACAGAGGCTGGAACGAGCCTTTGTGAGCCGACAAATCAGCACCAGGCTGGAGTTGATGAGCTGATCCCACAGGAAAGATAGGGGGACTCATTGGTCATAAGAGAAATCTGATCCTCATGATGCATCTTCTTCACTACTTTCACATTTTCTTTAAAAGTAAATGTGAGAGTGGCTTTACATTTACTCAACCATTGTGTTAACAGAAACACAGCCGTCTCTGCTCTGGTGTTCATCGCAGCCAACAAACGCCACGATGAACCCATAGTCCTGCTGACGCCAGTCATTGAGACAGCGTGGAAGACCTGGGATGCACTCATGTACCCATTAGTTCCAACATGTGACATCTGTGCACTCCATAAACCGACCACCTGCCTCATTCAAACCCACAGCACTTCCCAAATTCACTCATTGTTTTAATTGACTTATGGGTGTAACTGCCTCGTAACACTCTCGCCCTCTGGTGCTCTTCTAGATCAGTGGTTCTCGTTGTATAAAGTACCACAAAGTGATACTTGAGTAAAAGTACAAGTATCTTACCAAAACATGACTTTGGTAAAAGTTAAATTCTCCTTTAGGAATATTATTTGAGTAAAAGTCTTAAAGTATCTGATATTTTTGTACTTAAGTATTAAAAGTAAACGTATTGATTTAAAATGAGCAGTCAGATTTTCCATAAGGACATTTATTAGGAGGTGACCTCCCTCCAAAAATGCAGAAATGACTGTGTTGTATTAAAATGTTTAATTAAATTTTGTCTAGCTGTTTCAGTTTATATACGTATATGAAGGGTACCCAAACCTTTTCCCCAAACTAGAAATCTATCAGAGGGCTGCGGCCAAGTGCAATAATATTCATGAAATACAAATACTTCTTAAGTACAGTCCTTTTATTTTAATGATTATGTCCTGCTGGAGTGTGACATGATTTGTTTGTGTTCAAACTAATACGGTATCAGAATTTTATATATTTATACTTCTCATTCAACCATAATTAAATTCACTCTATCTAGGAGGCACAGTTTATATGGATAGTATTTAATTTTTACAATAACAAGCTGGAATGAAAACGAGCAAAAATGAAATAAAAAAAACAAATTTCTACTTCTTGCTTCTTTTTTAATGTAAGGAGTAGAAAGTACAGATAATTGTATGAAAATGGAAGAAGTAGAAGTAAAAAGTAGGCTCAAAAATAATTACTCAAGTAAAGTACAGATACCCAAAAATTGTACAGCAACAAAGTATTTGTACTTAGATGAGAAGTGGTTCTCAAACAGTTTACCTGGATAAATAAAGGTTAAATAGATAAAGTTACTTTACAACTCTGGTGGTCCTCAATCCTGGTTTTTGAGGGCCACTGTACGACATGTGTTTGAACATTGATGTAAATTAATGAGTGATTAACAGGCAACAGACTAAGAAAGAAAGAAACACAAGAAAACAGTGATAGTGGCCCTCAAGGACCAGGACTGAGAGCCACTCTCCTAGATGCTCCAACTCTGTTCAGTTGCCCATCACTGGTCTGAGTTGATGTATTATGTATTAACTGGACACTTTTTTTAATTTTTGTTTGTGAGTTTATTTCTGTCAGTTCCTCTTTATCAGATGTCAGCAGAGCTTTTTTTATTTTTACCCCTCCACTTTGACCACAAAGCTTATGTCTCAAACTAACAGAGCTTCTACTGATGAGCATTGGAGTTGGAGGTGTGTTCCTCTGTGCTCACACTCAGCTGTATCCTAGAGCTGCACCCACACTGTAGTAAAAACTAGATGTCATCATGTCATCAAACACTCACAACAGCTTGTTTTTGTTTGATAATCTCCACCGCGATCAGTAAAACTGAAAGCTGAGGCAGCGAGGAGGAATATCATCCTATGCTGCACATGTGGGTAGGTCTCCAAGGTGGAGGGTTTGTGGGTCTCACTGCTCTTCCAGTCGCAGGAAGTCGGTAGGAATGAGAAGAATGCAGTCAGGCAATACGGTGATGGAGGGAGCAGCAGTTGCAAGGCAGCTTGCCAGACAAAAACCAAAAAAAAAAAAAAAAAAAGAAAGAAAGACACAAGAAAAAGATAGGATGGAGGAAGAAAGTGATTAGTGGGTAGAAAAAGTATGAGATGTACAGTTTTCCAAGCAGCGGGTGTATAAGGTGTGAGTGAGCTCCCTCTGTGTTACTGAGTGTTTGAGGTGGACAGTGTGTTGCAGGGGCCAGRGAGAGAAACGACACCACACATTGCTGTGGAACATGTGGAGTTATCAGTCGCACAGATTTCCTGGCAATGGGTGGACGCAGAGGATTTAAAAACAAGAATCTGCCTTTTTTTAATCAWCCAGGGGGGCTTTCCACTGCAGACACAACTGCACACAGGAATAAATGTTATAGACATGCTAATAACAACAAAAACAAAAGTTGCAAATTTACGCTTTCAGCTTTTTTGTCTTTTTTTTATATTTTGTAAAAATGTTAACTGTTCTGTTTGGATCTGTGACTCTCATGGCACTTCATAAGATATAATACAAATGATGTGATTTTTTTTGAGGTAGTGTTAACCTATATAAATCACAACATTATGAACACCTGCCTAATATTGATCTGTTCAGAATAGCTGTAAGCAGTTGAGGGATACTGGTGTCCAAAATGTCTGAATTCAGAAACAGAAACTGCAGGTTATTATGTGGGGTCTCTATAGATCGTGTAGACGCCATCAGACCTGATTAAGATCAGTCTCAGGGAAGGTTTGGAGGGATGATCGAGCTCTTTGAGCTGATGAAGACTGGGTGGGGGATAAGTCTTTATAAATCTTCAGCTTGGTGACAAACATCAGTTGATATTGAATACTGTATATGCATCATATCACGATCAGGTAACCAAACAAGGTTAAAGTGGAGGATTAATGTATAACAGCAAATGAGGCAGAAAACAAAAACCTTTAAAACGATTTGGTGGAATAGCAAACTGCCATTTGAAATTCTGGGTGATCAAATAAATTGAAGAACATATTGTAAACTACAGCTTGGTTACAAAAAGAACAAGACGGTTCAGAAAAGAAACACTAACCGTGATTTGGCTGTGAGCAAAATTGACTTTTATTTAACCAGGTAAATCCCACTGAGATCACAGATCTCTTTTTTTCAGGGAGGCCTGGGCCTGAAGGCAGCCTAACATTGCATGTTTTTTGGTCGGGCTGAACATGTTCTGTGGAAACTACAGACAAATGAACAACAGGTGCATGAAAATCCTTTACAAAGGTCAGGCYTAGTAAGCACAGGGGTAAAAATTACTCTATCAAATAAAACAAGAAGTGAACAAAAAAAAATTACATCAGAAAAGGGGTAAAACAAAAGCAACAACAGCAACCAAACCAAGGCTTGCCTGATAAAACTCAACTATACCAGAGACCAAAGTATTTATCAAAGATTGCTTTAATATTTTTTTTCAGTAATGCTTTACATTCCAATTAGAAAATCCAAACTTAAGACTTTTTGCCTTTTTTCCCAAATAGACTACAGAAATCCATCAAATCTATCACGCCAAACATAAATAGTAAACAATAATGCAGAAACACCTATAACTCATAAACCAGTGGACACATTAATGAAACTTTTAGAAAGTAATAATTTGTCTTTTAAACGTTTACCTTATTCAAGATGGCTGCCTCAGCTGATGGACAGTAGAAAACAACTATAACTACGTCAAGTTTGTAAATATAGAGCTAAAGTTTGGTGTGAAAGTAGCTGAAAGTCATCCGACTTCCTGCAGATGTATGTAAAGTAATAATAATAATGCTTTTATTAAATATTAGTATCTCTGAGGTATTAATGAAGAAACTGTCAGCTCTGCACTTTTTTCTCAGAAACAAACGTCAGACCATTATAAACAAATAAATAAAAACAATAAAAATACAGGAGTATCTAGATGCTAAGTGGTTAAAGAATTATTAAAAAATTACATTTCAAAAGGTATCAGTTTTGTTTGTACAGAACAAATAAAATGTTTCATTTCATATGTAAAACTGTGGCTTTTGTCAATGCAACAGTTTTTGATCCCTGCAGAGCTATAAGGTAGAAACCCATACCCACCGAGCTGAAGGTAGCAGCTGCGCGGTAGCTTTGAACCCAGAAGGTGCTGGGGGGCCTCGCGCAGTGYCGGGAAGCCTCTGAAGCCTCTCTGCTCCCAACAAGCAAAGCTAAACGTAACCACAGCACTCGCCTCGCTTCTCTGGAAATCAACTGTGATGCTGGGGAGTGTTGCTTTACGACGCCTTCACACTCCAGCGAGAGCACGTGTGGGAAAAGCTCAGAACGGCACGTGAACGCCAAGAACGGTTTAAGTTGTGGCATTTATCGTGTCAGACYTGTAAAACTCAACACTCCCGTGGGCGCAGATCTCGCTGGAGTTGCAAGATTAGAGCTTATTTCCAAACAATGTGGATGTCCACTTGCCAAGCGTAGTTGGGAAAATAGCAGATATATTCAGGCTGTTGCCTCTTTACTCTTTGTTGCCACTGTAATCACAGTGAAAGAGTAAAATCCTTAAAATGTATTGTGTTTCCTCCTCATAAAGACTTTCAGATTTGTTCAGCTAAACCCCAAACGTCTCCTTAAACAGCCTGCATGACAGTAAAGGTCAGCTGCAGCTTCTTGTGATAAAGATTCATGTTCAGATCAAAWATGTTCTTAATTTTACACAAATATCATCCTAGTTAATTATTAACTCCTTGTATCTTAGGAGCTTCCTTTTTAGARGACTGTTGATTTAATGATAGGTGAMCCTGGTCTGCTGCAGGGTCAAGTTACTTTGTTTTTAAAGGTAAAACTGTAAGACCCAGAGCAAACCTGAAACTCACTTTAGTTAAAAAACAAAATTAAAGCACAAATTAAAGACCATTGCATTGTAGAAATGCATATCACCCTGCCTCTCATGCCAMAGTTTTAGACTAAGACATCTTATAGTGAGAAATGATAAAGTTGGAAATAACATTAAGCACAACTTCATGCTCAGAGTAAGTGTTGTGAATGACTCTCAGCTTCTACCACATCAAATTTGAGGTCAATATCTGTAAAGTTGACTGAGTTATAGCAATTTTTGTGCTAATATTGATTAGCTGTGGCCAACATTATAAGAAGGATTGTCTTTGAAATAGAATCGTTTTAGGTGCACATCAAATGATTACTTCCTGAAAGTTTCAATAAAACCCATCTTCATGTGATTTTTTATGAAAATACAAACTTGGTTTCAACRTAARAAGTTATTATTAAATTTGGATAAAARAAACTATTTGATATTTGGTAACGAAGAAAACTATTGATATCCCATTCAGAGTGGATGATGTTGAGAGTTATATAGAGTGAGTGAGGTGAAGTCTTTGGGGGTCGTCATTGATCAAACATGGAAATCTCATAAATGGCTTAAGAATAAAAAATAGTAATTGCATTGCTGCATAAAGACAAWTASTTCTTAAACGATAAAGCACTAATGTAATGATTGTTCCACATTTAATCTGTTGTARTGAAGTCTGGGGAAAAGCATATAAAACAAATACAAATCCTACTTTTTTATTTTTTACAATAAAAAAGCCGTAAGAATTACCACTAGAAAACAATATGGACACCCAACAAATACATTGTTTTATCAGTTGAAATTATTTGGTTGATTATAATATCTTACAGGTTATGTATGAGGCTAATAAAATATAAATTACCTCTAAACATCCAATCAGAGAGAGAGAGAGAGAGAGTTACTTTAAAGGAACCTTAAAGGAATTGAGTTTTGTTTTGTAAAACTTCAATTTCAAAATAGTTTGAAGGAAATAAGTAGTTCAACTCAAGAAATATGACTGTGGAATAATATTGAGATTGATCTTAAAGCTGGTGGAATATTTTGTACATTTAAAAGAATTATAAAGGTTAGTTTGTTGAAGACAAATGATATCTAATACTGTAAGTCTGTGACATGAGTTGTTGTTAGGGAAGGACATGATATTGCTTTTTTGTTAGAATTAAATTTTGGGGGGAAAAAGTGGCAGATAAACTATAAGAATTTTTTTCTTTCTGCTTCATTTAATTTCTTTTATGACTCAGATTTTGTTTTTATTGTGTATACTGTAGGTCACAGAACACAGATCACATAGGTCACAGTGCTTCTTACTGAGCAAGGTCTTTGCCTGAAACTTCAGCAAAACAAACAAACAAACAAACAAACAAACAAACAAACAAACAAACAAACAAATGTTTATTTTACTAACAGACAAACAGAGCTGACCCAATAATTAATGCTAAAATTTCAGACAAAGATCCTGCACAGTAAGTAGGACTTAGACGTTGTTCATGACTCTCAGCTACAACCACACCAAATTTTTGCACAATATCTGTGAAACTGACTCAGTTATTTACATGTTTGTGTCTTCTACAGTCACCTGACAGCCATCTTGAATTGGGTTGACTCCAAACGTTAATCAATTGTAGATGTACAATGAGAGATCATTTTCTGAAAATTTTATAAAAATCCACCCAGTGGTTAAGGAGATATTTTGCTAACAGACAGGCAGGATTGACTCTAAATAGTAAAAGGCAAACATATTAAACAAATATCATGTGCAGTCAATTCGCATTTAGGATGGGTCTTGTTGGAGTTTGGGATAAATCTTGTTTATGGATCAGTCAATCAARATGTGATTCATGATGTGATGTAAATGTAACATTTTCTACATATAGGTAAAATTAATCACTGCAATAAAATAACTTTGTCTTTGTCACTTTTACAGTGATTGCATCAACTCTGTTACATTACAGAAGGGAAGTTTCACTGAAGTGAAACATAAATCTGTGGATCTGTGTTTAATTAATCTGGCTGGCTTTCTCAAGGACCAGGATGTGTGACACAAAAATCTGACATTTGGAACTGAAATAGAATTATGGAACTGAAAGTGAAATTAGTCAAACTGAATTTTCAATAAACCAAAACACAGTTTCAAAGCAAATTAATTCAGATACAAATCTTTAAATTCAGTTTCAAACCATTAAATTCAGTTTCAATTTAGTAAAATTCATTTCCAAATTATGCACATACAGATCCAATCTGAGCAATTCAAATTCAGTTCCTGCTGGCACAAGATTTATCCCACATTGGAGATCAGTCTCAGCTACTACCACACCAAACTTCATCCCATCTGTGAATAAAGACGCAATGGATTAGTAAKAAATAAAGAAGKTYAAATTGCTCTTTGTTGATWAATTCTACATGTTTTTGATTTGAAGCTAAACTAGGAGCCTTCTTAGCTGWGTGGATGTGCACACACAGAGTTGTGGTTTGAGACTAACAGACGGGGGGTTTTGTCCCCGAGGGCCAGTTTTGATTCACTGTGGCTTCTCGACCCGCTGCTCCAAAACCCTTCAAACAAACCTGAAGTCTGATGATTTGTATTAATGACAGAAACAGAAAGCCCTCAAGGTTATCACAATATTCTTACAGTTTCACTGCTTCTACCCTCTTTCTCCTCACTTAGCCCCAAACAAGCCTCATCATTACCTTATCTTTATTTTCTAAAAGTTTCGGAAAGGGTTTTTTATTTTCATCAGCTTCCAACTCTAAAAGAAAAACTAGACAATATCCTTCATCATTACCCATTATTTTTAGACACAACAGTCTGATTTACAGCCGAACAAAACTTCACTAAAACTGGAGCAGGGAGAATAAAAATAGAGGCAAAGTTTGGTGTTTAYAGCAAGAGAACATGCTGAGGCGAGCACTTCGACGTAGAGGAGAGGAATAAGGAAGAGGAGGTGAGAAGCAGACTCTCTAATGTTTACCTTCTCACAGCCAGTTAGAGCCTTTTGACAATCAGAAGATACTGCACAAAGTTAGTATTTTTATTAACAACATGCACGAGGGTGAAGCATATACAGTACAGTAAGCACTTAATGTGCTTTATTATTGCATCCCACCAARAATGTATTGAACATCTCAGAAAGTCATTGTTAGAGGTGTCATCTACTTTAACTTTCAGAGCCACCCTGATCCTGAGCTTTAGAAATAAAACATTRTATCAGTTTTACAGATTTTTGGCAGAAATCTAATGTYGAAGCTGAGTCACAACACAGTCTAAGCTAGGGTTGAGGCCCACAGTGGAGTCCCGAAACATCAAAGTGGGCTCTTAATGAGATTTTTATAATTAATTACATTTAAAAAAATGACTACAAACAACAACTATTTGTCGTAGTTGTTACAAAAGTGCGAGGTAAGTACTTAATGAATGCTACTGCTACTGTTATTTTGTGGGTCAAAAGTTGAAAGGTTCGAGAAACATTGGTTTAAATCATTAACTGTCGAGTCAACCCTGTTAGCAAAATATCTCACGGACKAGCGGAGACATAACTGAAACCTTCAGAAAAGATTCACTGGGTGCAAATCTGACACTGGTAAACTTTTGGATTCTGATTCAAGACTGTCACCCTGTTAAACACAATACAACATATACAGTATAGCTCAGGCAGTTTTACAGATATAAAGCCAAACTTTGTTGTGGTAGTAGCTGAGAGTCATRRACATCACATATTGAGAGTTCTCATATAAAGTTCTAATCATATTTCAGCCTGAGCTGATCTTATTCTCCAAGCAACGTTAGTTCCTGTTTGCAAAGGTTTTCAGTTCAGAGCTGTCAGTGAGACACCATCAACCAAACCTCTTCATCTCCACCACTCTGCTCATCTTCCTCCTTTAACAAACAAATGTCACGCGCCTCCCGTTTCTCACATCTCGTTATAACTTTCATGGACGCTCCAAAGTGGGTGGGTCTGCTCGCTTCCCAAAATCTCTGTCATCATGACAGTCAAGCGGGAGAAAAGATTTTAATGATAGTTTCATGATGAAACTTCCAATTCTAAAGTAATGAAACCAGAAACAAGAGAAGTATGTGTCTATAACTCACACGATCATGATTCTTTTTGGTCCCCACCCATTTGTTATGATTTTTATAGCTTGGGGATTAATCTGAATCCAGAGTAAACCAAAGCTTTTCTAAACTGAGTGAAAACAAATGTTGGAGGGTGAAGGAAGCTGAACCATAGCAGCCATTGCATCAAGAATCGCACCTCAAACCCTCATTTTAATAAATCACACACCAACACTGTTTGATTTGAGAAAAGTGATAAAAATCATTGAAAGATAAACTATTATATTTTTACACAACTGAATGTTTGGATACAAGGAGATAAATCTTGTGCAAAACTGCAGGTCTTACCGGTTTAGGGTGCAGGGGGTGAGGGAGATGTCCAGTCCAGCACTGGTAGACTCTGGGAGAGGGTCGCTCTGCTGACAGGGGAGTGGTGCTGCAGTCCGACTCGGCCCTGACAAAGACTCACACACACACTGGCCTGATACTACAAGCCCTCTCTGACTTTTCTGAGTGTAGCACTTCCTCTTATGTGAGCTCAAGTCTCATATTCTCTCTCTCTCTCTCTCTCTCTCTCTGACATTTAATAGCAGCTCTCTAATTTGCCTTTTTTTCCCAGAGAAGACAGTTGCTCTGCCCTATCATCCTCTCATGAAACTTTTGGGCTGTGCAGTGGAGGCTCGGGTAGAGGGAGGAGGGGACAGAGCTGTGGAGGTTGTGTGTGTGTGTTTGTGTGTGTGTGTTAAAGAGAAAGATTGTGCTGTCACTTGTGTCTGATAGACAATAGCAGGAAGGGTTGCTTCAGGARGAACAAAAGTACACAAGACTGATTTAAAGAAAGTTGCATCCATCACAAAGCACTTGATTTCCGCTCTTTTGGTTTTTGCATGTGAAAAGCTGCAGAGATCGTACCAAAATAAAAGCCCAGCAGGCTGTGAAAGAATGCATGTTACTCGCCCCTTTTCATGACAAAGTTTAAATCTACCATCTTATGATGAGAAAAGACAGTTACTGCATTTTGATCAGATCATTTCTGTGCAACCTCATTAGTTTCCGAATTAATAACATTTAAAAATGACTACTAAGAAGAATCACTTTTGCCTTAGTTTTTACAACTCATGATGTGTGAGCTCTCAGTGGATGTGAAGAAAGTGACTCTCAGCAACTCCCAAACCAAAATTTAGCTCAAAATCTGTAAAATCTATCACGTTGTAGCTAAAAACAAATCAGTTGTTCATCAATTTTTATCGCAGCCCATCCAGATATTTTACTAACAAGCAGATAAACATAGACAGGTTTAAAAACATCATCTCCCTCTGATTGCTGTGCCCCAGCTTTATTTTACTGTTATGTGCTTTTTTTATCTTGAATTTCATTTTCTTTTTTTATTGCTCTCCTACTTTATTAATATTGTTTAAAAAAAGAAAATCATACGTCTCGGTTACTTCCAAGAAACACACAAATACAGCTTTCAGTGGGATTACTCACACAAAACAATATTTATCCCAAACCTCACGCAACACCTGGAGTAAAAATTAGAAAGTTGGCAATTAAGTAAAACAACTTTAAACATATCAAAGTGTGTTTCTCCAGCTGTTTTTTTTTTTTCAAATTTTATTTTCAACTTGAGTTGCCTAAAACTAGTGGAACAGTGAYGTTTTAATGTTGAGATGGCTCATCTATTTCGGCAAGTGCACATTTTCTCGTAAATATGAMCGGAAAGATGAGTTAGTGTGGTTTAGTCAGATTTGTTCATTCACAGAAAAAGTGTAAGATCCAAAAGTGAGACAAAAAAAAACTGTGCAAAAGTTGAAATTCAGTATAAAATATCAATAAAAACATGATGCAATGATTTGCAAAATGGTACAAGCTGTGATGATGGTCCGCAGTGAGGAATACATCATACATGATAAGGTCATCTCTTTAAAAAATAAATCTGCAGCAAGTACATTTTTTTTAAACTTGTCTGCAGTTTTATTGAGTCAGAGCTAATCCTGCCCTCCTGCAGACATAACAACACCTCAGACAGACAACAACTGGAGTCAACGCCACACGGAAGCAAAGCCATTCATCGATACCATTGGATCAAACTGGTTAGCTCTGGTAGTTCGTGCTTGTTGGGTTTTCTTTCAGTTTGAGAAAAAAATGATAATAAAAAAGGGCCTGTTGTGTGGTCTGGCTCGTTCTGCTACCGCTAGCAGCTATGGATTAGCTTTCTGTTTCAGTTGTAACTCCATCCTTTGGGAAAACACACTGACCAAAGGGAACTTGTATTTTGGGGGTTATGACCCTTTGTCTGAAAGAGACCCTGTGGCTGGTTCTCCTTGGGTTCATTTTCTGTTCAAACAAACTTTGAAGAGGATGAGAGATTCAGTTTTACAAAACATAGTGAAATCTGTGGAAAAGGGGAAAAAAATCAACCTAATCAAAAATAAATAAATAAATAAACAATAAAAAATAAAGAAAAAACTATGAATCTATTATAATTTATACAAAATTCCATTTATACCTACATTTACATAGATAGTGATGTAAAAATGCATATGAGAAACAATCTGTATTTTATTAGCTCATACAGTATCTTAGCAGCAAAAGTTCTCACAATCAGGTGTAACGTGCGGAGGCCGGCGTCTTGTTCTTCTGATACAAATGGCTAATTTGTTCCTTTCGGCGTACCGGGAGGAAAAAAGGGAAAAGAATTAAAGACGTCAAGGCTGATAAGAAACACATTAGGAGTCCTTGAGGCAAACAATGGGAGCTGCATCAATCTGGAAACATGAGGTGTGCACAGGCTGCTAAAAGTTTCTAAAGCTCAGCGTGAGGAGGAAGGAGAGAGAGGAAAGAGGAGCACCGTTATCTGCCGGAGCGATTCAGACAGACCAGCACACAGAGGAAAATACTGGATTTGGCTTGTCTTCTTGTGAATGGCCATCTTTTTATTCTTGCTTGATTTGTTTCGGCCTTATCAAAAAAAAAAACTGTCTTTCATCATTTCCTTAAATCCTGTTCAGCTTTAGTTATTTTGTTCAAGAATTACTCATGTTTTCTCCTTTTGAGTTCTGGATTTAAAATGTTTCAATGATTTGGGGCTGATAAAATCTAAATAAGAAGTAAGACCAAAAGAAAACAAGAACTAACAAGACCTAATTGATTGGTTGTTTCAATAATTTCTCTGGATTAAAATATATCATTTTCCAGGTATGAGAATATCTATAAATTGACAGGGAAGCCCATTTGTTGACAACTCAGTATTTTTACGTTGCATATAACAGCTTTGTGTAAAGTTACCTTATGTTGAAGGTACACTTTTTATGGCCCAACACAGACCACATTAGACATTGAATTTGACTGGATGATAATTTTCGAGGGAACGATGTCGTGTTCACTGGAACAGAAATACTCTGGGATAACAAACTGCAGCTCAGTTTGTTGTTAATGAGGTGAGAATTTGTGCCGTTAACTTTCTAGGTGAGGTTGGAAATGGTGGCGCAGAGTTCAGAGAAGGTGAGCCTGTCACTGACGGGGCTTTGCTTTGAATGACCCAACATGTACGTTTGGGTGGAAAGTGTGAAGCCGCTACCTCGTTTGCCCCACTTTGGGCCCTTAACCCCCAACAGCTGCTCCACATGTGGGCTGCAGCAGCTCYGTCGTCAGTGGTTTGCATCAAGAAGGGCAGCAGAAAAAAACTAAACAAACAAGAAATAATAATAAATTGCCAAATCTTTGTGTGAATTTAATCGACCCCTGAAGAAGAGAGCAGCCAAACGGTGCTACATGTGGTCCTGAGATTCTTCCACATGGCAGAGAAAAAAAAGCCTAAACTCACCAAAGAAATCCTGTTTTGTCATAATTTTTGAAAAATAAACTTTAAAGAAAGTAGTATAATCTTAGTTGAGTATTATGTATTAGCTCAAGTATAATTGCAAAATGATAATTTTAGCTTCTGTCTGTCCAAATTAATGGTTTTCGATGCTGTCAGAGAAAATATTTATAAAACAAAAAATGTGTTTTACATATTTTACTAGAAAAGGTGTAAGGTATAAGTACTGAAATGCATGTCATAAATCAAAATTTCAAGAATTATGTTTTTAGCTAACTGGTATAAATCAACTTGTAAATAACTGATTCATTATGTTTGATCATTAATAAAATTTGTAGCCTACAGTTGTTGGTTTGGTGAAGATCATTAAGCTGATGTTTGCCTCAGCTCACAGCTGACAGTTTGGTGTCAAGCACATTACAGCARATTTTCCTTGTTTTCATGTTATGCATTATTTAGGTAAATTAAGGTGATTTTTTTATGTTTTTAAACTGATCACACGACAAACAGAGAGCAAAAGATTTTACAATGTGTGTCTTCAACATGTCAACAATATAGAGCGCTTAATTAGGATTTATCCTGAAAATCTTGGCACTATTCAGCTTTTAATTTTTTTTCAGTAAGTAAACTTTTATTAAAAGGACAACAACTCTGCTGCTGCCTTGACCACAAAGGTCGACCTCTCCAGCCTGTGATGTCCTCGTGAGGAAACACGGCGGCCGACCATGTCAAACATCCTCACATTCGTCTGAGAACTCCGGCCTCTGGGCTGCTTTGCCTTTCGGTCGGCCGGAGCGGCGAGCTGACCCGTCTCACTCAGGAAAGGGGAGTTTCCTGAAAGGTCACGCTTGTCCCAGCCAGACCAAACACTGGCTAATTGCTTTGTTGTTTGTCGGACTGGTGCCTGTTTTCTCGTTGTACTTTTCCTTTGTTAAACATTCCCAAGTATATTACCTGAGCCTGTGCCAAAAAGATGAGGACAGTGAGGGGAAGTTTGAAGGATGGAAAACAAAGGAGGAGGGGGGGGTCGAGGACTGGAAATATGAAGGCAGCGGCTGCATGATGGATGCCATGATTAGGCCATGAAGGGGCCCCTGACTCTCTTGGCCTCCCAAGCTAAAAATAGTAGGAGTCGGAAGGTGCTTGTGGGACCTGAGGGATGGAGGGGGGAGTCTGAGCAGGATTGGACAAGCTGGGTTCACAGTTAATGGTGAGAGACAAACAGCTGGGTGTGTGTGTGTGTGTGTGTGTGTGTGTGTATGTGTGTGTGTGCTCTGCTCTATGCAGCTGTACTCTGTCTTTCAGATGTTCACATAGCACCACCGCTTCATTCTCTTTCATGTCCTCTCAGCAGGAAGGAGTGCAATGAGTCCTTGACAGCCAGAGGCTTAAAGAACGAAAGAATGTGCAACATGAGGCAAAGGAACAGCTGTATAGAGAGAGAGAGAGAGAGAGAGAGAGAGAGAGAGAGAGAGAGAGAGAGAAGGCGATGGGGGCAATCGATCTGCAGAAAAAGAGGTGGGGTGCAGCTGCAGAAAAGACGAGGGGGGAGAAAGTCTTTCTGGGAGGAGCGGGTGGACTTCTCTGGATTCAACAGATTGGTTGGTTTTAGTTGAACTTCAGCTTTAATCAAGTGCAGAGCGCTCGGACATTAAGGGCTGGGAGCTGAGCAGATGTTGCATTCAGCTGTTGCAGAACTGATTCGCAGTTGTGTCGATGTGCCTGCACGCTCCGGAATGAAACAGCCTTGAGAAGCTGAACGATTCGTGGAGGCCGAYTGAACAAGTCCAGAGCGAGGACAACAAACTGCAGACCCTTCATGTGGGAGGAGGTGGAAAAAAACATGAAGTCACTGTTTAACTTCCACGTCTGCACTCAAACTTGACATTGATCAGTTCATTATCGCCTTTTGCCAGCATTATTGTGGACATTGTTTTTGCTTGTGCATGTGGGTGTGTGCATTCATTACCAAAACATCTCAGAAACCACTAGAAATCACTAGATCGGTGGTGTCAAACTCATTTTCACCAAAGGCCACATGAGCGTTATGGTGACTGTAAAGGGCCAGCTGTTATAAACTTTGACGTTTTGTGTTTAACTTCAGCTAAACATGGAACATCACGTTCCTCATGTCATCGCTACAGCTGAGCCCTGCTGACAAACAACAATTGAGCTTTACGTAGTATTTTGTGTACAGAAATAGTTTTAACATGTCCTCATAAACAAAGAAAACTACATGTACAACTGACTAAATGTGAAAAAAGTACAGAAATACAAGTAAAAGTAAGAGAATTTTACTCTCCTGCTCCCCAGGAAATTCCCACTGGAGGGGCGTTTCCGTTTAAATTTACGACTTGTAGGTGGGAAATTCCCACTTTCAAGTAAAACTACAGCAGGAGTAGCCATCAAAAATGTAGTAAAAAAGATTTTACAGGGCAAATTTCTTCAGCTGCCGGCTACTTTTTGAACCCTGTGCACCTCCATCTAGTGGTGGGATGCCATCAATTTGTGGGTAARAATGCAATAATCAACATGCACTATGGGAGATGTAGTTTATTGTCAATGTTGGCTTTAAAGCGGCATACGTTTATATTAAGACAATACGTCGTTGAAGCTCACGCAGGCCACATAAAATGCAGCCGGGCGCCACATTTGGCCCGCGGGCCTTGAGTTTGACACATGTGCAATAAATGAACAACCTGATCCAAAATGATCCGTACAGCCAACTGACTCACAAAAACAGATATAACCCAGTTTTACAGCTGCTGAGCTAAAGTTTGGTGTGTTCGCAGTTAAGCATCATCACATTCGCTGAGTGTGACATCTTGAACAAATAATATTATGCAAAACATTATTTACAAAGTGTGATCAAAATGGTTACAACTCCATCATCTCCAACAGAAGATGATCTCAGTGTAAAACTTTGACACAATAACTAAGTCACTAAGGCGGGTGATTTCTGTGTTCCATCAAGGAATGCTAGGCCTTTAATTTGTAATGAACGTCTCATTATTAAGTCACATTTTTACAGTCTGGTAACATTTTAGGTGTGGCGAAGTTATCAGTTTGTTCCTAATGTTTCTGTTTCCTCGTCATTGCCTGAACACTATTTTTTTTTCACACAGAAAGCATCTGCATGTGGTTTACTGTGGCACTCCCATCGTTCAGAAGACGGACTACATTTTTGCTCTAAACGCAAAATTGAAAAAAAAATGGAAGAGTAAAAACCACAAGCATCTTGAGTAAAAACACAACAGTGTTACATAGTTCTTGTAAGTACAAACAGAGAAATGTGAATTTCACAGATCAGGTTTAGTTTTTTATTCTTTTCTTTGCGTTCTTCCAGTCGTTTTAACACCTGGATTGCACACACACACACACACACACACACACTAAATTCAGAGTTGTATTTTTTTGTTATCA
The DNA here is from genome assembly GCF_001266775.1 of Austrofundulus limnaeus. Taxonomy (NCBI): domain Eukaryota; kingdom Metazoa; phylum Chordata; class Actinopteri; order Cyprinodontiformes; family Rivulidae; genus Austrofundulus; species Austrofundulus limnaeus. The sequence continues at coordinate 107,116 of NW_013952462.1, forward strand.
CCTCTGAGGCTTTGCTTCTTGTGAAATCCCCCCCTCCCCACAAAAAATACCTCCGACGTCGTGGTTGGAGATGACACCTATCTCAGCATCTGAAATGTGTTTTGTTGGTGTGTGTGTGTGTGTGTGTGTGTGTCTGAGTGTGCTTCAGATCAAGCTTGTAAAGGGGCTACATGTCACAATGCACCTGTGTGCTGGCGGAAATGCAGCTCACCCTATAACCACAATACACACACACTTACTGTATACACTCGAATGCTGCACACTCTGGCCACCTGTACTGTCTCTTATTATACCTGAGATGTTGCAAACACATCCTGTGACTGTCTCTTTTGTCTGACCATATTAGTTTTCTTCTGAAACATGAATTCAAACAGACTTTTAACAAGAAACGTTTGCATCTTCTGGTGAATTRGAGTGTGAACACTGAGCTGTTGAAACTGAGCAGAATGATGGCTAAATGCTTAAAGATTAAAACACTACTAAACGTTAAAGAAGCAAAAAATGCTATAGCTAAAAGTTGCTTACATATGGATTTTCTTTTCTGGTAAATACCCTAAACAAGTTGAAAAAAATGAAAAGTCAGACATTATTAGAAACCACACGACAGTTCTCAACACTTCATAATGTCCAAACTCAGAGCAAGCTTGCAGATGTTTTTAATAGACACAAATAAAATAAAATAAAATAAATAAATAAACCATATTTTGAACAACTTTAGAGCAGGGGTTCTCTTTTTGGGTCTTGGGACCTCTTGGAAAATTTCCAGGGACTCCCTCATAAACCTCATGAGATTCTTGAAATACTTGATTTGACTCAATTTTTTTCTTATTTCAAGAATCTTACCAAGTAAAATTTTCTTACTCCACTGGCAGAAATTTTTGAATTAATTTGAACAAAATTTTCAGGCTAACGACAAATAATCTTACACATTCTGAAAACAAGATTATTATTRTTCCACAATCAGTTCTTGTTTAGTAAATCAGTCTCAAAACAAGATCAAAAAGGGTTTTTTTTGGCTGGATATAAGGTTTTAAAACTTGGTAAGACAGCCATTTTAACTTCTAAATCCCATAAAAATAATCAAGTTTCTGTTTAGTTTAATTTGTTTGTTGCACTGGTGCATTGTTCCCCATATTCATTTATGCATTTTTTAAATAAAAAACTAAATTAACAATTTATTGTAATTTTTTTAAGGACCCCCAAGCTACGGCTTGCAGGCCCCTAGGGGTGCTGGAACCCTAATTTGAGAACCTATGCTTTAGAACATTATGTTTGTGAGCAATGAAATGAATAGCAACTAGAAAGGAGATATTTTGCCATAACACCACTCTGACGAAATGGCTAAAGTAGGTACAATTCAAAATAAACAACTAAGTATTTAAAATGTGTTAACACAGTGGTTCTCAGTCCTGGTCCTCAAGGACCCCCATACATGTATGTTTTGTTGTTTCCCTGATCTGGCACACCTGATTTAAATGAAATAAAGACTTACTGAAGAGCATGCAAGAAACAACTAAAAAGAAATGCAGGTTAGGGATCCCTGAGGACCAGGATGAGAATCACGTACTGCCACTATGGTGCATGTCCTCGACAGACATCTTCTATTGATAGTTTTATACTTGAACTGAAAATGTGTCAAAACAGTTGAAGCGACAGAAGTAATTTTTCTGTTTAATCACAGTTTTAAAGGAAATATATTAGTTTTATGTTCACTGGTACCATTTGTGACCTCAGCAGGAGAAAAAACAAACACTTGTAAAATTTCATTTTATAGTATACTTACTGTTCGTTGCTAATGGATGCTAATAACGGACTGCTTTTGGTTCAGCCGTCAAAGTTTGACTTGACTGTGGAGGGAAAAGGAAGAAACAGAAACAAATAACAAGAACATTCCTAAAGAACTGGTGGGATAGTCTTTTTTTTCCCACTGGCTCAGACACAATCAAGAGAGTAACAAAGCTATTTGAGTTTAAATAAAATTTCTTTAAGAAACTGATTTATTTTTGGTCATTATTCACCTGACAGTACCTTATGGTTCTATKAACGTTTACACCTCAGATGCTTCCCGAAAATTTAACTTGATTATGGTTATTATGCACAAATCTTACCATACAATCTTAACATCTCTGTAAAACTGGAGGGTTGACAGTTTCATTTATTGTACATTTTATTTAATCTCCTACTTGTCTTCATGTTTAAGATGGCAGCGAATTAGTGCTGAACTTCTCCAGGACTGGTCGTCACTCCTTCAAATGAACACAAAGACAACCAGACAGTCAGATTCAGAACAGTGGTCAGTTTGGGATTTCTAATTAACCTAACATGTATGGATTTTGGACAGTTCAAAGTGAACCTGGAGAAAACCCACACTTGTACAAAGAGAATATGGAAGCTCCACAGAAAGTTCTTCTCACTGGGAGACCAGTTCAAACAGTGTAAAGTAAACAGTACAAGTACTTACCTGTTTTTGGACAAGCAGGGTAGCAAGCTGACATTTTTCTAAAATTGAAATCGGTAAAACATTTCTCTTCTTGCAGCTCACGGTCCAGAAAGAGCCTTAATGCTTTTCTTTTATAATCATGAAAATCATGACTTAATTCTACAGCACAGGAGCTTTAATATCAGTTTTAGCTATTTTACACAGAAACACATTTACAAATCCCTATCCCCGTATTATTGGTAATTCAAGCCATAACGTTTTGTACATAAATGAATAATAAAGCTCATCAAAACTTTGCTGATTAAAAAAAGATCATTTATCTGTTGTGTAGGTAAATTATAATAATCATTAAAACTGGGGTCAAAACCAAATGCCAGACATGATTTAAAAAGATTTTTGGTAATCAACACTTTTTTAAAGTGTGGGAATGAACACATATTTCCTTCAAATATTCCTTCATCTTTATTTTTCTACATATGTTCTCTTGTGATGTGTTTTTTTTGTCTGTATGTGAATGTAGGGCAGAGTGACCACAGTACTGATAAGGAGGTCAACAGGTGTCCCCTCCGTCTCCAGCTGTGATCAGAAACTCTGCGGTTTGTGCTGACAAAATGCCCTGCAGCCGAGGTACAAACACCGAGCTTTTTGTCAAAGCACGTCTTACCTCACGCATGCACCCACACCACCACCTGACTGAGTGGTATTACATGAAATATAAGCTCTAAATGCATCCATGCAGCACTAAAGAACAGAAGTTAAGACAATAATTCATTAAAATCAAATGGTTTTTTAAATGTAAATAGCTGCAATGCTTAAAATCTCCTCTAAGAATTAATAAAAACAAATATTTTATGCAGACTGGGTTGTAAAAAATGCTTTAAAGTTGAAAACAGACAAAATAAAGCAGTACAGGTTTGTAGTTTTGCATTACTTATGCATTTTGGAAGTGAAAGTGTGGGTATGCAGCTTGCTTGTATGCAGAAGCTTTGTAGAAGTATGGTCATTTTTTGTGAAACTCAAGACAAAAAATGAAAGTGTAAACCTGAGAACATATATTTCTTACAAATTACTTTCTGTGAAGACGGAGGGCTGAATGTGGTTTTACTTACTTACTGTTGTATGTACACAAACAATTTATACAACTAGTCAACAACACAAACTGACCTGGTTTGCAATAAGCTGTGGCAGAAAAACCCACCGACAGACACACACACACACACACACACACACACACACACACACATTTTGCTGTGAAACTTGCATTTTGGTGGCTCTACAAAACCTCTCATCTGACATGTGGCTCATCTAACAGCAGCTTTCTGGCAAACTTCATGTGAAAAAGTGTGTTTGTGCGTGCATGTGTGTGTGTGTGTGTGTGTGTGTGTGTGTGTGTGAGATCTCAACCCAGCCTGAGATGTTATATGCTCAGGAAACCACAGAGACATTCAGCTGGAGCACCACACAATGACATTTAACCTCATCCTCATTTACATGCCCACACGGAGCGTAGCAGCCATCAGGTWGCTACATTTTTTTTTTTCTGTAGGGTTCAAGTCTTTAAAGATGCGGGTCTTTAAGTCTGGTGGGCTGCTGTCCAACCAGTGAGGCACGAGAGATTTCACAAGTCCTTCCATGTCTCAGTGACAGTCTGAGGGCTGTGTTCAAGGTGTTTGAAGACATGTAATCATCATTTTTTACACTGATGCAGGATTTRAAAACACTAATTTATTCTCACTCGTTGCATTTTTTTTCCATTCAACGGTGACCACAGAAACAAACTGATCTGAAACATTTTGCTATTTTAAAATTTCAAATGAATGTTTCTCTTTATAAAGTCGTATTTAAAAACAAAACACCTTTTTTAGAGTTGAGGTGAGTCTCATCGTATCCATTGTGTTGCAGCTCACTTTATTTTAAAACATCTAGTTTAGAACAGTGGTTCCCAAAGTTGGGCTCGGGGACCCTCTGTGGGTCATGAAACATCAAATGAGGGTCCCTAGATGATTTCCAATGTAAACGCAAATAAGTTGCTAATGAAATACTTTCACCATAATTATTGCGACAAAAAAGTAATAATCATAAATAAATAAAAGTAGTATGGAAGTGACTAGGTTTGTTTAAATTGTTATGTCCATGTTTAACAGAGTTATAAAGTTTTTATATGTAAACCAGTAATATCTGGGGTCACAAGTTTCTTCAACTGTTATTGTATTGGCTGGAAGCTAAAACGTTTGAAAATCACTGGTTTAGAACATATAATAAACACACAATTAAACTTTTTTTTATATTTCTAAAATGTTACAGCAAGAAGAGTCTTTTAATTGTTGAGATGTGAAGTGAATTTGTGCTTAGATGTTTTAAACAAGACAGAAAATCCCAGTAATTCATGTGAATGTTTTACATTTGAACCCATTTTGTGAGTGTTTGCATGCTAGCCTAATGCTAATTAGTTTTAAATTCTATAATCACTCATAGAAACCTTGTGACAAACCAATATGTTGGTCAAAAAAGGTCAAGAGCTCAAGGGCATGTTCTGGTCAACACTGACATCATTCTTTACAAGAGCTTGAGCAAATCTAAAGGATTTATTTAAACTTTAGGAAACTTTATTGAAATTTGTCAGTTGAATCCAAAGTATTTTTTTTAATGCAGGTGTTAAAAGTGATCAAATAAAATCTGGTTTATTGAGGTCATTTTTAAAAAAAGTCTGGTCTGGGGCTGGGCGCTGGGGTGTGTGCCGGCCTGGCCTGGTGACTGCCTGTTGGGGTTCGGGGCCTCTGGGCCTGTCGGGCTTTGGCCTGGAGGGGGTGCGCCCTGGGGGCCCGGACCTCTGCACCCTTTCCTGGTCTGCTTCGGTATGGCGGGTGCCGGTTGGGCCCATGAGTTTTTTCGCTGCTGGCCCCGGGGGCTGTGCGTGTGGTCGCTGGGGGGACTCTCCCAGTTCTCTCCTACGGTCTGATCTGGGGGGTGGGTGGGCGGATCTTCCCGTGCGGGTGCCCCTTGGGGCTCTGCGCTCGGGACTCCTCTCAGGCCCTTGGACTCTGGTCTTCCCTATGTCTGCCTCGTGTCTTGGGGGTTGGGTCTCGGTCCTCCACAGTCACTATTAAATATTCCATTGGAGAAATCTTGTATATACACGCATGTTCACAACTGCTCACAAACAGGTGCTCTGATCCGAGGGGTTCTGACTGGTCACTGAGTGTGTATATATGTCTGTGTGTATATACGGACAATATTTATGAATGTAGGCATGTATGTATGTATATCTTTATATATGTATGGGTATGTGTGTATTTTTATATATGCCCTCCATGTATTTATCCATTTATTTTTCAGGTGAGCGGACAGATGTTGGGTGTGTGGTCCTGTGTTTTGTTGGTGTATATTTAATATAATCCTAATCGCTATTTCAGTCTTTCTATCTTTCTAATTACTTCTCTCTCTGTTTTTCTCTCTCTCTATTTTCTCTTCACAAAAAAGTAATAAAATAAAATAAAACAAAAAAAAAACATAATGGTGTGGAGGGGATGGCTATAAGGGGAGAAGGGAGGCCATCCTTAAAAAAAAAAAGTCTCCAATAATTTTCTAAAATACTTATTTGTACTTAAACAAACAATCCAATGATTTAGATCATTGGTTCCCAAACTTTTTATCTTCTGACCCACAAAATATCCATGGCAAAAACTTGTGACCCCAAATATTACTGGTCTGAGTACATGYACTTCATTAATAACCCTAAAAACACAGGCTTTTTGACAATCTAAACAGCTTATACACAAATATAAATACTCATTTTTACTTATTTTGTGTTTTTGTAATAATTATAGGGAAAATATTACATCATCAATTATTTTATTACCCTTTAAATTGATTTCTGGAGATTATCCAAGGTGATTCATGACCCATTATTGGGTCCCAAGCCCAACTTTGGGAACCAAAGTGCAGTGGTTCCCAAACTTTTCAGCTTTTGACCCACAAAATAACAGTAGCAGAGACCTGTGCCCCCAACTATTTTTGGATGATAAACATTTTTATCAGGTCAACAAAACATAGGCATAGTAACAATATTTTTATACTACATTTATCCATTTTAAATGCACTAACCTCACTCCTTTGTAACAACTAAGGCAAAAATGAAATTAATTCCAAAAATCTTTTCAGGACCCACCTTGATGTTTTGGGACACCACTTTGGGTCCCAACCCCAACTTTGGGAAACACTGAATTGGTTTTCAAAGTAGGGGTCAGGACTACTGTTAGGGTCATGAAATGCCAGAAATTAAATAAAACTTAAAAATACTTTTACTATTTTAAGTTATGTTAAAATAGACAAAACAATAGTCATTCAATAAGTGGTTGAGACTGTTTATATCTARGTTTAATTCTAATATTAAAGACAGACATTTTAAACGGCAATAGTTCACAAATCTGCTGCTGAGAACCACTGGTTTACAGTACAAACAGAAGTGATTACTCTGTGTCAGACTGTAGCATCAGGTAAAAACAAGCATTTATAGTAAAACCAGATCAATTCCACATAATCACACATCTGTAATTTAACCAGCATGAAACCTCAAGTTAACATACCACAACCTCAAGCAAACTTTTTGGATCTAAAAGTAGAGAAAGAAAAAAAACTCCTCTTAGTTTCATAACTCGACACTGAAAACTTTCACTCCTTTCCAAYTAGCAGACGCTGAAGGTGCTGTTGGCTTGTTTTTGTTTTCAGACTCAGCAGCAAGTCATCTTTTCACCAGAGAGGGACTGTTTACATGAACTGACAGTAAGCAACAAGCAGTGAGTAATAATTAATCAAATCCTCTAAAATAACACATTCTCATGTCTTTACTCGGAGTATGCAACACCGTGGGAAAAAAAATCAACTGAAACCTGTCAAAATCTAAACAAACAAACTGAGTTTGATTAAAAGATAGGTTGTTGCTCTGAAGAAGCTGATTTTTTCCCTTACCATCATTTCATCTGGAAAGCATTGCAGCATGTGTCCATAACATTATTTTTTAGAATCAAGTTATGTTAATTGCAAGCACAAACAGTGAGATGGGCAACTGGGGGCCCACAGGCCATATGTGGCCTGTGGGTGACTTCCATCCGGCCCACCACTGAGCCCCCSGTTCAGCTTGAATAAGTAGTTTTAGGACAAGAAATGAAAACCAACTRAACCAAAGGGTCAAATAAAAAGTTAAGGTGATTCCTTTCCTGAAAGGAGCTGCTTGTTAGGATCTTTGGAGCCTGAGTATCATCAGAAAATAAAAACATTGAAAAAAATTAAAGCTAGCATGTGATTGAGGTTAATCCCTTTATCATATAATACATGTTCATTTTAGCTTAGTTTGTCTTTTTTTGCTATTTATTTGTATTTTTTCCAACTTATAAATCAAAAGATTTCTCAATCAGCCAAACTGAGATTAACACCTGAGAAGTAAACCGGAGCTCCCTGCAACTTCCCACCAAAGCTCCTCCCATAATAAAATAAGAGCGGTTATAGAAACCACATGACTGTAGAGGCTGAAAAGTGAATAAAGCCAGTGGAATGCTGTGTGCGTGTGGATTCAAAGTATAAATATAGGGCACGGGAAAACCTGCAGGAAACGATTGGCCATTAATGCAACTTTGCTGCCATTATTTTCCAAGGAGAATACTTCCATACATACACACACACACATACACACACACACACACACACACACACACATACACACACACACACACACACACACACACACACACACACGCAGAGTCCTTCTCCTTTTGCCTCGAAAGCAAGGAGCGCAGAAGAACATCAATCACAATCTGGTGTTTTTTCCTCCTGGGAACAATGTCCAGCTCAGTGCAGGAAGATGAAAAAAAAAAWMSKWTTWAAAAAAAAGAAAATTATTCTTTGTTCCACCATGTTTATCTWGTCTTTTTTTCCCCCCGCTGACAACAACAATTTGCATTAGCTCCATTTCTTTGCGTCCAGCTGTTCAGGCTGAGGTTGAATTGATTTCTCAGAGTCTCATAAAATGCAGGTTTATTGATGTTCTGTTCTGATGCATTTCCTGCGCGTCTGTCTCCACCTCCAGTTCTGGGAGAGAGCAGACCGAGTTATTTTGCRCCGAGAGCGGAGGAACGTCTCGGCGTTCCTCACATTCTGGGCTGAAACCACACGGTGGGTTCGGTCCTAATGATTTCTGGATGACTTGCATGAGGGGCATCCAACATTCAGGCTGGAGAAGAGGGTGAGAAGAGTGGGAAAAAAGACAGAGTCAATACACAGCATGAGTTTCARATTACTGAGCTGGCTGCACATGCTGTTTTTCTTTTTTCTTCTTTTTTTAGCTTTGTTCTCCCCTATTTTGACTGTTTACTTTGAAATAAAACGGTTTTCTCTCYCTTACACACACATACAAGAGATATGCAGACAGAAAACAACACGCCCTTGTTATTACTAAAAGTCACAACTGACATCCCCCTCAGGCGGCTGTGTGGCAACTGAGCGCTCATCCCCGAGCTGGGCCACAAAAATACAACACTATCAGTGTGCACATGTGCTGCTGCAGTATCAGACACTGACGAGGGCACCGCCCGGCTGTGTTACAACCAGATCAGATGGAGATACGGGCCTTGTTGTGCACACTCAGCAGTGTGCGAGGGTGCATGTTTGTGTTTTTATCTAACTGGGACAAATAGGGTCAACCTTTCCCCCCAAAAAAACATGACGAAGACATGAAATGRCAGGTTAAGAAGCTGTCCTGCTCTGACCTCTGCTACCAAAGAGGTCTGACCACACAACCGGACATAAAATGGTTACATTTTCAGARATAATTTCTTACACTCATAAAAGTTATGATTTGATTTAAAATTTTAGAAAACAGCTGATCCTCATGAAGTGGCTAAATACTGCATCACTGAGGCTGTTGTGATCAAACTATAAAGGCAACGATCTTCCACCCCCYGACCTTACTGAAGGTGGTCTTAAAGGGGACCACAGGGAGGAAATATTAGTCTTATTAAATAAAAATAAGCTGCTATAAATTGATTTTCAGCACTTTGTGTTTAAGAGGCTTAGCTGATGTAAATTAAAACCAGTGATGAGAAACAAAACCGGTAAAAACGGATTAAATACTGGCTATGATTTTGTGAAGTGGGATTAACTGTAAAGATTTATGAACAATTAATATCTTACCTGTTYTAGATAGCTAATCTTGACCAGATTAATGAGCTGACATCAGCTTCGCTTTATTTAATTGTTCCACAAGAAATAAAATATTGTTGCTGGAGGTGGTCCAGTCTGCACAGGGAAGGCTACAGCTAGCAGCTGSTGCTAATTGTGCTTGACAAATAACCACTACAGTTGCGTTTATAGGTTTAGAAAAAAGCCTTTTTGTGATTAAAATATTTGAAATTTGAGCTGTTTTAGGGTGAGAGTCATTGACAGGAAAGCTTGCAGTAGATCCAGAACCTGCTGGAAGGAGTCTGCTGCACCTTGGGTCCATCAAGAGACGCTGCAGTGTTTGGGAGAGGGATATCTGGGTTTTCCTCCTGGACCTGTTGCTGAACTATCCCTTTAAGCTAGTGGRTGTGCACGTTTGTGTTTTGTTCTGCTAAATAATTAAGACCATCTTCATAAACACGAGCTTGTGAATCATTTTGATGTGAAATGTTTTGGCAGCCTCTGGATTAAAAAAAAACAATTTGACACACTCACTTGTCCTGGAAGCAAAGGCACCGAAGCAGCCCCACACCATGATAGAACCACCACCGTGCTTTACTGCAAACATGTTTTAACTTTTAAACAAACACAAAGCAGTGTGCTGCAAATGTTAAAACTACTGCTCCAGGTTGCTTGAGATGCTTCAACWGGCATATTTCTGCATCCATGCCTGTCTTTACAAACATCTCTCTAGTTTTTCCTAAAGCCATTTCCTCCATCGTATACAACTTGACAACTTTACGAGCTGTTGAAACATAAATGTCAGGGTTTATTTTGGCAAAGAGCAGAAAACAACACAGGTGGGACTTTTACTTTGCTGTAGAAACTGTCCAAATCTAAGTTTTGAACTCTTAATTTGTACAGCTCTCACGTAAAATGGAACAGCAGGACTGTGAAAAGAGCTGATTCAGCAGACATTGGTGAATCTTAAAACTAATTTGATGCATCATTTCATCATTTAACATGCAGATCCCTCAGAAAACAACAGAGCAGGCCTTCTTTAGACTTGTAAATATGAGAAGAAGCTGGTGTCCTGATAATAAAAAAAGTACTGGATGTTCAGTTTGTGGTGCAGTGCAGCCACAGAGCCCTGACCTGATGGATGTCGCTGCAACCAGAGCCCCTCTTTTTCTTCATCTAACCTCGTGCACAGATGCAACGGCTCAGCAGACCGCACGAGCGCAACCTTATCAGCAGGCAAAAGAAGTGCCTCTGCTCTGAACCAGGCCTGACAATTAACTGTCGCTCGATGACTGGATCTCTCTGATAACCTTTTATTTGTCTCTCCCCCCACTGCACACCCCACACATGTGCAGTCTCACCCCGTCCACGTCCAGACAGGGAGATATGATTTGAGGTGAGCTCAAATCTCTTCCGACATATGCCGGAGGAGCCGTGATAAAAAAGTAAAAAAAAAAAAAAAAGTGTCTGCCTGTGTGGGTGTTAATCTGAACAGGCGTGCTTCAGTAATCACCCCACGATTTCTGTTGTGAGGCTGTTCAGTCTGAACTGAATCGTCCCAACTGTTTCTGCCTCATCAGAGTTTTAAATCAGAGGTCAATAGGGCAACTGGGACAGGCTGGCACATGCAGCGAGGCACAGTGCCCTCTAGTGGCTGACTGGTAGCAAGAAAAAAAAATCTATTGGAACTCAAAGGGAGGGAAAAAACACTGAATTTGCAGAACACTTTCTACAAAACACCTCAAATTTTTATAGATGAAACTAGTACAAAAGGTTTTCTGACCCAATATGAGTTCATAAATGTGTCAATTTTGTGTTAAAGATGTGAATCGAAAACAAATCATATTAATCAGTTATTTCATCAGAAGTCTGCAACCCTGGTCCTCATGGTTCCCAGGCCTCCATGTTTTAATGTTTCCCTGCTTCAACACACCTGATTCAGAAGTTAAGTGTGTGTTAAATAAAACAGCTGCACATACACTCATATCCTGCAAAATCTGAGCACTGAAACGTGGATTTAACCGTTTATCCAAACATATCAGGTTATGTGTTTGGATAATCAGCTGAATACCATAACCACATACCATAACTGTTATGGTAATATAATAACTCTGTGTTTAATGTGCAGACTCTAATATTCAGTTTGAGGGTTTAAACATCTAGATTGAATAATGTGTTTACCAACCACTGCTATTGAACTCGTAGAGGTGATTTTTCTGGGAGTTTTATTCCTGAGTGATGGAGAGCTGGAGATGGATTGGAGACCTGTTGCTCTGGTCTGTCATTGTGAAAAAGGAGCCGAGCCAGAAGGTTCAGTCCTGAAGAAGTTGGAATGTTGTGTAAAATGTAAATGAAAACAGAGAGTAACAAACTGAAAATCTCATGAACCCATATTTTCTCTCAGCGGTCTACAGCAGGGGCCTTAAACCCCGTTTGTGACCACCATCCAGCATGTTTTAGACGTTAGCCTGCTTCAACACACCTGACTGAAATGAACGAGTGATTGACAGGCTTCTGCTAAACTGGATGACATTCTGCGTAGGTCATTTAATTATTTGAATCAGGTGTGTTTAAGCAGGGAAATGGCTATAACATGCAGGACAGTGGGTCACGAGGAACAGGGTGAACATGTCAGATGCTAACGTGATGCTAAGCCCACACAGTGATGTTCGTGACAAGATCAGACGTCTTTTTATTGCAGGTCCGAAGATTTACGGGCATCCACTATCGTTTTTTTTTGTCTTTGACCTTTGTTCAAAGAAATTTGTAAGATTTCCCCAAATTCAAAGAGGCCTCTGGAACACGCAGGAGCTGGAGATTGTCTCTTGGGATGAGCGATGTCTCTCCTGGACCTGTGTGGATGGATTAACGGATAAAGACAACTAAAACTAAAGGCGATGATTTCTTTAGATCTGAAATTCAAAAGCCTTCCTGAAGACAGGATTTTCCTCCTTTCTGATGCGTTGTCAAACATCCTTGGAGAGGTGTGGGGTGTTTTTCTTGCAGGTATGGATGTAGTTTAGACCTCAGCAGTGATCTGAAGTGATGTGATTTTCTCTGAAAAGAATCTGGGAATTTTCCCACTACGGTTGTCCTCCATCTCTTTTTCCACTGAACTCACCGGGGGGTTGTTTATCACAAAACATACATCGATTTATCCGATGCGTATGTTGAAACTTCTAARGGATCGACTGGCTCTGGATGCAGGCATTACTTTTTAAATCAACTCGACTTATAACCTGCTAAAGTGATAACAAACAAAAGACGAAGAGTTTGAATTAACTGTTGACACACGCGTAAAAAATAATAATCTACACAGAGGTTCATTACTATGTACAACTGTTTATTCTTGATTTGCAAAACATTGGACAAAAAAACATTACATCAAAACCAATTTATAAAAGAAAAAATAAAAGATAAAAACTGCAATTACATTAGGATTTAGGAGCTCTAACTGCCTTGATATACGAAGCAATTTCATGCTGACCGACACAGGTAGTTTATGGCGAGCAGCTTCATCAGTCTGCATGTCACAAACACTAGAAGAAATGCTTTTTGTTGGTTCAGGTCGTTCATTTTGATGTAGTACCCTTTCAGGTTTAAGGGAGGGTAAAAAAAAAAGAATTTAACGCCGAATAAAAATTTGTTGAAACATGAAGCCAATGTTGAAATTTTTATAACGTTTCTGTTCAGATTTACTGGAGGAACACTTGTGAACACCCCGTGTTGAAAAGGGTGGCATCGTGGCGCTCGGCTCGGGGGAGACGAAGGCCACGCTGTTCCTCTGGAGTTCATTCAGTGTTTCACCTGAAACAGTGCGACCTGCAGACTGAGAGCTCGGTTGATGGGGAGTTTACCAAAAACAGACAGAAGTTGCACTGTTCATACGATACAAGGAATTTTTTCTTTTAAACCAATAAGCATCGGTAAGTCGAGCATGACTTCAGAGAAACAATCTTCCAATGCGGCTCGTTGCTCTGCTGGGAACAAACGCTTTGGAAGGCGGTCGTGTTTTTTAGTGTCGGTTTGCACACAGACCTGGCGGCGCTCGAGACAAAAGCAGCAGCATTGCATGGACGCTGAGGATTTTCCTTCTAATTCCCCTCGTTTGGCAGGGAATTCTGAAGGCACGGGAAGAGACTTTACAACAGGCAGAGAGATTTAAAAAAGACGTGAAGGATTAAAAATTAAATTTCAGATTTGCGCAGCCACAAGATATGCAGTTGCCATCAAGTGGGGCGCTGGAACATCTTCTGTTGCAAAGTCTTTCGGGTTGTTTCCGTAAAGCCGCATTCGCCTTCTTTAGCCTTGCTCTAGGAAATAAAAACGGCAAGATACCGCAGATATCAGAAACGTAGCAGCAAGATTAACTGTTGGATGAAAACTACAGACGTGGAAGGTTAAAAGATGCAGAAAAGTCTGCCCGCTTGTCGAGTAAATGCAGCCTCGTGCTAGCCAGAGCCCAGGTGGTCAAATTGCAGGCACTGAATCAAAAACACACTCCTGATATTTTGTGCGTTTAGAAAACAAAAGATAGAAAAGGCATTGCTAATCAACCTTGAGAAGAAGAAGACGAAAAACTTTATAAAAACAACCAAAAACAAACTATGAATGACTTCATTAGCTGGACTCTCCCAAATCTGAGAAATCTCTGAGGTAATCATTGAAGTATGACTCATTAGACAGCAATAAATACCAACATGAATACAAAAAAAAGAAGGTAAAAATAGAAGCAAATTCTAATGCTAAAGCAAAAAATATGAGCTAAAAAGAGGTAGGTTTCTTTTAGGTAGATCATGGTATACATCCAATGTGAACACTTTTTTTTGTAAGAACTACATTAAGTTGATCCATTACGCCTGTTCTGAAGGGAAGAGCAAATCATGAAAAAGTCAAGACTTTAAATTCTTTGCATGGAAGATGGACAACAGTTTACTCTGAATAGTATATATTTGTCTCAGACAGTATTTGTAATGGTAATAGTTATATAAAAAACTTTTTAAAATGTCCAGAGTACATGAGAGACTGTAGAGCTTGCTGGTGATAGTGTACCATGAGTTGGACACAGCAGGCGTCATTACTGAAGTTACTGAATCCGTTCAGGACTCGGAGCAGCCTACCATGATAAAAAAATCTAAACCAAACAGGAATCTCTGATGATGCACCATACTCACATTTACTGTATTTGCATGATTTGGTGGCGGACATTAAAAAAGGAGGAAGAAGTTTTTGAAAAAAAAAAAAGAAAAATAACACGTAATCAAAAATCCAATTAGACAATCTTAAATCGGTGTTCAGTCAGTGGCTATAATACATCAGAGAGCTTTCCTGTTCGATTATCAAATCCCCAAAAAGTGGACTCCTCTGTTACCCTGTTCTCGTGTGGAGGGAARTCTCCCTGTGGCACTTACATATTCACCAACCCTCCCACTGTGTCACACATACAGAAAATCAACACTGCACCTCAAAAGGAAACAGCACGAAATCAAACTCTTTTCTACATACAAAAGTATGCATTCAGGAAACGAACAAATGATCAACTTCAAAAGTCAGGGTTCAGTAACCAAGCACATCATACCCCTCATCAAACTGACATACTGTACAAAACGAGTGGTACTGCCTAAAAACAGTCAAACTTCAGCTCCATGACGTTCAATCGCAGCAGGGTCGTTTGTGGGACTAGGGGAGATTACCTTACAAAAATCCCCAAATTAAAAATTAAAAATCAATCATTTTCTAATTATTGGAATATAAAAAAGGGATTACTGATTTGTGCTATGAAGATTATCTGAGCATGAAGCCCTGACTGTCAGCGTGTGGAGTGTCACAGTGACTGGAGAGTTGGAACAAAGTCACAGTGACAAAAAGCGGTCTTTGTCTACGATCGGGAGAAGAAAAAAACAAACCAACATTTTTTTTATGTGAAGACAACTTTTCTCGTCTTCCTGTCCAAAATATCTTTGACAATTAAAACAAAAACGATGCCAGACGTTACTGGCGGGACGGCGTGGCCAATCACAGGAACCGTTTTAACTGGTGACACTAAAACTGCGCAGTTTTCTGCAGTGAAAAAGCAGCTGCATTTAGCAGAGAATGGACAAAATATCTTTTTGGGGAGGTGTCTCGATGCAACGAATATGTCACCTTGTATAGTTTGACCTGAATCCTGTACGCAGCCACATTAACACGGCCTGAAAACCTAAGCAGAGGAAAGTTTTTAGCAGCTTGGTTTATCTGTATTAGAAGATGTCGGATGAAACAGAAGCCAAAGACAACTGACAGCAGAGAAGCGGGGAGCTKCTGTAATAAACAAGCTCATGTTCCTAATGCCATACAACCATTATAGTTTAGACTATAAATGAAAACTCCCAAGGCTCATTTTTTTACTTTTATAATGTAGTGCTATATAACTAGCTTGGCAATTTGTATGGCTTTTAAATGAGAACAGTGTGTCCTCGTTCAGAAAATGAACTTTGGAAATTAACATTACGCCACGTCTAAACAAATAATACATTTTATCAAACATACAAACAATTTAATTTTAAGCCATTTTCTTTAATCTATCCTATTAAATGCTAAAGTAAAAACAAAAGTGGGTGTTTCAGGAAAAGTGTTAATATATCAAAAACGTACAAGGGTCTGTTGTATTTGCATATATCTTTCTGGGAAGGAAAAAAGCCAAGAGGATCCTTGTAGCCCTATGTACAGCGGCAGACATATTTATATAGAAGTATATACCTGGTATTTACAAAATGCAACCACTAGAGGGCTGCGCAGCATACATCATCAAACGGGAGGGCCAGGGCGTGGAAGTGCACAGCACCATCAGCACCGCCACAAGAGGCCCTCGGACATTCTAGAAAATCCACTTCCCAGTCAGAAACGAAAGGGGTGAGATATCTGTGGAGGTCTGAAGCAGCTTCCCAAGCTTTCCGCCCACTGAGCTCACTGTATACTGAGGAGGAACAATTCATGGAATTGTTTATAAAGGTCAACTGACATTAAAAAAAAATACACGCACATTCACAAGCACACAAAGAAAATCTATTGCAATTATATCAATATATATGCCAAATCCATGTATGGTTTGCAGCTATATAAAAAGAAAGGAAAACAGGCCCCTTGCTTTGGCCTCCAATCACTATTCCAGTTAGATTTGGCGTTTTAGCCCTTTAAAAATCTCTGATAATAAAGATGCTGTATCGCATTACATAGGGTTGACTCAAAGGTTGTTAACAGTGCTTAGAATACGCGCAATACCCATTAATAATAAACGTGGACAGAGTTCAGGAGAGGAGCAAGACAAAATGTGGGCTTGGTTTGATAATTAGCGAGTAGATAATACATTTAGTGGCTAATTCTCAGCTCAAACCCAGGCAACCTATTTTTAGTTCTATCAAAACCCCACTAAATTACATACTATGATCTGTATTCTGCAGTAAAAATCTATAAAAATGAAATTTTCCTTCATATACTGCAGGACTAGTCAGACAACTTGCAGAGTGGCTGCACGACCGAAGCATGGAGCAGCAAGATTATTTTAGGTGCTGGAAGCCTTTAAAAAGAAATTATTAGTTGACCATACCTTTGGCGAAGGGTAAAAGGCATGTGTTTGAATTGTACACAGTCATTTACATAAGTTGTCCCAGAGCGAAGCAGATACAAAAAATAAAATAAAAAAACAACCAAAAAAAAAAAAGTTGGGAGACATGATTTCTGAGTGAACGAACAAAAAGTCAAAGTAGTGTGCAGGCACTGCTTTTGCACTGGTGAACTCAGATGTGCTGGATCTAAGTTGTTCTGTGTAAAAGTTACCGTTTCACATAGCTGATGTAAATATAAAACAAACCCATTAAAAACCAAGAGGTAGTTCAACAGAATGGCTAAATGAGTAACTGAGGATGCTTGTTGTGTTGGTGTGTGAACGACATGTACACACAAAATGTCCAGGCATTTAAAGCAGCTGTTTGTTGAATTAAATACACACAAAAACACTGTATATATATCACTGTATATATCTATATATATATAGGCAGATGTCCCATGGATAGCTTAATTTGAACTATATGACATTCCCTTGTTTACTGTGTTAACATCTGCTTTCTCTCAACACCCTTGGCCTTTGAATCAAGATAGACTTCTTTAGACATTAACATACATGAACACAGACTCACACACACGCTCCACTTGCTCTGTTCTGCTTGCTCCATACACTTCTCCTGCCTTTAGTCCATCCAGCGCATTCTCTGCTCTCTCCCTCCATTTTTTTCAACCAAGTGGGATCCCATCTCCAGCTTCCTGCCCCACACCAGAGCTTCAGACGGGGCATCTAGGAGACTTCGCTGCCGAACACTTCTAACACCAGCGGAGTCAGCTGCATGCTGTGCTCRGGCCGGAACGACAGGGAGCGGTACTGTTTGGAGTGCTCCTCGTTGAGGCTCCGCAGGTCAGCCAGCTTCTGGATCATCTTGGCATACAGCAGCTGTCCGCCTGGGTGGTGGAGCTTAATGTAGGCCTGCAGGATCTCCGACAGCCTGTCCTGGAGCGCTTCGATCTGTGCGTGGTCCTGGACGCCTGGGCGGTCTGCAGCAGAGAAAGGGAAAGGCTTAAGGCTGGTTTATGCTTAGAGTTGTTCCCTCTGCTGAGTGACAAAAAAAACTGCGTAACTTCCGTCCGCTCTCCCGCTGCTATGCCCCGGTGACAGCCATTGTGTACATTGGCCCAGTCAGAACTCTGCGACGCAGAGAACGTGATTGGTTTGATTGGTCCAGCAGAGGTTCAGCTCCTCAGTGCTGTCGCAGCTAACTAATAATGTTCACATCTTTTTTCCATCACCACCGTTAACCACAAAAAGAAAAAGAAAAAATTTTTTTCTCCTCCATGGACTCTTCACCCAACACAACACCAATTGTTTAGTGAAAAAAAACCTACAATATTCAGTCATTATTATTGTTGTTTTTCTACTTAAAGCTGCTGTATGTAGTTTCTTGGGAACCCAAAAACTTTGAAAAATTTTGAACAGAAACAACCTTGTAGTCCCTCCCCCCTGCTCTCAGCTCCCCTTCCTAGGCTCCTCCCCCACAGCACGGCACAGTCGGGAGCGAGCACGCTTGTAAACAAGAGGTGATCTCACCGTAACACACAGAGCTCAGNCGATTGAAGTGTTGGAATGCAATTTTTTTAAAGGGCAATCTTTATTAATTAATTAAATGCCGTGCCAGGATGTAAAATAAATTTTTAAATGTGCCCTTCTCTGTAAATTAAAATGTTTTAAACATCATTACTGTGATCTGCGCAAATGAGGGAATAAAATAATTAATATACAGTGCTGCGTCTCTCTTCTCATCATCTTCTTGCTTTGGTGCACCACAAGTGACCCAAATGGTGCTTTATTACGTTTAGTTA
>NW_013952462.1:129247-153355 GCF_001266775.1 Austrofundulus limnaeus
GTTTTAAACATCATTACTGTGATCTGCGCAAATGAGGGAATAAAATAATTAATATACAGAGCTGCCTCTGCTTATTTTTTTTTTTTTTTTTTTTTTTTTTTTTGGAGTCAGCGTCAACATACGCAGCTCCTCTTCACGTCTCTCCTCTCATCATCTTCTTGCTTTGGTGCGTCACAAGTCACCCAAATAGTGCTATATTATTATGTTTAGTTACAAAATTAATAATCCATGACAATCATACATTTGAACAAATAACTTCAACCAGTTCTGAACCGGACCGTACTGCCTCACCCCTGCTTTTCCCCGTCACTCTGGACTCTGGTGTGTGTGTGTGTGTGTGTGTGTGTGTGCCGACTCAACTCGGGCGGGAGCAACAACCAGGAAATGAGGGAGTGGGAGGGACAAACCCACCACTCCTTGTGTTCTGCTTCAACAGGAGCAGAGTTAAGCATGTCATTCGGAAAGAAAGACAAGCCCAAAATAATGAACTCACGTTCAAAAACAAGCCCAAAAAACTGCAACCTGCGACTCACAGAATTTACAAGCGACTTTAGAAAAAAAGAAGCCGTCGCTTGTAATAAGCGGACCTGCTTGCTTTTTTTTTTTTACAACGTAACTGCACATGCCTTATCAGCTGACTGGATCGTCTATCGGCGATAGCCAGTGACCATGATCTTATGATCTGACAATAGGGACGATTTCCCATCCCTAAAGGCAAGATTACTTAAGAAGGCTGTCCCACATTATTAAGCAGCCTATTTTCAGACAAAATGGGAAAGAAAAAGGATGTGTCAGCTGCTGAGAAGCCACAAATTGTGGAGTGTTTAGGTCAACGCATTACTACAATCAACATTGCCGAGACACTTCATCGTGATCATCGTACAATCAAGAAGTGTGTAGCTGATTCACAGCACACACATGTGCGTGCTGACAAGGAAAATTGAGGACTCTTTCTTACAGGCAATTACACCAGGTTAAAAAAGCAGCTGTAAAAATGCCTCATCATAGCAGCAGACAAGTTTTTGAAGCTGCTGGTGCCTCCAATGTCCCCCGAACAACAAGATGCAGGGTCCTTCAAAGGTTTGCAGCTGTGCGTGAGCCATCCTGTCCTCTATCCACTGCACACAAGCAGAAACGGCTCCAGTGGGTCAAACAATGCATGAAGACTGACCTCAAAACTGTTTTGTTCACCGTTGAGTGCCGTGCAACGCTCGATGGTCCAGATGGATGGAGTGGAGGATGGCTGGTTGATGGACACCCCATGCGAACAAGGCTACGGCGCCAACAAGGAGGAGGTGGAGTAATGTTTTGGGCTGGAATCATGGYGGGAGAGATTGTCAGCCCCTTTAGGATACGTGAAGGGGTAAAGATGACCTCCATAATGTATGTGGAGTTTCTCAAACAGCAATTCCTGCCATGGTTCAAGAAGAAGAACTGTGCATTCRGTAGCAAGATCGTTTTCATGCATGATAATGCATCGTCTCAGGCTGCAAAGAACACATCTGCATCTCTGGCTGCTATGGGCATAAAAGGGGACAAACTTATGGTGTGGCCCCCATGCTCCCCTGACCTCAACCCCATTGAGAACCTCTGGAGCATCATCAAAAGGAGTGTCTATGATGGCGGGAGGCAGTTCACATCTAAGCAACAGCTCTGGGAGGGTATTTTGTCCTCATGCAAAACAATTGAAGCAGATACCATCCAGAACCTGACAAATTCAATGGACCAAAGAGTTCAGAAGCTCCTTTCGAACAAGGGGTCCTATGTGCAAATGTAACATCACCTACAATTAAGTTTTGACTTGAAAACTGTTTGATTTCAGTTTGTAATAACCTGCTAATGCTTATAATTTCACAAATGACCATTTTTTTTGTTCTTTATAAAAATGAAAAGGTTGAAAACTCTGCTGTGCATAATAATTTGGAACATGCATTTTGAGTGTTTTATTTATTTATTTTTTAAATAGACTTATCAATATTCAATTGTACTCTAATAGTTGATGACTGGAAAATGACAATGACTGCAATTTATATAGGTAATTTTGGAAAATCTGAGAAAATATTTTTTGCATAATAATTTGGAACACAGTGTATGAGCTGTGGGAGGNATAATTTGGAACACAGTGTATGAGCTGTGGGAGGGCCCGTTTATACTCAAGTCAGGAAGAAGACGTCAGATATTTTGTCACTCAGTAGCGGGAACAAGACGTGCGAATTGAAGTATAAAACAAACTTAAAGAAGCTAAAGCAGCAACAACAGAACAACGGATGCTAGAAAACAGGAACTATTTGTACTTTAACTTTTTGTTCAGGCGATTTGCTAATTTTTGGTCATGAGACGTGACATGACACACACAAAAGCCGTTTTTCCATTACAAGGTGCGGCTCCACTCGTTTCTACTCTACTCGGTTCTGCTCGGTGTAGGTGATTTTCCACTGTAACTAGTGTCCCCACTCTGTGGGTGGTATAATTTAAATAGAGGCACAGAAGCTGCTGTTTATCGTTCTTCTGTGCTAGTTATCTATTGACATAAAAAAGTCTGATATTTAATCTTTAACTAAATGCATGAAGCACTCACCACGTCTGCAGCTGTCTGAAGTTTGTGAAGAGTCCAGCAGCCAGACCGGTGGCTGTAGAGAGATCGCCTCCATTTACCCAAACCAGCTCTAGTCCCACTGCTTTGAGCCACTCGGGCCATTGCAGTCCTTCACTGCTCTGAAAACTGACTCAATATTTTTAATTTCTCCTGGCGCGCCGCCATCATTTGGGAAATCTCAGTAAATCAGCTCGCTCTGAATCTTTGCGCATTTGTTAATAACATCATCCAGGGCGGTTCATGCAGCTCCACTAGCCAATCGCGATTGCTACACGCTTCGGCACCTCCACGCCCCAAACGGTGCCGGCCTCAGTACTACCTTGAGAGGAGGTCCGAAAAAGTGGGCCGAGAGCGGCCGGGAGCCACAGTGGAAAGACCAAAAACAGGTGCAGAGTGGGAGTGGAGCCAAACCGAACCGTGTAGGTGGAAAACTGGCTAAAGAGATGCAAACTCTTACGTTAGCTTGGATATTTTTATACATAATATTAGCAACAAATCTGCAAATATATACAAAAAAACAGGGKGGGTTCAGTCAGCCTCAATTTGTCATCATATAATAATGAAAACGAAAAAAGAAGAGTGCATTTGCCAACAATTCAGGATCGCCTTCAACCTTTTCCCTCTTCCACAGGTGTACAGTACCTGGAGAGAGCAAGCAGATGGCCATCAGCAGCACATGTTCCTCCTCATGTAGGCTGAGCTTCTTCAGGCCCACCTGGAACTTCACCAGTGGTTCCAACAGCTCAAGAGTGTGGCCCGCTGCAGAAAACAAGACATTATTTTTTTTATATGCTGACAAAGTTAACATTAATAGACAGTCACATAATTTTCTTTTAACAGCAGTTAAAAAAAACATTGACAATAACACAAGGGAATGTATTAGGAATGTCCTAATCCAATCTCAAGTATTGGATTGTGCTCTGCTTCAAAGCATTTCTGATTGATCAGAGTCACTACAGACACCTCACCTCCAAATCTTTGTTATTTGACATTAGCCACGGCGGAGGAGCTTAATGCAACACGATAAATAAGTGTATCACAGATGTGCACTGCAAAAACAATTTCTACCACTGACAAGATGTATATTCTTTGCACAGTTCAGGTTACTGTAACCCACAGAACAGATGTGAGACGATCCAAACGAGGGAGAACTTTTATCGTTCAGTGTTACGAATATAGCAGGTTAAATGTTTATTTTGATCATTTGAGATTAATGAGATGTTCCACTGTTATGCAGAGCTGCTGAATAGTCAAAAACATTTTGCAACTGTGTTGAAATATGTTACCAATCTGTGGCATTGACATGAAATAGAGACAAAAACTGATTGGGACTTAAGAAATCTGCTTCAGGCTCTTTAAATCATTGGCTTTATTATTGGAGTAAATAAAGATTATAATAGCAAGCAGGTCTAAGTAATAAACAGAGGGTTATGCTGAGCAGAAAACAAAAGGGCAACGTCCAGGAAGTTGTCAGTATTGTCTGAGTAATCTGAAGTACTATAATCTGTCACGTCGACTATCCTTAAAACTGGACCCATCCAGACTTTTACAGGCTGATTGTCACTGATTGAATCATTGTCAACAAGCTGGGTTGTAATTTATTGAGTCTTGTCTAAAAAAAAACAAAAAAACCCAAAAAACAAACAAACAAAAAAACCTCACACACAAAGTCACCTACTTTAAAGACAAACACTCTGTTGGTGACAGCTATACATTTGAGTTTTTCAGTTGCTCAATTACGTAACATTTTATGGGTCATAAAATAGAATAAATGGGAAACTCTTTGTGGTCAATCATAATGAACTATAAGAAGTGATAAAATAATTAGCATTTAAATGAAATATCTGTTTTAACGTATTGCTTTGCTCTTTCTGGTTCAGAAGAGCACACTTCAGTGTAGTTTAGATTTTATGTTATGGGAAGACAGTCTATGGATGTGTGAATGTAATTAACACGCCTCGAATCAAAAATGTCTCTTATGATCTCTGCAAATTTGCAGTACTTAAGCAAAGAACTACTTTTTAATTTTGTACTTTAGATTTATTTGTGCAGTGGCCTTGTTAGTTTAAAGTATTTATTTTCAATTATACAGTATATGGCATTGATTTTTCTTTTAAGAAAACTGCTTTGCTAAAAAAATAAAGAAAACTTAAAAATGACTTCTTTAAAGAACATCTAGTCCAGCATTGTTTGTCAAGTATTCAGACTACGTGACAGCTGAAAGTTTCTCCTCCAGGTTCACACGGTTGTTGTTTTGCATGGCGAGAAGGTCATAAGTGACATTCTTTGCTTGATCCTAAAAAAGGGGGAAAAAAAGAAAAGAGTCTTGTTTGAAAGGTAAATGAAAGCCATGCCTTCAGGGTCTTCTACAGATGTGTCTGACTGGTTATGTAGAAACACTTTTATTAGCCACACATTGGTTCCAGCAACTTTAACTGTAGTTGGAAACTAAATGAACACCTGTGGTCGCAGGCCGTTTCCCTACTTCCTGATTAAAAACTTTTTGTGACATTCTCGTCTTTTTTTCACAATTTCCCCCCAGCTCAGCACTGTATTATAAAAACGATCCCGACCGTCAGCTCGTCTCTGGAGCTGTCAAACTGTAAATGCAGCAGATTCATGCTGACCTTTAGTGACATCACTGATCTGGTATTTAAAGTCGGGCCCTCCGCAGCTCCAGGACATGTCCTCCAGGTTGAAGCTCTGATTTGAGCGCAGCATGATCACCTCGATGGCGCTGGACTTGAGAAGAGCAATTTGGTCCTCAGCACTCAGCTCCCTACAGAAAACCAAACCAATAGTTTTAGCAAAACACTACTTTTAATAAAATATTTGACCAACAGCAGAAACAATACAATTTTTTTTTGATTTTGTCACAACAGGTATTGGTTTCTAGGCCCAAAAAATAAAAGGTAAACATTCTGTTTGAAGCCTCCTGCAGCAATACTTAAAGTAATGTTCTATTTGTCAGCAGTGACAGGTAAAACCATCAAACTCGCTATTTTTGTTTCTTAAAACAAATTCAAAAAGGAGCTAACAAACTGGCAGCAGTTATAAGCTGAAGCCTGCAGATGTCAAGGAGAGGTCCTTGGTATTTTTTAGGGATTAGGAAGGAGATTGAAAGTGGGCAAACATTCCAACGGTAATCCATCATGTTCATCACCCACTGTCAGTCATTATGAAACCTTTAGGAAAATACAGCTTCAACCTCGTTTCTGCCTTGACTTTGGGCTGACCTCACAACACACAAAACATTTGTCCCTGGCAACACACTGACAAACACACACTCTGGCAAGGAATGTTTTCTAGATGTAAAAGGTAGGACAGAAAAAACAGCAACTTGACAATTCTTGCACTGTTATAGTAATAAATAAAAATACTAGGGCTGTGAAATTAATTGAGTTAACTCTGATTAATTTTAGTGCTGCATGGGCATAGATTAAAAATTTTAACCTCAATTAAAATTTACAATCACTTTACTATGGCTGAATATGTAGGTTTGTACATTGCAATGCACTCATTGCATGCCAGGTCATGTTTTTAAAGGAGAAAAGGTTTTCAAACAGTTTAGCTGGATAAATAAAGGTTAATCAATCAATCAATCAATCAATCATCAATCAATCAATCAATCAATCAATCAATCAATCAATCAATCAATCAATCACCTTTAATAAATTAAAGTTACCGTTAAATAAATAATATATTAAAAAAACCTCCATGTGTAACACATTATGTACAGTTTTTTTCTTTTTGTCTTCTTATGGCTTATTTTATTTTATTTATTTAATAAATAAATAATATTTAAAAACTTAAAGTTTTAAATTAAGTTTAAGATTAATCGTGATTAATTCACAGCTACCTTGGAATTAATAGATTAAAATTTTTAATCATTTGACAGCCCTAAAAAAATACACAAAATTACATTTTCTACCAGCCATTACTCTATTATAGCCTCTCTTATACAATTAAAGATTTTAAACACAAGTCAAATTTTTTTTTCTATTTGAAGTCAATTAAAAATCCTTAAAATTTATAATCATCAGAGTCACAACCTGTGTGCYTATGAATATGTCAGGTAAATCAGGTACAGTAATTACTTCCTGATAACTGATGAACTTCAGACTAACAACACGACTACTTGTAAATGAGCAACTTTCTTCCTTTGAGGAACAATACATTACGTAATATATTCTAGCACAAGTCAGCCATCTGTGCCCATCAGTAATCTGTGATCTTTAGACCATGATTACATGCATCACCGTGACACACGATCAATTCATCGGGAGAGAAAAACACTAATATGTGTACAAAGTCTTCCAAAGACATTTAGGTCAGAAGTCACACTGAGACGAACAAATATACATGAGAAGTTGTTCCATAAAGTGAGTGAAACAAGAGATTGTCCCCTAAACATAAATACATAAAATAAATGGGACAGCCTGATATTCAGAAAAATATTTAAAGCATCCAGAGAAGCTCAATTGTTCCCTGTTGCTTACTCTTACTATCAGTGTTATGTCAACTACGAGTCATAACAGTGAACAATTAGTCAATCTGCTCTCATGTCACATGTACGTTTGATAGTAATGTTGCTTGTTTTACTTCTAAATGAGAAGATGGCAGACAATTAAGCAGAACAATAATGTCCACATAAACACTCACCTGAAACCAGGAATCATCTTGGCAAAGCCAATAACTTTCTGTATGCTGTAAGAGACCAGGTCAGCCAGGTGAGGAAGCATGGAGAAGCTCGAGCCTTCCTCCTCGCTGGAGTCGGGGCTGTTGCCATGCTCCTGATACATCATCAGGTTGTTGTAGAAGTTCATTCTGGTGTCAACAGACTCTACAGGGAAAAAGAGCAACAGATATTAGAAAAAAAAGGAGAAATTGATATTCCTTTCACAGTACAAACGAATTTTACATTTTTTAATCTTGATAGATATTATCTATCTGTATATATTTATTATATCTGGAACCAAGCAGTAGAAACAAAAAGACGAATTGAGGTGTTCTAACAAATTACTTTGGGTGTAACAGTACTCATAAATCACAGTTTGGTGTTTGGTGGGGTGACAATTGGTACAAATGAAAAAAAAATCTGAATTTCTCTTAGTTATGTTAAATAAAGAATATCCCATCCATAACCATGACTAGTAAACAAACCTTCCTTAACATTAAGAAGTCTCTACATTATCAGATCGTGTACAGAAAGGAAGGATAATTGGTAACCTAAAAACATCAAACTAAAGTTCTCATTCAACCAATTTGAATGAGACAGTGTCCTACAGGCCAAAAAACTCTCAAAATGAAAAACATCTAGTTTGATTTGTCTTGTTTGTTTTGATTAATTTGCCTTAGACTGGAAAATTAAAGGCAGTGAACTAAACTTTTCGACGCTGCTGATTTCAAACAGGCAGGATTTATCATCTGAACTGGTCTTTTATTGCTTTGTTCTGTTGCACAATGATGTAGATGATTTCTTCCTCTTTTTCTCTGTTATGGGAAAAAAACGTGTCTTTGTGACTAACGTAATCTTCATCAGATTGCACACTGACGTCAGTATTGTGATGGCTCAGTACAAATGAATTCAACGCGACCCCCTTACAGATTACAAAAGTTAAAAGTAAACTGGAAATGAAACTTCTGCAAGTTAGTGTTTGCTAAATAAAGGAAGAGCTTTCTCAATCTGTTAGCATTGTATCATTGTTTGATTTTCTTCCTGAATAACTCTAAAGGGGACAGTAGAGAGAGTGTGCTACTGTTTTTATTTGATCTTGTGTGTATCCTGTTTAATCACCTGGAGAATGACTAAAAGAGTCAGAGGAGGCATCGGAGAAGGAGTGGAGAGAAGCAGCTCTGCTGGCACTTCGTGTCACCGGGCCTTCACGAACAGGAGGCTGCAGAAGGAGAAGAGTACAAGAGCTCAGAATCTATAACCAAACCTTTTGTCTTTATGTAGTACAAAAAATAAATTCAATTTATACAGGAAAATACAGATATTTTTTAGTAGAAGCAGAATATGAAGGGTTTATTGATAAAATGTGTCCAAATCAGAAAACTCAAAACACAAGAAATCAATGCCACTCACAGCAGTGTCGGATCCACACTAGTGCCAAACATAAAATCGGTTGTTTCTGCTCAGACTGCCAAAGCACTGGCTTCAGGCCAGGAAAACCGGTGCTACAGTAACACCAACTCTTTTCAGATCAAAGAACCAGTTATTTTAGTGGCTAGGCGTGGGATTAAGGGTACCAACTAAAACCTTGTAATAATGCTGGAGCCAGTGTAGCATCAACTCAGCCTAAATAGAAAAAAATGAACGTGTAGGTAAAGCTCATTAATCTTTTTAGTTTTCTGTCGTATACTCTGTTTGTGAACCCTGCCTGACGAACTGAATTCATACTTCAGGCCTTCTAAACGAATGATTAAAAGTTGTTTGAAGTGGTGTTCACTATCATCCTAATTTCTAATGTCAAATTCTGACAGGTTGCTACAGTCTCTAAAACAAAGCATGTATTTTTTGTTCTTGCACAGTCCTTTTATGTTATATTTTTACTAGTAATAGTAGTATCATTGCTAATTAGTGGTAATTTCATTTTTTTATGCATTGTCTACAGTTTGTAAACTAGTGTGTGAACCTCTGTACTGATGCTGCTGTGGCACCTGAATTTCCCCTCGGTGGGACAATAAATTCTATTCTATTCTATTCTATTCTATTCTATTCTATTCTATTCTATTCTATTCTATTCTATTCTATTCTATTCTATTCTATTCTATTCTATTCTATTCTATTCTATTCTATTCAGTCAGGTGCTTTTATATCATCACCTGACACTTCTTCTTCCCTCTGTAAATGAGTTTTCTGTAGTGTTCAGTAATACAGAAAAACAGAGTACACAAACTGTTGTAAACAGTCTTTTTAAATAAACCTGCTGGTATTTCAACAGTTTGCAGGGGGAAAAAAAACAAGGCAAACACTAAAAAGTGTAGATAAGCTTTCTCAACTGTCTACAGAAATTCAGAATAGACTGTGGCTCTGATATGGTTATTATTGGACAAACCAGTTCAGAGGTGGTTCTCTGCCAGCTCTAACCTGGCAGTGGCACTAGTCAAACACCACCACACCAGTGGAAAAAAAAAGGGTAAGTGATCTGAACATCGTTGTGGCACAAGAATATGATCTGAGGCACGAACCCTGAAACGGCAGAAATCAGAGTAGGAGTCGTCATATGTTTTGTGGTGCGCCTCCACCAGTGTGGCAATGACTTGACTCTGTTCTTCAGAGAGTCTGGGTCGGCGAGCTTCCTTTTCCGCTTCGCGCTGTGCCTCCTCCTCCTTCCTCCGCTGAATCAGGTCCTTCTTTCTCTGCACTTCCTCATCTGTCAGAATGACTGGAGGGGCAGGACAAACAGAGGGAGCTTTAGTATTATACGCATGAAGGAAAAAAATAGACTCGCAGGAAAAGCGATWGACTCTTTTTGTGTAAGAAAAGCATAAACAGGGCAGATTAAAAAGTGGTTCAGGTAAGTCATTCAGTCATAAATTATAAATAAACCAGATCAACAGAATCTATTTACACAATCAAAGCTGTTCTAAGGTACACTATGTACCTAAACACTGTGATGACAGCCATGTCTATGTTGTGTTGGGTGAAAGGAGGTTGTTATTCTCTGGAGGAAGAGAATGGGAGGGGATGGGTCCATATGGAGACCCCTGCTGCACTGAACAACTGAACACATTGTCTTTGTTCTGTTTGCTCCTTGTTGTTCTAGCCGCTGAATTAGCTCACAGAAACAGAGAGAGAGCTGGGTCTCAACAACATGCTGCTGTTTTTGCAACAGCAACATCAATGGCTCCTGTTTACGTACAGTAAACTATAGTTCTGTTGCCAGCACTCCCAGAGACACTGGGAGACAAAAAACATTAAGTTGGTAGTGTGAGACCTTTTGCATAAAGGAGGTCTGTGGACAATATCCGGATATTACCAGAAAATAAGAAAAGATGTGCCTGCTATTTGCAGACTATGAAAACAAACACAAAACTGTAGAAAGAGGAGGCCAAGTTAGATTGCACATTAGGTGTTTAAACTTGAGATGTGGTATACTTTACACAATACAGGGAGGCTCCACTTGTTTAAACAGAACATGTAAACACTCTAAAAAGGGCAAAGACCCAGAGATATTTAACCTCAGGCCAAATATTACATAATATTTTTCAGGAGGGACAGAAGGTCCCCAAAACAGCAAACACCACTAGTACAATCGGAAAAGGTGTTTGTTTTCTTTTCTTTTTGTCTCATCTGCTAACCAAAAAAAATAAAAAAAAATAAAAAAAATACAATAGAGAACATGTATTTGTACATTCTTAAGGTGGGACGTAGCTTTTGTATCAGTATGGGATATTAGCAGATCACATCATAGATTTTTTTATTTTCAGATCCATGCAMTATTTTAAAAAGGTCAACTTATTAAAAATAAACTAAGCAATGACACTGCAGTATTATTTAGTGATCAATTAAGTCACTTAGGTAAAACAACCTTTCACAGATTATTCAAGAAAAATAAAATAGTGTGAACTGTGGGCTTTGTAACTGAAGACATATAGGTCACATATTTTACTTACACTCTTTCATCATGCCAATGTCCACGCAGCGTTTGAGCCTGCATGCCTGGCAGTGACGCCTGTTGTCCTTGGTGATGGTGCAACTGCCATTAAAGGGACATGTGAAGGAGGCCTTACGCTTCATACTGCGCCTAAATGGCAAACATGTAAAAATATGTCAAAACACATACAGATGAAATCGTTTCAGAACACTAAAAGAATCATTAGTTTAAGAGTAAAAGTTTAAAGGTTTTGTGCCTCTGCGGTAACGTCTGCATATTTTTAAAATCTTTTGTAATTAAATTTTAATATAAAGCAATGACAAACTCTAAAATTGCTCAGCACAAATAATGATACAGACCTGTAAATATTTATGTATTTACATTTATGTAATGCATATATTTACTTTTCACTTTCAAGCCTGAAAAAACACGCAGATATGTGCCAAAGAATCCAGGAATGACGCAGATCATCATGATTTAGATTTAGTGAACGCACATACATTTATATAAACGTGAATAAAAACACAGATGCAAGAGTTCAAATGAGGGGCCATCTGAGACGAGGAAGGAGATTATTAAATATCCATTTTTTTTTGCTCTCCCTTTGAAAATCAACACTGCTGAGAGCAACAGATGTAAATGAACAGATATGTTAAACACAAACACTCATGGGAAAAAAAGGCAAAGTTAAAACAACTATTTAGCCAAATTAGAAGCTCATGACGAGCAGCAGATTTGTGTGCGCACGTGGGCAGCCGTATGCACTTTAAGTGTTAGCAAGCCATGTCAGTGGCACGATACGAGGGGATATTTTTTTCCTGTCTTGAGTACTGTGCAGCAGAGCTCATGTTCAACTGTACCAATCGTGCTTTAGTGTGTTAAAACTGAATTTATGGCACCGTTTCACTTCACAGAGATGCACGCTGAATGTATACCTGAAAAATCCCTTGCATCCTTCACAGGTCATGGCGTTAAAGTGAAAGCCGGTGGCTTTGTCGCCACACACGCCGCAGATCCGTGGCACATTCCTATCAAACTCATCAGAGGCCAGAGTGGATGTACTCACAACAGTAGGCTCCATCACTAAATGGGGAAGAAGTGGAGACGAAAAACAGAAATGAGTTTAACATTCAACAGAAAACAAAATGTATATAAAAAAATTTTTTTAAAAACTTGGAACAAGACATTTACGTTCATTTGCCAACCAAGTAGTGTATTTTTGTCTTAAACTCCTAATTTACTTTGAGTGAAACTAAATTAGTAGTTTTGTGCAAGTGTGAGAAACTATAGTCATATGAACTAAATGGAAAGCTCTCTTTAATCCTCTGAAGCAATACGGGGATTATATTTGATTAAACAGTGCTCTGATTACCTTTAACTTGGCCTTGTGAGAGGAAAAAAAACATGTCACCACAAGGATAACATCCTTGTAAAAAACAAACAAACAATCACTGCCCTTCATCAAGCTCCTCTCATTTCTTTCTTTGCTTTCCTTTCACTGCGGAGTGAAAGCTGAGCCAGTGATGGAAGGAAGTGGAAAACAACAGTGACCAAAACAATATTCAAACTCACAAATACAGCAAAAGTGAGGAGTCTACTGAATAATTTAGAATAATTTGACACAGCTCTTCATCATTCATGTCGAACATTAAAAAGAAAGGCTCAAGGTGAATGACTGTGCAAGTTTTGCTGTTTAGCAGTTAAGTCATTTCTAAGCATGACAAGTCTTAATCACTAAGTTGAAACAAAAATTATATGTTTATTCAAAAATTAGATCCAATCTGACATCTTCTGTTTCAAATATCTATCTTCATGCCATTATACTCTCAACCATGTCGTACTGTTTACCTGTTTGGTCTCTTACAACAAATGAAATCTTAGAACCCATAGTTAGGCTCTACAACGGGGCCTACAAAATTCATAAAAAACTTCCTGGTTGGACTCATCACTGTACAGTTCTTTCATTGTCTGATGCCTTGACTTTTCAGAATTATGTTTTGTATAGTGGTATTAATTTATATTTTCAGATCTTCCAAGGTGCCAATTATGGAACTCTCTGTGCATTGCTGCCCAAATCAAATTCTGGAAGTGGTCATTCAACTAGATCTGTTACAAAAGGACAACTGATATTACCAACTTTTAAAAACTGTTACGGCCAGAGGTCTTTCTTCTATGTTTATACTAAAGCATGGAATGACATTCCTCAAAACATAAAGTCCATTTCAAAACTACAGCCCTTTAAGAAGAATCTTGTCTGCCATCTGCTGGACACTTTTTGTTGTGCTCATATTTAGACGTCCTATTTTGCAAATGCTGCCTTTTTGAAATTTGCTATACTTGTTTGTCTTTGTGTCTATGGTGTATAATGATGTGATTGTGATGCTGTAATTCTGAGTGTTTATGTGCTGCAGAACAGGAACCTGCTGTAAAACAGCAATTGTGCTGAGTCAGGCTTGATTTTTAATAATATTTTCCTGMTAAATAAATAAATCAAATCAAAATCAAATCAATGACCTTGAATTATCTAATTCTGGAGAATTACATGAACAGCACGTGTTTGGTATTGTAGCAGAGGTATCTAGGTATGGCATTTTTGCTGCGGCCATCATGATATGTAGTAGTTGAAGCCTAATTAATAAATATTTAAAACAATAGATCAAATGGGCTCTGCATGCTTCAACCATGAATCTCTAAATAATTAATACGTCTGTTAGCGTGCGCTACAACACGTCTGCAAATACTTGTTATGGGAATTCAGCTGATGGGTCAATCAGAGGCCTGATAAACGTCAGCCCACAGAGTAATTCTTTAGGCTGCTGTGGGCTCCTGCCAGGTAAACTTGAGACAGAGCTTTTATATAAAAGCACAAGGAAATAATACACTTAAAACAACAATAAATCGAGAGACAATGTAAAAGCTAACATGAACAATATAGTCTGCATAGTGGTAACAAATTAGCCATCGGCAACTGTAACAAAAAGGGCTGCTGTTTCTATCTGCGCAACAGCACAATTTGAGGTTTTCTCAGAATTTCACTCCTGAGATCAAACATTGTAATGATCATCAGCAGTGGTGGGCAGCACTAATCTAAAAATTAGTTCCACTAACCCTAATATTTAGGTCCCCTAATTCTAAAGCACTAGCACACTAAATACAGTATTTAGCAAAAGCTAATTCTAACACACTAAAATAACCCAATCAACCCATGGGACATTCTTCAACAGACAACATGAGTCACATGTTGCTCTCTTAAGCCTTTCACAGCTGTATTTGAGTTCATATTTTGTCAATATGTCACCTATTGGATAAGTGACACACATATGAACAAAATGTGTGACAACTTCCACCTTCAGTTGTTAATATTAACATTGATCAATAACATTTAAAGACCTCACTTAGTGCTTCTAAATTTAGCCTATAAATTTAGCAAGTGCTAATACACTAATAAATTTTAAAATAAGCAAAAGCCGTACGTTAACTTTTTTAGCTCATAGCACCGGTGCTACAGAGGTTGCTGGTTTTGTAGCACAGAACAAAAAGTTGTAGCACTAGAATAAAATATCTGTTCTAATCTCCAATACCAAAAGCCAGAATGGTGAATAATATGGTGAGTATTGTTGTAGGACAGGACTCACCAACCTTTTTGAGACTGAGAGCTACTTCAGGGTAGAAACACAAAGAGCTACTTGTTTGATTAAAACAAAAAACAGATTTATACAGCTCAGATTCAATTATAAGAAATTTGCATGTATTTGAATATTTAATTACTATGTTACATCTTAATGTTAATGACTCCTCATGATAGTTATCAACAATAATTTTCTTAATATTATTATTATTATTATTAAATGATCAGAACTCTGTGCAACAGCAGATGGATCTTAGTCCAGAGTTCTCAGTTTAAATCTCTTTTGGAGAACACAGAACCACTAAACGAATGAACAGCACATAACGTGTTCATTTCCCCCCTGACAGTACAGAAATCACCAACAGAGACCCTCTCTCACCACACTCACGTGTGCTTTCGGAGAACAGGATGGAATTAAAAGAGGCGTTGAGAAACCTCAGCTGCTTTGATTCAAGCTACTGAAGTCTGCAGCAYGAGCTGCTGAATAACGCTTGACTCTTTATTATGTTGCAGATCAAAAATATGTCCAAGTACATCTTTTTAGGTTTTTAAGTTTCAAAATAATCTGACTCTAATTCTGATTGTATCTGCAGTTAGTCTCTGGATTTGTTATCTCTTTCTTTGTACGAATGAAGAGTGAAGAGCTTCCTTGTCTAAAAAATAATAAAAATAAAAAAACACCCCATTTGTGACATTTCTTCAAAATAGGGGTCGACCGATACATCGTCCGGCCTATATTTTCGGCGGATATTTGCATTTTTTCCTTATATCGGTATCGGCCGAACGGACGAACGTTCGTCCTTTCGGTCTATCCATTCTTTGGGTCATGCGAGCACACGTTGCCACCCCTCCCTCGGGGAGAGAGCTGCTAATGTTGTGAAACTGAGTGCTAACAACAATAAGGGTGAGTTATGAACTTTTAATGTGTTTTAACTGTCTAATTTAGCTGTTTCTGCCCTCTGTGTCGGACTATGAGTGGTAGAGAGAACAGTTGTGTGTTTAAGTTTCGCGGATGGGAGCGTCGCCATGTTACTTTCATTTTGAAACCGCACAGTAATTAGCGTGTCCGCATTTGTTTTTCTTTTAAAAAATGCTGGAATTGTTCACAGGAGGCATAGAAGAACACCTCTATTGTTCTCCCTGCTGGATTAAAATAAAAGGTCCACATCGTGGGGTGAATAAAGTTTAGGCTAGGTTTATGGTCAGATAAGCTATACAAAATTCTGGTAAATGAATGAGTCTATGCAAAGTCTCCAAGAGGATAGAAGAACAAATGTGGGTATGTCTGTGGGAGAGTGAAGCTTGGTTTATACTTCAATAAGACGTGCAACAGTGGTTTGTTAATTGCGCAATTTCAGCGCGTCTTTTTCCTGAGCGAGTATAAACGAGCTGCAGACGCAGTGGATATAAATAATCATAAATTCTCCCTCTGTCCTCCCTCAGCTCATATAAAGTATGAAAACTACAATAACAATGGCTGGATAGTGTTTTTTTCCACTCAACATCAGTATTAAGTTGAATGAAGTAGAGTCATTTTTTAAAGGTGGACAGAAAAAAAGACATGACCAGCTGTGTGCTCACGCTCCTTGGGACCTGGATCTTTTTAAAACTGGCTTCAGACAAAAAWATATATATAATTTTTAACAAAATAAAACGCAGAAGGAAGATCTGCTTTGGGTCCTGTTCTGGTCCAGCTCGGTCCAACTCTCGGCGCCGCCACAGCTGAGGACCGCTGGCCCACTGGACCGGTGCTCCATGAATAAAACACACCCACGAAGTTCAGACCAATCACACGCTCCGAGCCACAATGTCCGCGTCTCAGAGTTCTGACTGGGGGCAATGTATAGGGCGCAATGCGCATTTTGAAGTATCGCATCAGAAAAGGTGAATGGAAACGGCATGATTCGAAAAAAATTCCTCTAATTCACATAAAAAGTTGATGCGCTCGCTTGAGGTGATTTTTTTGGGGGGGTGGGGTTTAAAAAAAAGGTTAATGCGCAAAAGGAGATATGGGAACACATTTGCCGAATGAGTTCTAATGTAGCAAACATTTACCTCACATGGTTGATCAGCTGTTCCGACTGTCTGAACGGTACGGTACCAGCATGACTGCAGCCGCAACTCGCGGCAGGATCCTCCTCCCGCTGTCGGCGTATTCTGTTATTCCGGTAACGTGAAGAGAATTGCATTTCTTTCTCTATGTCTCCAGACAGCATGTAACAARGCCAAAACTAGTTGATATGACAGAATAAGTACAACTTTCCCCATAGTGGCAACACGTTCTTGATAACTTCTCTCCATTGTCCTGAGATGCGACTTTTACTTCCTGTTTACTACACGCATGTGTCTGACGTAACTGATTCGCTTCAAGCCAGTTGATGGAAACACGTCTGATTCGTATTTCTTCATTTTTTCCTTTATGCGAAATTATTAAAATTTGCTCAAAATTCAAATTAAAATTGGATGGAAACACGGTTACAGTTGGTGTATTTAAGTTATTTTTGTGACCTACAGGAAAAGTCTCAAAGATCTTGAAATCTGTCGTGGGTCTGTTGCTAACTCACTCGGAGCTACAGAGGTGGGGGAGTTTCAGCCCCCCTTCTCCCTCTCCCTCTCCCTCTGCGCCTAGCAGTGTCTTCTGAACAGAACGAGGTGGTCAGGTTACGGGTTTTCATCTAAAAAAAAGTCCAAATTAAACGCCGACATTATTACACATTGCTGGAATTGATTGTTTTCGGGAATTTCCCACATTATAAAAATTACGGACAGATGGACGTAAAAAAAAGCAGCAGCTTCCAAGCTCTCACACTAGTGCTATGTAGTGTTTTCTTTTATAGCACAGACAGTTTTTTTCATAGCATGTGCAACATATAGTATGTCACACTGTACAGCCTTGAAAGCCCTAAAGCACTAATCAGGAAATTAGTTCCCCTATTAGTGCTTAGGGGAACTGTGCCCACCACTGATCATCAGTAATCATCATTTATGGTAAACACATACGCTTTTAAACAAACATATTTTACATTTTAAACACTTGCTAAGATGTGAATCTCCTTGCATTCCTAGGCTGTGCATGTGTAAACCAAAACACATCTGAACAGGATCCAAAACAAACCAATTAGCAGTTCTTTAAACAATTAGGGTTTGCCAAACTTCCTGGGTCAGTCACCACCACAAGCTGTAATTTTTAAGTGTCTTGACTCTTCCAAAAAAAAAAAGTAATAATTCTGTTGTTGAAATCTTATATTAAAGGTTTTTTAGTCAATCAGCTTGTGGCATAACCAGCTTGTCACCTTTGGATGAATTTCCAAAATGTTCAGTTGTTTTTTTTTTCTTGTGCACCACGTCAAAGCAAAGCATGTGAAAAATGTAATGACTGGAGAGTTTATCCATGATTACCCACAAGGTATACGTAAACAACAAATGTCAAAGGTTGGTTCAAGTATGCAATTGACTCTTTGTGCAGATCCAATGAAACAGTCACAAATCACTAATTGTCATCAAGCAACATTTCTGATTTGCATCACTGAAATCAGTGAAACATATTGTGTAGTTTTATTAGCTGAACTACTACAATATGCAAACTACTCCCAGCAACCATTCATCACTCATTGTGAACCAAAACATCCATTTACCTTAGCTTATTATTGAGTGACTGCTGAAGTCAGTCCTCTGTGACTGCATTCAGCCTCGACAGGCCATTACACTAAATGTGCAGAAGAACCGAGAGAGCTCTAAATTATGCATCAGGTTATTAGACTAGATCTGTACTCATTCCAGTTATTGGACATGCAAAACAAAAAGGACACAATTTTAGCTTCAGGCTTTGGCTTAAGCTTCATTTTTGACTGAATATGCATATTACTTAAGATGCTGTTCCACAAGATCATTCAAATCCTTTTCTGTGGCAATAAGTTGAAACATTACTTCCTGTGGTGGCACAGTTGGTAGAGCAGTCGCCTCTCCCCAAAAAGGTTGCTGAATCAAATCCTGGCATGGGATATTTCTGGGTGGAGATTGCATGTTCGGTTTCTTCCCACAGACCAAAAACATGCATGTTAGGTTAATTGGTAACTATGAATTGTCCCTAGGTGTGTGAGAGAGTGAATGGTTGTTATGCTTTGTGGCCCTGTGATGGACTTGTGACCTTTTCAGGGACTACTCCGCCTCTCACATGACAGCTGGACATGGGCACCAGGGACCCCACTGAACCAGATAAGAAGCAGCGGGTAAAGATAATGGAGGGATTACTTCTTGTTTTCAACATAAAGCTGTAAAAAAACAAAACTAAGATTTTTAAAAAGTAATACAGTATCATCTAAAGGAATCAAGGGAACACTGCATTATTTTATTAGAAAAAGACAAATTTTTAGAAATGTATTTAACATTTATTCCATTTAGGGCATGGCTATACAAGTTATATTACTAACACTGAACGGAAGTATTTTTTTAGTATATGCAAAGCAGGCCTTTTCATTCATCTCTCTTCTTCATCTAATTGATATTATCTCCAGACAGATCTAGCTAAACTGAAATAGAACTGAAAGTGTGACTTTGCTTTTAAAACTATGTGAACTTACAGACATTTACCTATATATTATGTGGTATGGCATTCATAGGGGAGTGTCTGGTTCTGTTTTGAAGGGTGGGTGGTGGCACCCCCTTGAATAACGTTAAAGAGAACGATTAGATAGATATAGATTTTTTATGATGAAGAAATGGACATTAGCATGGAATTAAAAAGTAAATGTGGAACCCTTTTAGGTTACAGAAAATCCACTGAGGACATATGACTTATCAAGATGTCAAGTTAGATGTAAAAAATTGAAATTTAATATTAATATGTATTCATTTAAATACGTGGAATAAAATACCAACATTGTTAAACTGTCCAATGTAAATTTACATGGCAAGCATGTAACGCACTGATGCAGCCAAGCTGTCAGTATGTTGTGAGGATGCTAACAATAGAGCCATCTCTAGGGAAAGTTTTCAAACCACCAGGTAAATAACGAGGCAGGTGTGAGCAGTGACTGTGAACTCTCCATCATAGTAGCTTGYCACAAAAACAAACATCAAGTGCGCGTCCCAGATTGTAACTATGGTGTTTGGTGTTGATGTGCGGCCCCTCTATTTTCTGCGGTGCACTGTTGGCTGATCACAACATTCATTCCCAATGTGTGACTCCAGCAAGTACAGGCACACACAGTCCTCTAACAACTGTGGTGCAAGACTGTCAACTTGGCCCTCCAATCCACAAACCATAAATCTATTTTTTGTGGCAACATGTAGAACCTTAAACATCTGCAGTGAACTCACTCATTAAAAAAAACATAATAATTGCAAATTGCAAATTAAGCTGGTAACCTAAAGTATTCTGCAAATTCATTCATCCAAGATATCTTTTTGTGATTTAAAGGAAATATGGCTAAATAAATGTCAGTTACAGCTAGATGACATGTTTTAAAAGTTGAAAGCTAACACACTGTCAAAGGAAAATTTATAGCATTTTAATGTTTAGGACAACTGGGTGTAAATTCCCATGGCTCTATGTCACAGAGAGCTATTTCTGACCCGCCCAAAGCACATCCTGAAAAGAACAAATGACGAGAAAATGTCCTAATGGTCTAACTGGGCTGCATGGGGGCAACATCCTGTAAACCTCAGTTCCTGTTTCACTATGAATGAATCACACCCCCTTTTTCAGCCAATCGTTTCTCGCCTTTTTTTGTTTTGTTTTCTGTCTTAACATCTGAGTCACGAACCTAATGTGCAATCATGCAATAAC
Organism: Austrofundulus limnaeus; assembly: GCF_001266775.1. Lineage (NCBI taxonomy): Eukaryota > Metazoa > Chordata > Actinopteri > Cyprinodontiformes > Rivulidae > Austrofundulus > Austrofundulus limnaeus. The sequence goes on from NW_013952462.1 coordinate 149,863, forward strand.
ACAAACAGGTACATCGTGTCTATCAGGTATGAGCAATATGTACTGTTTTTGTGTCAGATTGCAGCTGTACTTGAAAAACATACTAATCAAGGTCTGTTACAAACACAGCTGGCGCAGGAGTGTTGGAGAGAAAAAAAATGTGCTCTCACAGACGAGGTAAAAAAAAAAAAAACATTTAGGTTGGCATTTCTACATTAATAGCAACTGTATGGTTTTGTACCGTGATTGCGAAACAATGCAATTTTTGACCATTATCAGATTAAAATGAAACTTGGATTATTGTGAAACACACCATCAAAAGAAGATGAATGATACTTTCTGTAATATGCCTGTCCATGTCCTATAAAAGCAGCTGTGCAGAAAGTTACTCCTGCTTCAGTGTCTCTTCTCTTGGGTTGCAATTATCAGTAACTTTGAAGAAGTGCTAAATATTTCAGTCTATGTAGCAAACAGTGCCATTTTTGTCCAAATTGGATGCTTAAATTTGCACATAGGTTGTTTTTCCTCTAAATGCAAGCAAATCAAGCACTGCAAAATCAAGGCAAGCTACATCAGTGCAGGGTGATTCCATATGGTATTGCAGCTTGAGGCGCAAATCAACTTTTGCAAAGCATTTAGTAATTAGACCAATCTGTGATTCTTTGCTTGTTACCATTTAGCAAACACAAGTGCCACACAGTTCTTTGGTGAATCACAATTCTGATATTTTAACATTTTAAATTGTAATTTTTAAATATGGGAACTGTGAAAACAGTTTGCAGAATGTGCTTCATCCAGAATAAAAAAAGTGTTAATTTATTTAAAACAAAGTGTTTGCAAATGTTTCTATGATGATTTGAACTGAATCAAATTTTCTTAAAAATCTGATAGAGAGCATTTTAGGAACGGGGGAAAATACAAAGTTGTATTCAAAAAAGAAGAAGCAGATTTTAAAAACTGGTAATGAAAGAAAAGTGCAGAATCATAACTGCTTTATCACAAATATCTTTCGAAGCCCAAACTGTGGTTGTAATTAAAATTAAAATGAACTTACTTTCAAAGCACTGCACCAAACAGCTGCAGAGACCTCAAATAAATTCTTTAATTATACCTTGTAATTGTTGCTTTGCAGACAGAGAGAAGATGTGCGTGCCTGCAGAGTGATTGGTGTTGGAGGAGGAATGCATGACCAGAGCAGGTCACTGTGATCGAGGTGGACGTGAGTAAAAACTCAAGACATGTACTCTATTATATCATAGTGAGAGGATTTGATGTCTTTGTCAGAATAACTTACTGTGTCACCATGGCCTGATGGAACATACTGGCAGTTGCAAAAAAGAAAAGAAAAAGAGGACTGGGCATTGAGRAGCAGCCTAAAAAGGCTGATTAACACAAAAACGGCCAGTTTTTGTTGTTTCTAAAGTTGGCTAAAAATACACCCTCATAAGCTACTTCAGTTACTGGCTAAATATAAACAGTCTAATCTCTGACAGCTCGTCATCTTGAGAAGAATCAGGAGGAAAAAAAAGCATTTTGTGGTTTATGTTAATATTATATTTATAGTAGTTGCGTGGATTTGTTTTTCTGTTAGTCCTGCTTGTCATTTTTAAAACTAAACACTTTGTGGTTACATGTTGTGCATACACAATAAACACTGTGCAATTTGTCCTGTGGTCAATTTTCAGATTTACCATTTCAATTCAGGTCACTTTAACACTGAAGAATCAAGGTATCAGTATGCTGGACATAACTAGKGTCGAGTCAAAGGTGATAACCCCCACTCCCTTGATTTGTTTGCTCACCCAGTGAGAGATAATCCACTCAAGGAGACACTGATAGTGTATAAAAGTGTATTGATATTGCACTATCACAAACAGCAGTGAAACAAACAAAAAAATGTATGCCTCCACCTTTCACTTCATTGCCAATCKAATTTTAAGATGGATGCAGTTTGGCAAAATTACATCAGTAAACAGMCATCCTTCTGCATGCCAGACATGTTAGGGAGGGGCAGTCAAGCACTATCTGGTCATCTTAGCACATACTGTGGACAAACAAGACAATTGCTATATTGTTGGGCTTCCTTGAGAGACTTTAAAAACAAAGTTATAAAAATTCTACAAATAAAGATTATTTTCTCTAAATGACTCTTCAGCAACCCATCAATACTGCTTTCATTTCAGTTGTGGGAGATATTTTCTGTGTCACATGGGGGTGTTTTAGGTTATGCTATGGTAACATACCATGCAAACACACTGATTATTACTGGCAGGACTAACACAAATTGTTTTTTTTTTTTCACTAGAACCCCAATCCTACTGGAAACCTTTGAGTCACAAGAAGACAGAGCTAACCACCACATATCATACCACCATACCAGTTAAGGGTTTTGCCTATTTAATTTAGTTTAAGAAAAGATTCAATGTAAAGTACCTAGAAACATGCCTCATGTATAAAACAATACAACTTAATTAAATGCCATAAGTGCTGAAAAAAGAATAATTTKATTTGGGGTTGTTACAAAGTCAAAAGAAGAATATAATTAAGTAGATGTAGGAATACAAAGACAACCTGTACTGATGGACCGCAGTGTGAATAGCCCTGTGCTACAGCTTTACTTCATTTCTTGAGCTCTGTGTTTCATCAGTTTATTCATTTTTATCCAGTTACTTAAAATGCTTTTGATGGTTAACCAGCAATGATGCTCTGCATTAATTCTAAGTTGCCATTACAGACAGTATTCAGAACGTTTTCTTTTCCTGGTTTTTTACAATGGGTCTGGCTCWGGCACAAAAACCAACAGTAAGAGATATCAAGTGGTAAAACAGATGGAAAAAGGGTGGAATGTTGTCAAGATGTGGACATAGTTTATTTTGTCATTAATTGTTGACAAGATTTTTGGGCCACATGGGTGGAGGAGACCAACTAGGCGGGATAACAGACAAGCTGGACTGTAACATACTTTACTTATTTTATATTTTGTTGAGTTATCTCAAAACACCCTTGTTATATTTGTGTCAGAAAGTCCAAACTTGTAGAATCTTTTCAAATTTCATCGAAGCACTTTTTACATGTTACTTATTCATACAAAACGTTTAACCTTTGACTCTAAATATGCAGCTATTTACCATGACAAGCTTCAGACAAGTCAGACATTGTATTACATATAAAAATATTAAAACATATAAATACAACAAGTTTTGAATGAACAAATGTACTTCTTGGACTGAAATTAAGCTGTTTATTGAATTTTGATTAGCAAAGACAATTTGTAGAAACTGTTACTTACATGTGCTGTGCTCCCTACACAGAACAATCTTGCTAAAACGTCTGAATGCCTGTTGTTAAAATGCATCTTAGAAACTTCTGCTTCACACCATTTTTTTAATTCAACAGCTGGAAGGACTGAGTYTGCAGCATTGCCTACTTTGCAGAATAATATCAAGCATGAATGAAATTCTTCCAGGTAAAAAAAACTGATGCAAATTTGCCATGGTGTAACAATTACATTATG
>NW_013952462.1:156824-165007 GCF_001266775.1 Austrofundulus limnaeus
AATAACATAAATGTTACCAATTATTTTAATATTTGAGACAATTTACAATCATCCTACTTACAATGTGTTAACATTTTTAAGACATTAAGATTGATTTAAGACATTTTAAGGTTAATTAAGGCCTTATTTTTGGATTGACAAATTCAATGCCTTTTAAGACTTTTTAAGGATCCACGGGAACCTTGTAGTAGCTTTCTTTGACACATCTGTTATTCAAGCTCTTCAACAAATCATCCCTGCTTGTCAAGCAAAACAATTTAACCACAATCCTAAAAGATCAAGAAAAAGAAATAAAATGATATTTCTCCTAAGGAGACATGTACARGACAAACCAACTCAACTTCTAATCTAGTTCCTAACCTGTTTTTGAGTTGCCTGAACCTTTTAATATCTCCACTTTATAAGCCATTACGAGATCTGAGAAAATATAAAAAGAAAGGAAGGAAAATTTAGGTGGTGTCTGGAGGTCTGAGTAAAACAGCGACAGAGGCCAATGAGCAAGAGACGAGGACTGCTGTAATTATTCAARGTACCACAAACCGGCTGTCTCACGTCATTTTAACTGGGTGGTGAGAGCTGCAAAGGAAGACATAACCCCAATTTTGGCTGTGTCCTTGGAGAAGAGGACAGGGAGTTCTCTTGTTTTTATCCAGATGACTAGATGAGGAAGAACAAGTGCAGATTTGCATACAGAAGATGAAGTGACTCATCTCTTCCTCARTGAAAACATTCGTATTTTATGTACAAAATGTCCAGAATGCTTCCTATAATGCAACAGCTGTCATAAGAGCTGCTTACAAATTTTACTTAATAAAATGGTACTCTTTGGAAGACTTTAAACTCAACAACTGCTTAATAACATTTATCTTAACACTAACAACAGGTGCTGAGGATAAGCAGTYTTTGAGAAAACACTAATGTCAAAAGACTTCTCATAATCACATCTAACCTGCACTATAGTGAAAAGTACATTAATAAAGTATTTATTAATGAACTCTTTGGTAATGTTCAAACTCAGTGTTCAGGAGATATCCCATTACATTTTGAATAAGAACCCCAGAAAGCAACAACACTCTGCATCACTTTCATTAGTGTGAAATGTTTGCACCATCTGCAGCCCTCTGCACCAAAGGAATACCTCTAACACATCCTAATTAGTTGAAATTTGATGTCAATAAGTGCAAATTAGGTCTCAGTTACAAATGCTATGAAAGCTAAGAATACATAGCCAAAACCTGTCAGTTAATATGAGAAATAGTAACACTTTGTTGAGATGATTCTGCATATTTTTTCCATAAACTGAGGTACAACTCTGAATGTTTGCAGTATTTACAGCACSAGCTAAGAGTCTGGCTTGTTAAAGCAGGTCTCAGTGCCAGTGCAGACCATGGCATGAGCTTGGTCCACTTTATTTTACAACCCATTTTAATGTTCAGCTGTCTGCTTATCAAAACAGTGTGATCACAGCTTTAGAAAAAAAAGTGTCATAACAGAAGAGAGACACATGACACTTGGGCTGTAATGTGAAACACAACAAAAAGTTGAAAGAGAAGTTTTCATCAGCTAACAATGAGTGATTACCAAAACCCAACAAAGAACTCACTCCAACAATCAAACAAACCAAATTAAGTGATGCCATTGCAGCCTGGGCATCAGAATGAAATGTGACTCACAAAGGGAAAGGATATCACAAAGTGGGTAGGCGGGAGGATCAAAACGGCATTTTGAAGCACGAGAAATAAAATAAATAAATAAAAAACCTCTGGCATCACGTCGTAAGAATGTCAGCAATGAGCTTACAGACCACAACCCAGCGCATAAGAGTCAGAATCACAACCAGACCTATAGCTGCACAAAAGTAAAACGAGAAGATTGCTGTGGAACGCCTAAACGAGACAAATGGTCCTACAGGACTTTCAATGAGCATCTTCAATCTGCATTATATGACGCAATCCCACGAATGGTTCTGAAACTCTTCTGTGGAGCCAAAACTTTCTCCTGAAGCGGGGAAAAAAAGTGAGTGGGAAAAACATTTTCGCAGAGGAAATAGAGAGAGCCAGAGCAAAAAGGACAGACAGAAATTGTTGAACATAAGGAGACGTGTTTTACTGCATACTTTGGGTTGGGTCACTACAAGTACAGAGCAGACATAAAACAAATCTGTACTGGAATGACCCGAGTTGTGGGGAGAACGGGGCAACAATGGAAACACATGGCCTTTTGATTCACACATACACACATCTAAAGCTCCCAATACCAGCAAAAAAAGAAAGAAAGAAAAAAAGAAAGGAAAAATATTAGTAAAACCTGGGATAAAGCGATACATTGGAATAATATAATAAACACCATATGATTATGACTGCAGGCAATAGATGTTCAGGGGAGACCAGAGATAATAGACAAAAGGAGACAATGTGGGCCAAACAACAACAAAGTGACTGTGTAATGCAGCTAAACAAGTGGTTGAGCAGACTAGTCCTGTCCTGTCTTTACTTCACTTTCATTCTCCCTCCCACAGCCTCCACGGGTCTATCTCATGCTCTTTTCCTACGATCACAGGGAGCAAGTTTCAGCAGCCGTAATAGCACATGACAAGGTGACCTGTGCCCCACACAGGATGGGCTAAACTGGGGTGGAGAGGATGGGGGGGCGGGGGGTCTCATATCCCATGTCCAGCCCTCTACGTTCTCTATAGCCCTCCCCTCCCCACAACACCCAGGCCCCACTGCTGGCCAGCAAGGGGAAAGGGAGGCAGTAACGGCAAGCTGCCCCTTTATGCTGGGCCCCTTGCTGGACTCTAGAGAGGGGAAAGAGACAAGGCAGGGAGAGGCCCACTCAAATGCTCGCACCAAAAGTCCTGTTTGTGTCTACGCTGAATTTGATGAAGAATGCACATTCTGTAATACACAAAGTTACGAACACAGACAGAACAGGACAGACACACAGACATGTGGCAAGTTGGGGAAGAAGCATTTAGCCCAAAAGTCAAGGTGGACAATGCAAATTCTCCGGAGGTACTTTCATTAATAGTAAACTATAAGGTTTCTTTAAACACAAGCCACTCTCATGAAAATTATACCTTTAGTCTCAATGAAATGATCTGTAAAGCAATTAAAAACAGAAATCCAATCATATGTTAAATTTAATAAGGGTACCTATCACTCAAACTGAGTAGGTTGATTTCTATGTTTTTTTTTCCTGCTGTTAACAAATGTTATCTGTGTGATTCATTCTGGTTGAACACTTTCAACCACTGGAGGTAATTAAGGACTTGAAAAGATTAGAAAGAATTTAACACATCATTAACTTTACAGAAACCGAACAAATACGTAAAACAACACGTGTGCACAGATGTGCATTAAAGGGGGTCTTTACAGTCAAAACAGCAGCCTTMAAGTTAGATCACATGCAGGAGGAAACAACCAATTACTGTAGTCAKAGGAAAGTGTGTGAGCATGTTGGAGGGATTTGCAGTAAATATTAACTGTAATGGATTGTGTCATCATCGGTTTGCAGCTCTGTAAACAACCTACAACAGCTGGGCTAAAAAGAAAAAAAATCAAAGTCCTTAGAAGCAAATTTCAACTACGAGTTTCACTCAAAATTTACTGTAAATTACTTTACCCTAAAACCTCACTTAGTCTTGACTGCAATGAGTTTAAATGCTGATCCTAATAGGGCATTTTCAAAGCAATGTCAGCGTTTRACCAGTTTACCTGTGACCTGGAKGAGTTAGGCTCCACTAGCACTCATATGAAATGGTCTATTTTTGCAAACATTTTGCTAATATATATTAGCTGAAAGAGTCAATAAAATCTTTCATTTAATTAAATATATACCCACTTCTATATAGWTATTTTAATGAGAGGATTAACTCATATCTCATTAAAATAACTATATAGAAGTGGGTTTATATTTAAATTAGATTTTATTGACTCTTTCAGCTAATAATTATTGAATGTACAGCTGCTAATTAACATGGAGAGCTCACTCAATTCAGGTTGGCCACCACAACAAACGGACCACAGAAAACACAAAAATAACTGTCGTTCAGTCAATTTTGCATAGATTTAGTCAAAACCTTGGCATGGCTGCAGCTGAGAATCATTCACAACACACACTCTAAATATGAGATTTCAGGACATCCCATGAGATTATGCAGCTATAACTCTGACATCGCTCTCCTTTATTTTGTGTTTAAAAACCGACAGGTGTAAAAACAGAATAGATACAACTCAAACTTTTCTGGAGAAAAAAATTCCAACTGTTATTAAACATTTCCAAATTCAAACCAAAGTTTAAAAAAAATAAATACAAAACAATATATATGCTCTGTCACACAATAATGTTTTATGCAACTTGGATGGAATAAACAAAAAACCTACTGGATGTCTCTTTTGGATGTAAGCATACTTTAATGCTAATGATTAGATCTAATTTATAACCTATATGAGTAATTTAGTCAAAACAACATGTTACAAATGGTCATAAGTTGTACAAAATGTTAGTGTGACAGAGCCTTATGTTTGACGTTTGATGACTTACCTGCTAATAKAACACTAGTACCGGTACATGATGGACCAGCAAAAACAACCAAATATCTGCACTAAAATGTGATCTAGGATTTCTTCAGAAAGAGAAAACACACCCACACACGTTTTGAGGGGGGAAAATGTATTCTATAATCCACTTGCAGCTTATTTAAAATCATGAGTTAAGAACAGAAATAATCCTGAAATTGAAAATGAATGTTAATACTTGGATCTGAACAGAACAATCCCTCATAACTAAATGGATTAGAGGAGAAATGTTTCAGCTGAAGTTTGAAGATTTTACTGCTGATTGTTGGGCCTAACAGTGTCAAAACTTAATTTTCGTTTCATCTTCACGTTGCATGAGTAAACTAAACTTATTTATAAAAGTAATGTTCAGAGGACGTGACCCCTCACAGTTTGTACCAACAATCAACATAAAGTTAAGTTACACATTTGATAACGTTAATAAGTGACTTCAGAGTTTCACAACAAGCAGGTCCGATTTGCTAAGAAAGAAAACTAGCTTACCTGGAGTTTCAGCATGTCCTTGCACAATATAAGAGTTAAAACCTTTCTTCAGTTTTCCCCAGGTTGGTAATCCTGTTAAATAGAAGAGAAAAAAAAGGCAAAAATGGTATGTCGCAAGTCACTGAGTGTGTCTTTACCCTCGGACCTGACCTGCAGTTGCTCTGTTTATGTAACACTGAACTATTTTCAACAGCAACACACACTACGAAGTAATCTTTGCAGCAGTCAGGCGAATGCGTAGTTAAACACTCCGATAAAACATTAGTTAATCTGTGTTTGATGTGTTTATTTTAGCTTCTTGAGTAAGAAACATCTCAGTGTTTTAAATCACGACTTTTGCATTCCTCCAGTGGCTGCGAGTTTCATACCTCAGCTCAACTTTTCTCCATGAAGACAGGCTCGAGTTAGCTTTTTAAATCCTCTAGCAGTCGTTGGTCGTCGTCTTCATCGTGGTCGAAAGTGCGTCTCCGTCATCGTATTTGCCCCCCAAGTGAAGCGCAGGTTATCTTAGGACAGACGGCCGCGCTGCGCTAATATCAGAACTAAATGTGCGAAGACTTGGGAGACAAAACGTTCGACTCGTACGCGCTTACGCACACATTCACACATACAGCATCGGTCGTAGTAGCTAGCGTTAGCGTGGCTAGCTTTCTGCTTTAACCCTAAACGCGGCGCCAAGTTCTGCGGCCGCGAGCCACGAACGCAAAGTCGAAGAACGCACGCGAGGGTCTCATACGGCCAAAAGTGCTCGCTAGCACGCAGAAAACTCAAGCGAACCTACAGCAGTCCGACGAAAAATTGGCTATAAGCTTCCTTTTTCGAGACCCAAATAGATAGCCATTACTTTTTTTTGTTATGCACCGCCCCCCTCCTCCCTTGGTTGTCTCCAGGAAAAAGGGATTTCCCTTCAGCCCCCACGATAACCAATCACAGCTGAGTCTCGCGTTTGTCCTGCATTCTGATTGGATACGGCTGAGTCAAGCTCTGATCTGTTTGGTCTGCCCTGGTGCTCATCACGGCGTGACCGCCCACTCAAACAGGGGTGTGTCGTGACGTCAGAGGTAACGAAGAGGTAAACAACTTTGACCGCGTGAGGCTTAAAGCAACCTCGTTTTTACCGCTGATCTCGGAACCAGCGGAGACCCCGTCGCAGGGATCATCACCGTGCCCACGTTACATGCGGCATGGGTGTCTCACTAAGTGGAAACCACTTCCCCGAGGCCTGGTTCCCACCCTCCCCCTCTTTGCACCAGTCCGGAGACTCTTTGTTCGCATGTGCGGTCGCATCATACATTTTAAAAAGCTGAAAAAGCTGCACTCGATATTACACGATAGCAACTTTATGACCAGCTAGGTGAAAGATAAAGCATTTGATTTAATCTCTTTTGCTGAATGTTTCCTTTGACGTTCTTTAGACGTGTGCAGCGAGGTGTGCGTATCTGAGGGGTGTGTTTGCTCTGCAGTACCCTGGTAGGCTGGAAGAAAGCGATGGCGTTACATGTGAGTTGCATGACAAACCTAATTATCCTCACAATAGACCACTGAACCAATTCTTCACCAAATAGGAAGGAAACGCCCTTAATTAGATTAATTTCTCTGTCCATCAGCTCAGTAATTTGGATGTGATCATTGATTGTTATGCGCACATACTAGTAAGGTGGTTAAAATGGTGGTGTGTGTTTGTGTGRGTGTAGGCGACAGCTCATTCAGTGGTGCAAACAGAGAAAGTGCTTCCTCATAAGTCATCGGTCCTCATTTATTTATTCTATCAAGCGTTTGTACATATTTTTTTCACTTAAGGTCATATCACAGCCTGTTATCTGTAAATTTAGACAGACATTTTTTTAGTTAAKCTGAAGCCACATAGGGGAAAAAAGTGCAATTATGAGCTAGTACAGATCTGCTTGCTTTGCTTCTTGGTCAGTCACARTATATGCTGAGTGTAAATGTTTTAACAGTGCAACTTGTATTATAATCTTGGTTAGTTCAGTTTGTTTAACTGTCATCTTAAAACATACCTATTTGATTTTATTTTTCTTGATGAAAGGGGAATGCATCATGCAGGTAAATGCACTCTTTCCGTCCAATGTTAAAAATATTTAGATAAAATTAAAATGATCGTGCATATCACTTCGTTGTCCCTGCTTGATCCTTTTTTTATTTTTACATTTTTTTTTGTAAGTTAACAATTTTGTTTTATTTTAGCCGTTCATATGTCAAAATGTTTAGTTCATTCAGGAGATGGATACCTTTTTTTCTGTAACTATTAAAGTTTTCAAAATCTTTTACTTTATTAAAAAATACCTCCATGGAATTACACTGAGATGTCAAAATCCCTCCTGCATATTGCCCAATTTAAAATCATCTTATCTGCTCTATTGTTGTATTCTTYTGGTACTTTCTGCATTTAGCTAATCTTTTGCAATATTTAGCTATTATTTTACTACTTTTGAATAGCCTTTTGTGATATTTTGCTTTTAATAGTGTTTTATTCCTTTTATCGTTCTGCTGAACGATATGTGGCCTTTAGTTAGCTTTTTTGGCAACATCTAGCTTTTAGCTAGTTTTTTTTTTACTTTTACTGATCTGCTTCTTTTATTTAGTATTTTTCTTGTTTTAGCAAACATTTTGCTACGTTAAAATTTTAGCTAGTATTTGACTACATGTGCACTATATTTAGCTTTCAGTTAGTGTTTTGCTTGTTTAAGCTACTGTTTAGTTACATGTAGCTTTTAGCAAGTGTTCTACTTTTAGCCAGCATTTTGCTTTTAGCTACCACTTTAGCTACTTTTAGCAAGCATTCAGCTTCTTTTGACTTTTAGCTATTGGTTTGCTCCTTTTAGCTAGTGTTTGGCTCATTTTAGTTTTAACAACTCTGTTTCAGCTCTCTTTCCAACAAACTTTTTTAGCATTTCCCCTTCATGTTWCTTGTATGCAAATGTATCTATTGTTGTTTCTTGTATCTTTTTGAGAGAAATACTTGTTCATTTTTGCACAAACTCACACACAATTTGGCGTAAAAATGCAAAACTTGAGTTTTAAATAGTACCATACCATCCCATACCATACCATACCATACCATCCCATCCCATCCCATACCATACCATACCATACCATACC
>NW_013952462.1:165193-172882 GCF_001266775.1 Austrofundulus limnaeus
ACACACACACACACACACACACACACACCTATTAGGTATCTTCTCAGCTTTTCTTTGTCATTGTACAGCATGATCAGGCAGCCATGTGTGTGGTATTAAGGCCAGTGGAGTGGGGGTGGGGGGTGGGGGGGCTAAGGAGGCGAAGGTCAGATGTGTGTCTACAGTGTAAACACCGTAAAGGCCTGAGATAAGAAAGGGAGTGGGACAGAGGAATGGGTTGGGGGATGGGGTAGTCCTAACCAAGTGGGTTCAAATTATCACGAGAAGAAGAGGTGCAAAATTGGTTACTATATATACTTGTATTTATGTATTTTTCTGTGTATTTACATATAAAATGAAGACAGGTCTCATCATTGAAAGTTACTGTTTATTTTCATTATACAGGCAAAGCCCCTAAAACATTTTCCATTTTGTTCTCTGATTTCTATTAAATCTGTAAATTTAATTCTAAAATTGTGTTCTCTGTTGAATAAAACTGGAGTTACAACATAATCAGTATATTTTTCAMTTCTCCAAATCCCCTGCTAGCATTGCTTTGCCTTTAAAACAGAAGGAATTTTTACAACAAGCATTCTCCCACTATTCTAGTCCATTCCACATTAGACAGTTTTGCATTTTTGTACCCGCTGTTTGGCCAAAGACTACGGACCACTCAACAATTAGGCCCGCGCCATAAACCCCAAGGACACATGTGCAAAGTTCACTGTCAGCTACAGACTTGTTTACGCCAGCTTTGCATTCTAGCTGCACCTCAGAACTAGCATGGACTTATCCTGCAGCACCCTTTGACATGAGTCATTTTTTCTTTAAGCAGTTGATTCATGTCCAGTATGTGCCASTAAAGTGTGCTGGTGTTCAGTTCTTGTTCATGAAGAGCTGATTCTTGCCCTGTGGCTTGGCCGGTGTCCAGGTCTGGCACCGGCACTGGATCAGGCCGTTCTGCTAACTGGGATTTGTTTGGCTCCGCAGCCACATATGTCAGACATGCATCCATCCTGGCTGAGCCGCTTTGTGTCCTCAGATGATCTGGTTCTTCGCAGTGGGCTGGCCTGCTGTTTGGAAACACGGAGAGTGGAAATCGTAAATCACAAACACTTGACCTACTAAAACTATGGGAGTCAGTATTTGTGGCACTGGTGCAGAAACATAATTAACTGCTGCAGTAACAGAGCTCATAATGGAATATAATCTGAGCACAGCCAGAGGAACTTCAGGCTACAGCATAGTGTAAAACAAAACAAACACAGCTGAAAACATGCACTATTAAAGGAATGCATATCGTCCAATAGATTGTAGGTTTAAAACCAATAAACACTTTCTGCAAGTTTCATTAAAATCCATTCAGCGGTTCATGTTAAATTTTGCTAACAGACAAACATGCAAAAACGCAGACCCAGGCAAAAACATTATTGCCCGCAACTGAAAGGCGAAGGCGGATAATATATAAAGTGCATATATATGAAATTGTAATTGTGATTTTAGATGATTTGCACTGTAATTTGTTGTAATGACATATTTAAAGCTACACAACTTTACAGATAAATGTCTAAATTAATTTTCCCAGTTTGAAGAGTTGAACTCGAGAATGCAGACTAACACGAGGAACTAAAAAAAAAACTACAATATCGCTAAAAAAAAACGTGGCAGATGTTACTGCTAACCTAACTCGAGGAGACAGAAATAAGGGCATAAATAACACGATGCCAGACTGATGTGAGGAGAAGAGACCCTTGGGGAAAATGACAACAGGGAACAGGTGAAAGTGGGCGGGGRAAGAGATGAGGAGCAGAAACTGAGTGAGTAAGAGTAAACTGARGGCACAGTAGACACTGGGAAAGAACTAAAACATGAAAAGCCACCAAATCCTGAWAGTAATACATAATGCTAAGTCTTGCATAAAATCCTGAAATGCATTGTGAAACCCAAAAGAAAGAAGATTTCTGATGGATAGGTTTCATGGTTCGAGGACGATTACGTGCACTACTAGAGGGAAGCCTTCAAGTACCTGAAAACATCTTTGATTAAATCTAGACAGCTTGTGCAGCTCCCATAACAGGCACTTTCCTATGCTTTCACTTTGGTGATGTTTCAGCGCAGTATAACATGCAAAACACTCAGGATATCCTGCCTGAGGGACTGCCACCCTGTTCCACTTACATCTGTCACCATGTGACGCCTCAGGCGGCCGGGCAAGACCCATATAAAGTAACTTCCCCCAGGCAATCCGCACATTGTACTCAGTGTTGAATCATCTGCGATTGTTATCACCACGATTCCACGAGACCTGTCTCACTTAAAAAAAAAAAGAACACACTGTACCTTTGAGAATGTTGTTTGTCAAAACAGAGTATCTGAGCAGCTGGATTCTGGGGTTGTTGATGAGCAGGCCACTGGTGGTGAAGATGGGCACTTCCATCAGGACTTAGGACTTGTTAAAATGGATGTTCAGATAGAAAGAGGAAAATAAAATCAGCACTTTTCTTATTTTGACAATAACATCCACCAAAAATGAAATCTGTGAATCAACGTAAACAAGTTTTATGATAGACCGGTAAATTCTCCCACGCCCATAAATACATGACATCAATTTTCCACCAGTCAAGTTTTATGTGTTTATATAAAAACAGCTGCAAGTTTGGACAGAKAGTCTTTAATGACAGGACGAGGTACGGGAGGCTGACAGACAGGCTTTGGATAGTCAGGCCTAGGAGGTAACACCCTGATCAATACAACAGTGGTAGGTAGAGAAGAGAACCTGAATGAATATTACTGGATGATGCATGATGCCATGTGCTGAATTGAGATAAACAGCTGCTGCATCACTATGGTCCAAACTGCACCAGAACCTAACCTTTGTTGTGAAACTGTACAGCAGGTGGTGTAAACAGCGTAGTTTTTCATAGGCGACAAACCCAACAGGACATTTACCATGAGAGATGCAAGAAGACCAACTGCGTCATGCCACAACTGGTTTGAAGTGCTTTACAAAGTAAAATCTGCAGCAGGACAACAGCGTCCTCACATCATGACCGCTCCAATCCTGGCTTTAGACACTGCATCGAACCACCTAGCATTCCTACCAAAACAAATCATTACATTATCATTGCTTTAACATGAGGTCATGAGGTTTGCTTGAAACGATTTTCGTTTTTGTCTTCAAAAGAAACAGAGCTCTTTTTTGAGCACTCGTGACAATTACCCTACAAAGATTGCTCAAGTTCCTCTCATTCTTTAGAATTAGTGGGATTCTTTTGGTCWACAGCAAAGACCAAAGGCTATTTTTCTTAAATTCCTCATATGGTTGTGAAAAGGTCCTAAAGCAGTTTCGGGACCCCCTAAACTTCTGAGACTTTGCGTAAAACAAAAATAATTCCACTGTTTTGTGATCCAGTTCTGAGTTTGAACTGTGCAGTGAGAGACAGTTTTTATTTATAGCCACCCCCCCCCCCCCACACACACACACACACACACCATAACTTTTATGTTTCTTTCCAGAAGATTGGTAGTTTCTGCAAAATTTGAGACGTTGCTGCTTGTAAGACAATTGTAGGTTACAAAAGCACCTGTAGCTCCCTCTACTGGTACASTGATCACTTTACTTGCACCGAAGAAATGGCAAAATCGAAAATACTTTTATTTTGAAAACGGGGCTTTTATTTTGCCAAAACCGAGAAGCTACATTGGCAAGCACAGCGCAACAACAACGAAAGGATAGGAAACGGTGGACTGTACTAAGGCCTTTTTAGCGACATTCCTTAATTTTACAACGTTTATGTTTACCATTTCGTCTGAAAAAGTAAATTAAAACACCTCATTATTTATTCATATGTACAAGGCTGGTAACTTAAAATTTCCCACACAAAACTAAGTGAGTCGCTTTCATACCGGTAGCTTCATTAGCTAATAATTAGCATTGTTAGCTGTGGTTAGCATAAAACACGTAGAATAAGACTTACCCAGCGATACATCGTATGTGTTTATATAATCAATAGATRATAATATATCATAACAGAACGTAGAATACCTTGTGTCGCTGCGTCAAGTACATTTGTGGGCACGTAAGTTACGTAGTTGGTCCCATGGTGTAATGGTTAGCACTCTGGACTTTGAATCCAGCGATCCGAGTTCAAATCTCGGTGGGACCTCGTCCTTTTTGCTCTAAATCCATGCCCATCCTTTTTAAATTCACGTTTTCATCTTTGTGCTTGTGAAGCAAAAGTGAGCAAATGATGACAATCACGTTATTAAGTTTTCAAATCTCGCTTTAATTGTTTTGTCAAACATCATGACTTACACCGTTCTTTAATTCTTTTCAACACATCAAAGCCTAAAATATATTATTCTTTTGCATAAAAAATGTATAGGAAAAATAGTAATATGTTGAAATACTGAAATCTAAATACTGTCTCAGTTTACAGACAACAAACATTGCCTAACAAAAGCTGAAAAATAAAAAAAATCTTAAATTTATCTAATAAATCTCGCTTTGAGTTAGTTTTCTGTAAAAAACACTTGGCTCTTATTTTTTGTTTTTCTTTTCATAGTCAAAGATGAACCTGGCTCCTTCATTATAAGTCTAATTTTTTTTTGTTTGATGTTACCAAAGATACTATTTTATTATACCTATTGTTTTACTTCAGAAAAAAATTTTTTTGTAGTAGCTAGTAAATACAGTTGTTTTTTGTTTTCAAATTTTAAATGTATATTGTTTTTAAAAAAAACTAAAAGAGAGTAATACTTGACATCCACAGGGGAAGCCCTTTACAAAGGGGATCAGGTGATGATTTTTGAAACAGATAAGTAGATATTTGTTAAATTTGTTCCAAAACGCAGTCCTAGTTTATCTTAAAGGACCTGTGATTAGTGCTTAAAAAGATTACGCTTTTTTAAAATAAAAATACTGCTGTTATGTGTATTCTTTACTAAATYTAGCCAAAGACTCTTTTAGACAATCTTGATTTACAAAAACTCATTAAATCAACCTATGTTGAACATTCTCAAATCCCATAAGGAATACAGCTGCAATTATTCACCTTTAACACATTACTATTTGTTTTGCTTCAAARGCTGCAGTAAAACTTTAATATACGTGGTAAATCATTTCTCCCTCATGCAGTTTGTAAAGATACATTATAATGTCTGAAACATAATATCAGTATGAAACAAAAAAAACACAAAGACACTCAGAAAGGAAAAATAAAACTTGTGTTACAATCTCATTTGGCAATGTTAGGTCACACTTTGGCTTTTCAAACTATTACCATTCAACCTTTTGATTTGTAACATGACTATCAAACAGTACTTTCCTCCACAGAGAAGTGATTTGATATAAAAACCATACAGTAGAACAATGGTGCTACACATAAAAGAAAGCAAAAAAACAAACAAAACAAAAACAACAGCTAAATATGAACATTTTATCAAAAGTATTGCAAAACTATTTTCCTCTGATACTTTATAGTGCATAGTTTTCATTGAACCGGTTTTATTTTTCTATCTGTGCAGCTGTGGTCCCAGCATGACTTTATTGATGAAGTTGACGATTGCCACAGCTGGCTGCTCAGGGTCCATCTCAGCAAACAGGTGACACACGTTCTCTGTGCTGGTGCCGCTTCGTCGCGCCACAAAGCCAAACATCCTGTGAAAATAAGGTCAGACAGCACAAGAGGTCAAAAGACTAGAGAGCAACGAGTATTAAAGAACACAAAATGTCCCCGTTTTTTTACAAGCTGACATGCTTTCATTGAGGATTTTTAAAAAGCATGAAGCCACATTTTGTCTTTTACTTTACATGTGTCAAAGTCAAGGCTCACGGGCCTAATCTGGCCCTCAATGTTTATCTGGCTCCAAAGGTAATACTTCGAATGTGAAATAGTTTGATGTTTTCTCTTTTTGTCACTTTATTTAGTGCGTTCTTCTCATTACAGTTGGCCAACTTTAAAGTTAAACCTTTTCAGTAATTTTTGATTTTTTTTAGATTAAAGAGCGACAGTGAATGGACTTTAATTATCTTTTGCTCTTTTTGTTTCATATTATTATTGTTTCTTAGTCAAATAATTAGATCTTAGTGAGGTTTTTGTTTTTTACCTGAATTGCAGGATTGTAATAAAATGTATCTCTAAGAAATAATTTATTTAAACGTTGTGGGTCAAAAGTAAGGCATAAAAAATAATGCTATTGATCAGTCTTTGCCAATTTTTTTTCGTTATGTATAGTAATGTATTTTACATAGCAAAGTTTTATGTAACTTTACATAAAAGGGCTTTTGTWTTTCTAGAAGATTATTTTGTCACCTGGTTCACATTAGATTCACATTAAAAATGTACTTTTTCCTCCCAACTCCAGTAAATTCATAAAATGTGTATTAGTTTTTAAAATCTGTACTTTGAAACTTTAAATCTGCACTTTTTGTGTTGCAAACTGCACAAAGCTTGCTCATTCCAATGGGGATGTAATAGGGTTAATGCCCATTTTTTTGTGCTTAAATCTAAAACTATTTTCTGTAAGTACTTAATTGTTCTACAAATATCAAAAACTTCTACCACAACCTCTTCTTATTTTTTCGTAGAGAAATGAGCCCTTTCCTCTTTGAAYTTTAAGTTTAACAAACAAATAATTGAAGAACAGAACCAGAATTTATCAGTGCTTTATAAATAAGTTCTTCATAAGTTACACTTTATAGGTCATTGAAAGTCATTATAAAACCCTGTTAGATAATTTTTTTTACTTAAATAATTTTATAGGTCAGTAATATTGATCCACAAAATGTTATTGCTTGATATTTAAAATTTAAATTTAGAGGAAATCTGTAACAGTTGAGACCTTGATCTTGCCAAAGGCAGCCAGTTTTGATGTAAATGATTTTTAATGCTTTATGAAGGGTTTACAAATACATTTTCAAAGCATTAATAAATCCTTCATGAAGGAAATCTTTTTTTTTCAACAGTTAACCTGCATTTTGAATGTTTTCTTTTCTGAAATTAATAAAAAAAATAGATCCTGATGAAAATTGGCAAAGTGGAAAGCAAAAAGAAACAGCAAACATCTCTGGTTTCCCTTTCCTCTAGTASATCTAATGCATTATGATTTAAAACAAGTATAATTTAAAATTATTAAACGTGTCGCTCCAAATGTAGGTTTACTGTTGTATTCAAACTTTTCAAGTTGATAATGACTTCATGCATCAAAGTATGCAGTACAGTACAGAAATATATTTTCAATGATCRATACTCTACTTCTGACAGATGTTAAATGCAGTCAGTAGAAGTAAATGGTGATTGAGGGCCGTGCAAAGCAACAAACTGCAGCAGTGGGTAAACACAACTTACTTGCTTGATGTTCTATGAGAATTAGTCCACCTGAAGCACAGGCACACAGGGACACAGAGACAAAATGTAGGAAAGCATGAAAAACAAAGATATGAAGTATATCAGAGTAAAAACACTGGCAAGCAACTCACATAGAGAACTTTAAAAAATGAGATTAAAGCAAAGACTTGTACAGAATCAGCAGAAGGCACAGTTACTACTTTTACTGAGAGCAACTGGCAGTTCCAGCACACTGCTCGGACCTACCTCTGATCTTGGGGGTCAAGACTGCTGAAAGTGACGCTGCTGATTGGGTAGTGCCGCCTAAAAAAAAGTCTGCGCAGAGAGAGAGAGTGAGAGAGAGAGAGAGAGAGAGAGAGAG
>NW_013952462.1:173041-183503 GCF_001266775.1 Austrofundulus limnaeus
GTGTGCAATTAAAGCATAATTTGATGCATTGCACCATTTAGCCTAAGGCTAATTTACATCTGTAGTCCCATCAATCGGTAAAAACAAAACAACATCCACCAGTAAAATGGAAATAAGAGAGGAAAAAGAAACAGAAAAATAAAAATTAGATAAAATAAAACATTTTACAATTAAAAAATACATAAAACACCCCACCCCACTCTCCAAACATGAAATCATGCCCAACTCCACCCCACCCTCCACCCCACACAACCAGAAGCAGAATAAAAACAAACAAACAAAAAACCAAGAAAAGAAAATAACAGGAAAATAAAAACAATACAAAACATTTTACAATCAACAATAAAAATACATAAACACTGGGGGTGCAATGATACAGAAAATTCACGGTTCGGTTCAATACTTTAGTCTCGCGGTTCTATATTTTTTCGATACAAAAAAAGAGACATTTCCATGCCCCTTTTAACTTGTAATTTATTTAAAGTAATTATGAACATTTGTTTAACCTCAAAATTACAGTTTTTAAATTAAATGTTGCTGAATCAGCAAGTTTCTCAGTGGATCTGCGATCAAAAATGCAGCCCAGGTGGAGTAGTCGAACACAGATCCACTGATCCTTCAACACAGAGCATCTTCAGAAGACAAGTTGATAAAGTAAATTTTAAAAATCTGTATTGTTTGATACAAGTCTGTTTTGAACCTAAAGCTCTGTTCGATACGGTTCGATACGGGTACATGTATTGTTGCACCCCTAATAAACACCCCACCCCATTCTCCAATCACAAAAAAATAGTTATATCACTAAAGATTCAACAAAACCCCAGCAACTCCCCCAAACCAAAAGCAAACTCTAAAATCAATTACCCAGTGCAATTCAGTGACTGCAGCACTGAGAAGATTTAAGATACACTTTAAGATTATTTTTAAAACTAATAAAGAACTACAGTTTTTGTTGAAGGAATTAGCCAGAATATTTAAAATAAATTTCATCGTTTAAATGTAAGTATGGCTAAATTGTGCACCAGGTGACACCTCTTGTCTCTAATGCTGGAAATGAAGTACCTTCTTTTACTGTCAGTCAGCGTTATCCCTTGAGAGGACACTTTAAAGTGGACCACTGTTGGCACCGGGCGTGGATTCAGGGCCATGGTACACTTGGTTGCCTTGGAAACAGCCTCCGGCCCTGTTAACGACTCTGTCTCCACCGAGTTCAGGTAGAACACGTTGCACGCTGGATTATTGCAGAGATCCAGGA
Source organism: Austrofundulus limnaeus (assembly GCF_001266775.1). Lineage (NCBI taxonomy): Eukaryota > Metazoa > Chordata > Actinopteri > Cyprinodontiformes > Rivulidae > Austrofundulus > Austrofundulus limnaeus. Next base: position 174,297 of record NW_013952462.1, read on the forward strand.
GATATGCGTGAAAATTCGCGTGTGATGTTAGATATTCTCAAAAAAGCGTGGCGTTTAAGCTGGTTAAAGAAAGGTAAAATCTAAACCCCCTCCAGCTGCTGCGCTGCATGGATTACGTGTTACCTGCTCCTTGTTTCAGGAGTTCAGCTGCTGTGCTGGTATTTGTCACACTTTGCTTCTCCTGGAGCTCCCCAACCAGATCTGAAACAGAAAGATTTGMTTAAAATAATAGTTCAGACTTTTAAAGTGGGGATTTGTGGTAAGGTATTGTTAGCTACTCGTACCTAAGTTTTTGAACAGCCTCAGTTTTGGATTAACTAAACACTGGCTTATTTGTAGAAATGTGATGTTCACGAAGTATCTGAATCATTCAAATGGCTCTTTAGAGATATTACTGATTAATAACGTTTCCGCAGAACTCCCCTTTTAAATATATGAAGTACATGTTGGCTCTAGCACTACTGTCAGGATGATAAAGGACTGTAATGCTTACGCTACTGGTAAAGGATCTAGTTTTTTCACATTTTAAAACAAATCATGCCAAATTTACCTTTTTCTGGAATCCTTAGGGCACATGGCAAAGAGATGGGAGTGATTGAATGTTGGTACACTAAAGCAGATAAGCTTCCTGAGACAAAAAAATGGAGAAAACTGAAAGTTTAAATGATGTTTCATGTGTAACAAAATTCGAGAAGTGTGTTATCTTTGTGATGTCTACCACAATACTGACCAAAGTAGGATTCGTTCTGACAGCCCTTGATCTTCACTCCCCGTGGCCCTGTCTCGATGAGGAAGTGTCTCACCAGCTGTTCCAGAGGGTCCCCTGGGAAAGAGGAGAGGAGGATGGAAAACGAGGCAGACTGTCATGCTGTCACACGTCTCTCTAATAAATGAAGGAATAACTCCGAGTGCCTGTCTGTCTGTTCTTCACCAGATGTTAGATCCGCTTCAAACCTGGCAAACGCACTGCTGCCGGGGAACAGAAAAAGTGCACCGACAAAAAAAATCCAGGGCATGGTGRATAATGTAATGATATATCAGGTATGTACCGTGAAGTTTCTACTTTCTTCTCTACCTTTATGATCACTCACCACTGAAGGCGATACTGTTTTTGCAGCCTTGGCAAACTCATAAATGACTATAACTCACCCACTTTTACAAATACTGAGATAAAATTTGGTGTGGGAGTAAATAATCATTGGGTGACTATCTACAACTGATTTATTGTTGGAGACGGCTTGGTCCAATATGACCACCACAGCTGCTCAACTTTAGCCGAGAGCAAATTAAATTACTACAACTCAACCAGTTTTACAGATATTAGGCTAAAATGTCATGAGGTAGTAGATGAGCATCATTCATCTTCAACGTGCACTCAYAAAGCTACATATTGTGCATTTCTTTGGTAAAAACTTTAGCATTGCGTTATCGCAAAATCACTGATTTAAATGTAATTCTCAGAAAGTATACAAAACACAAGTAATGATAAACCTTAAAAACAGACAAAATAAAACTCATACTAAATCAAAAGCTTTTTGAAAAAAATGTGTGTTTTATGATGAGATTTAAAAACTCCAAGAGTTGAGGCCTGTGTGTGTGTGTACAGTGCCCTGAGAAGACAATTGTTGTGACTTGGCGCTATATAAATAAACTGAATTGAAACTGATTTGAATTAACAGATCCAGCAATATAGCATGAGATAGATAGCACATAAGGTCATTTAGGAGATCTTGTGAGGATTTGTGGTCTTGTCTTGTTTGCTGTCTCCCTCTTGTGTCCGTTTCATGCCATTGCTCTTTCACCTCAGTCCTCAGTKCTCTCTAGATCATTCCTCCTCACGTGTGTTGTTTGTAATCCGCCCTTTCTCAGCTGTTGTTCATTTCTCCTCCCTCCATCTGTGTATAAATTCTGGTTCGTCTCCTTCACTCACTGCTGGTTCATTACATGGCTTCAGTCCATCGTCTCGGTCCCTTATCCTCCTGTGTGCATCCCAGAAGTTTTGTAAGTTTTCCTGCCTTGTCAGCTTTTGTTTTTGTTATTAAAWATTTTATTATTTGAGCTCCTTGGGTCTGCCTTCTTTTGGGTTCATTCACCCCACTCCCGTGACAGAATGAACCAGCCTACTACAGAACCCAGCAGGCAGATCACTCAGTTTGAGTTTTTGATGCGGGAGGCAGCCAAGAATGAGCAAAAGAAAATGGAGAGGAAGCAAAAAGAATCTCAGCTTCCACAGACACTCATCCAGGTGGGAGGTTTTTAAACAAGGTCCTCCATGTCTGCATGTACAAACATGTCTGCATCTTCTGGGTGTCCAGGGATCTGGTCTGGAGAGTATCCAGAGTGGTCAGACTCTGAGTACTCCGATTATGACTCAGAATGTGACTATGATCCTGACTATGATCCTGAGGATGTTCCTGTTGAATTAGTAAATCAAATCAAATCAAATCAATCCTTTCTGCCCTGAGTTTTCTGGGTACTTCTTGCCTCCACCTGAGTCCTCTTCGCCTGCTGCAGCTCCAGCCGAGCTCTCTACGCCTGCTGCAAGAGCTCACTTCGCCTGCTTCAGCATCTTCATCATCCAGGCCTGCTTCAGCATCCAGGCCTGCTTCAGTGTCATCATCGTCTGGTCCTGCATCGTCATCATCTGGTCCTGCCACCAAGTCTCCAGTTCCAGTCTTGGCTCCAGTCTCGCTGTTGATCCCAGCTCCAGTCTTGCTGTTGATCCCAGCTCCAGTCTCGCTGTTGATCCCAGCTCCAGTCTTGCTGTTGATCCCAGCTCCAGTCTCGCTGTTGATCCCAGCTCCAGTCTTGTTGTTGATCCTGGCTCCAGTCTCGCTGTCTGGGTTTCCAGCCCCAGTCTCGCCGTCTGGGGTTCCGGCCCCAGTCTTGCCATCTGGGGTTCCAGCCCCAGTCTCACCATCTGGCGTTCCAGGTCCAGTCTCACCATCTGGGGTTCCAGGTCAAGTTTGTGCACCCGAGTCAGCAGTTCCAGTCTGTGCACCTGAGTCAGCAGTTCCAGTTTCAGCTTCTGCACCCGAGTCGACTGTTCCAGATCAAGACTCACCATCTGTTCCAGTCTCTGCTCCTGCCAAAAAGTCTTCAGTACCTGTTTGCCAGTCTCTTGTTCCTGCATTTCCTGTGTCCCCGGGTTGGATTGGGAAGTCCCCAGGTCTGCTTGCTTCTGAGTCTACGCCGGTTTCTGAGTTTCCTGAGTCTACGCCGGTTTCTGAATTTCCTGAGTCTATGCCGGATTCTGAGTTTCCTGAGTCCTTTGAGTGTCCTGAGTCCCTGGGTGGGATTGTTGAGTACCCGGGTCTTTTTGAGTTTTCGAGTATCCTGAGCGCCCGGGTGGGATTAAGTCCCTGGGCCTGCACGAGTTCGAGTGTCCTGAGTGCCCAGGTGGGATTAAGTCCCCGGGCCTGTACGAGTCTCCAGACTTGGCCACATCAGAGCCCCTAGATTCTGAGCCTGCTTCTGAGCCTCCGGAGCCGGCTCCCCAGAGTTCCCGGGTAGGATTGTAAAGTCCCCGGGTCTGCCCGAGTCCATGCCTTCTGCAGCTGAGACCTCTTCGCCAGCTGCAGCCATCAGTGAGCTCTTACCACCATCTCCTCCAGAGCTCCGTCTCCTCTGCAGCTGGGCTCCGGGCCGTCCTCCAGAGTTTTTTTATTTTATTTTATTTATCCTTTATTTATACAGGAAGATCTCTTGAGACTCATTGTCTCATTTACAAGAGAGACCTGTTACATCCACCACAACAAAGTAGCATAAAAACAATAATAGTAAAATTTAGTTCTCTCCTTCGCCTCGGCTGTTTCCTAGGCCGACCTCCAGAGCCTTTCCTTCGTCTCGGCCTGGCCCCTGGTCGACCTCCTGAGCTCCTCTCTCACCATGGCTGGGTTCCGGGGCGTCCACCTGAACTGTTGCCCCGCATCAGATGTGCCTTGGGCCATCTTAGTGACTATTTTTGGTTGTTTTGTTTGTTCCCAGGGGTTCCCTGCTGGTCTTTGGTTTTGAATTTTTGTTTTTCCCTTCGTGCCCCCTCTTTGTCTTGTCTGTGTTCTTCTTGAGTTTTGTGTTTCCCGTTGTCCTTGTTTCTAGCCCTCCATTCTGTTGTGGTCTGTACCCCACTCCAACCTCCCATGTCTAAGTTCCTGGTTAATCGTTTGGAGACGATCTTTGAGGAAGGGGTACTGTGAGGATCTGTGGTCTTGTCTTGTCTGCTGTCTCCCTCTTGTGTCCGTTTCATGCCATTGCCCTTTCCCCTCAGTCCTCAGTRCTCTCTAGATCATTCCTCCTCACGTGTGTTGTTTGTAATCCGCCCTTTCTCAGCTGTTGTTCATTTCTCCTCCCTCCATCTGTGTATAAATTCTGGTTCGTCTCCTTCATTCACTGCTGGTTCATTACATGGCTTTGGTCCATCGTCTCGGTCCCTTATCCTCCTGTGTGCCTCCCAGAAGTTTTGTAAGTTTTGCTGCCTTCTTAGCTTTTGTTTTTGTTAAATTTTTTAGTATTTGAGCTCCTTGAGTCTGCCTTCTTTTGGGTTCATTCACCCCACGCCCGTGACAGATCTGGCTTAAATGGAAATAAAGCTGTCCCTTTTAATCTTAAAATAATCTTAATTTCAATTTCTGACATGAAAGGCTGTGGGCAATATGCATTTCTTCAGCTAGGCTTTTAATAGCATTTGTTTTTATTGTAAAGATTATCATTAGGTTTGCAGTTTAGACTTTGGATAAAAACCCCAACCCAACCTAGACCCACAATAAACTTTATAAACTAAGCTGAGAATGTCCCTTATGACTTTAGGATTTAGGGTCAAAGTGAATACCTTTGTTTCCAGTAATGTTGGCGTTAGGAGGAGGACTGACCACCTTGAGAGCCAAGCCATAAGCACCTTGGAATGAGTTACTGTCTCGAATGAGAAAAGCTCCCGGCTCCTTGTCCTTCAACGCAGCGATGGCTGTGATAGAAGAGACARATTAGAATCAGTTATGTACAGAAGATGCACTAGATTATGATTCTAACATCATCATTTAATAGTTGTTGTTCAGGTGGTTTGGGAATGATAAACTCTCACCTTGGTCTCTGGAGATCCCTGGTTTGTACCAGTACTTGGAGCTGTCCTGCACAAACTTAGCATTCACCCTGATGTCTGGCTCTTCTGGACAGCTGTGTTGTGAAGCAGACCCCCTCGTTTGCTCCCCCAATGTAGGGGAAAACGTAACGTGGTGCATTGGGGAGGGAGATGATGAGACTCGTAGCAGAGCATTGTGTCCGTTCAGGGATGCCGCTGTGGAGGAAAATCGTTTCTTCTCAGGGAGTGGAGGCTGAATGGAAGGGATGGTTACAGCAGTGTACCCAGTGTACGGGACATGGGGAACGTTTAGTAAAGAGTAGTAGTACGATGCTAGGGGAAAAGTGGGTGTGTGACATCCGTCGGGTACAGGTGACGGAGGTTTGAGGTCAGCGGAGGCATCTTTGTCTGTGCTCAGTCTTTGCCCTGCCTTGTCTACAGCTGATGTGGAGTGTTGAGGAGACGACTGTTGCTCTGAGGAGCAAACGAGGGAATTTGGGGATCGATTCAAGTTGGACTGGGCATCGATAGGGAGGGCCGACCCATTGAGCTGCACTTGGACTGGAGTGATGATGACAGTGGCATAGTTTGACGCATTTGGTTGGGTGTATTTACTTGCTGTGACTTTAGCTCCTTCAGTCATATCATCTGGACTCTGAGAAGACTCTCTTGATGAGGAGTTTACAGATATGGTTGAAATCCGTGTCTCTGTTTCTACTGGTTTGCTGGATTTGATGGTATTTGTGTTGGACTCCAGATCTGCAGCAGTTTCTTGGTTTTGAAGGGGGCTGTCAGCATTTACACTGATAGAAAAGTAAAAGGGAGAATAAAATACTCTCTAAATATCTAAATAAATGCATTTACACATCAAACGTTGTTTGAAAAGAGACTTCACTTGCCTATCTTCGGTGTGAGTTGGGCTGCTGCTACCAATAAGTGTGTAGTCATGGTCAGAGTCCACTCCTGGGGTGCTTGATTGACCACAAGAGCCAGATTTACCCTCAGAACCTTGAGAAACACCATCTTCTGCATCTAGCTTGGTTTTTTCCACTGTGACAAGAGAGGGTAGAAGGAATATAACAGTGAAAAGGGTCATGAAGAACCAACAAAGAAGAGGCTTGATACTCACCTCTGTGGAGCTCAGAGTGTGACTGGTCTCCAGATACAGAGGCATCAGGGTGCCTACTTCTTCCAGGAGATGGGCTACTGGCAGGCAGAGGCGAGGCCGATCCAGAATGGTACCCTGAGACGTAACCTCGACTTTCACGGCTTTCAGACGGGGACGATGGATATGGCGAGCAGGGACAGGAGTGGCGGGGCTGTAAAGGAGTGTGGTACCCACTGCTTGCACCATCTCTTACATCCATCAGTGACTGGGGGGCAGGGTAGGACTGGTGAGGTACAATGACATGTCTAGGTTGCTCTGGATTCGGAACCTGCTCTAAAGTCGAGTGGCAGAGGTGAAATGTCGGCATAGATGGCTTGCACTGCCAGAATTCTGCCTCTCTCATCAGTTCCCAAGGCTTTTCAGTTTCCCATACAGGCGTCTCTCTTGTCTGTTGTAGCATGATTCCTTGAGACCAGTGTGGGTTTTCTGAGTGGTCTGGGTGGGATTGGGGGATCCTTCGGACTGAGGCCGATTGTTGTTCTCGTCTGATGGAACAGTCCTGGCAGGAGCAATAGGAGGTTGATGTAGGAGAGCTGAAGAACATGTCTCTGTAAGGGCTTCCAGGCTGTGGTGGGCGGGAGGGGTGCGTTGCATGGCTGGGATAGTGGAAGAGGTGACGCTCGTCTCCGGCGCAGACTCTATTGGAGGCGGGCAGTGTGTGACTATGACTGCGGGCATGTTCAGGGCTTGGATAAGGGCAGCATGGTCCATGCAGGCAGGGCATAGATGGAGGATTGACTGGACGCTCCCATGGTAACTCAGGTAAAGGATGGGTGCTGTGGTGATGGAAGATCTCCATGTGAGTTAAATGAGGAGGAGGGGACAGGGATTTGGATGGTAAAGTTGGTAGAGTTTGGCTTTTTGGATGTTTTTTAATGCTGTTGCAACGTCCCGGACAGTGACCGTTGGGAAGACAAAGCTCTCTGTCCCTTTCCCATCCCGCATCACTGCACTTTGTAGCCGATCGACTGCAACAGGAGCGCTCACGCCACAGAACTCCAGTACTCGAAGTGTCTCCATCATCTAAAATGGCTGTTTCTCTGTCTCTTTCTTTTTCTCTTGGCTTTTGTTTTGCTCTATCCTCCACTTCTTCTCTCTTCTGTGGACTGTCAGAACAGTTAGTGGGTGGTGACTTGTCAACCATGGGACCTGAGGAGGCTGTGAAGCCCCTAGAATTAGAGTTGAAGGCAAAAGGCTGGGGTTTGGAGGCAGACTGGGGGTTCACAGTGGGGCTTGTATTGAGGCATCCGTTGGGTGAGGCTGCTGAGGCAGTAGCGCCGAGTCCACGTCGCTTCCTCACTTGTGCATACAAGCTGCCGTCTATTGGGCCTCTCGTATGACAGATATCTAATGGAAATGTAAAGCTTAATGTTAACAAAGCCGAATCTGACCAATAATATTTTTGACTATGCCTGTTGTGTTTTTGTCAGCATGTCTGTTATCAAAGTATCACATGAAAAAAGGTTTAATGAAACTAGCAGAACAAAATCTTTAGACATTCACCTATTAGTGATTAACCTGGCTGCCACAGCCAAATAATCTTTGCTGTTGTTTAACTATACTGCAATCAACTGTGTGTCAGTTAAGTATCTCATTAATCAATGAAAAGATTTTAATAAAATCTTTCATGAATAATCCTTGACGACCAAACAGATAACTTTTAGGCCACCCCATTTGAATATGGCTGCCACACTCACTGATCCTAGAATAGACAAAAATGTCTATAACTCAATCACTTATACAAACATTGAACAAAAATTTAGTTTGTACCTGAAGGTCATTCATTTGATGAATTCTCCCTTGTTATTGTGACCATTTGGTCAAATTGACTACAACTTTGTAATTTCTCACCATAAGATGATCCTAGTATAAAACTCATAAAAGGCAGCAGGTCTAAGTCTAATTCTAAACTTTTATTGGACATCTCTGTCTGTTTCTTACTTTCCACACTGTCTTGGTGATGGAAGTTAAAGTTTTCATAGGAATCCCATCTGATCACAGGGTCTGAGGTGTCATAGTCGACCTTGATAGATGCGTCATCTTTGCTACATTCTCGACCTTGGGAAGCAGACATGTGGAAATAAAAAAAACAAAAGAAATGAAATACCCAAACCAATGCAGCGGCAGACAGAAAGATGATAATTCTAACCTTTTGTTTTTTCTGGTCCATTAGCGAAGATGAACTCCACCGTCGCATCTGGAGGGAATCTGTCATCTGCAAAGAGATGAGCATAAAGGCAGGGACTAAAATAGCCAAAGCATAATCACAAAGTGTGGGAAAAACATCCACTAAAAGCTGTAATAAAAAGTAATAAAACAATTTATATATATTGGCTTTTACTCCTTTCATGTATGGGAAATGGTCAAAACAAAAGAAAAACAGAACACTTCAAAAAGATGTTTGGAAGAAGCTTTCTTTTAATATAGATGCATCAGTGTGGGTGATATTAATCATGAATCATACTGTATGCATAGGTTAGCATGTACCACTTTGAGCAACTGCAGTGAGACTGCTGCTCTGTGGGCCATGAGAAAACATTTCTGCGTCATCTAACCTGACGCTGTCATTTTCTATTAGTCTTAAAATACACAGTGTTCTGAGGAAACAGTGCATCTCAGCTATAAAAGCAAACAATAGCAGAGGACGTCCTATTTGCTCATTTTATTCTCAGTTTGTTGTGATAAAATACTAAAATACTGCATTTTATTGATTACCCTTCACTTGTGTTATGGCGCTGAAGCAGCCATTTCCCTGACCACTGTGTGTTATTTATACCTGCGCAGGCCAAGTCCAGCTCTGCCTTCCCAAACCACAGCTGGGCTCCGTGAACAGTGCAGGTGTGAAACTGGACTCTGAACACCACCTCCCGCTCTGCTGCTCTGCTCCGCCTGTGGTAGCACTTCACCTGCAGACAGGCAGGTGAGCAATCACAGTGCAGTACTTCGGGGGGGGGGGGGTGGTCTT
>NW_013952462.1:183534-196795 GCF_001266775.1 Austrofundulus limnaeus
ATTATTATTTGGCTAAGTCTGATTTATTTTAATGAGGTGGGACAAACACATTTTCTGTGTAAATCTGACCTCCTCCTGTCTGGAAGTTTGGCAGAGAGGGAATGACGATCTGATGGAGGAACAGAGGACTGCTGTTCATTTTGATGGAACCGGACAACAAACTGCCAAAGTAGTAGATGTACCTGTGGCGGAGAAGATGAGATAGGATGAGCAATGAGATGGAAGAAGAAAAAAAAGCACTATGAATGAAGTTGAAAGAGTTAAATGACCTGTTCTGAGACGGCTGCAGAGAAGAAGAGACTTTGTCCTCACAGAACTTCCTCATTGCCACCGTAGTGAGCGCCTGGTCTGCTCTGTGGAACCAACATGATCAATAACAGTTATGGACTAAAATTTGTAGGGTGAGCAGCATTGTGATATTTTCTTGGGGACAAAAGCTTTTATTCATTCATGTGAACCATTTCCAACACATGCTGTAATATTTCCTGTCTCGTGTATTTATAAAGATGCACATTACCCAGCTGATATCTTGCTGTAATGCATGTATGCTGCCACGATCACCCCAGTTTTCCCTTTGTTTCCCTGTCAGAGCAAAAACCAGAAGARGTTTTAAATGCGCCACAGCGAAAGGAGCAGATGCGCGAGTGTGCATGTGTGCTCATGGTGCACCGACTTTGCAGTGGAGAACCACAACGTTGCTGGGGTCAGAGGTCAGCCAGGTCTCCATGGCCTTACAGACTGCACAAATCCTGTCCAGAGGAGGAGCGTGAAGATTGGGCCAGCCGTAGTCCTGCACCTGGACCACAGAGTTAGTTTGTTAGTTAAACTTTTGCACCACCAGGCAAAAACATTAAGAACAATTCTTATTGACAATGTTAGCCTGAAAGTGCTGAAACACTTAAAAATGGGAAAGATGGGGAAAGGGCAACATTTACGTTGATACAGTGAGCAATGTGTTCATTCTGTAAAACAGTRACATGACAACGTAAAAAGGTCCTTRAGTCTATGTTTGAAAACAGGAAATGAAATCAAAGTGTGGAGATGTAGTGTATTTTGACAAAAGTTTCAATCATTTGCAGAAGCAAAATGGGAAGACACAAGGCCATAAGAAGACTTGGTTTTAGGGATTTTCAATTTAATAAGTTAATTAAGGATCAAGTATTGTATATTCAGGGGGATTCTTGTTGTAGTAACTGATTTAAATAAGGTAGTAGAGTTTTATAAACGACAAGACTGCAAGGAAAGCCAATRAACCTGAGAGAATAACAGACAGTGTTGTGTTTTATAAGAGGAGGAGAGGATTTGAATTTTGAGTTTGGTTCATTTTTAATCAAGTCAGATTTTACCCATTGATTCTTGATGTGTGTGTGTGTGTGTGTGTGTGTGTGTGTGTGTGTGTGTGTGTGTGTGTGTGTGTGTGTGTGTGTGTGTGTGTGTGTGTGTGTGTGTTGTACCTTTGGATTAAGTCTGTTAATATCGTGCCTCTTCTCTGATAAATTCAGAAGCTGCAATAAACAAATAAATAAATAAATAAAGCAAAAAAACACAGGACAGCCGATATTAAAATTACACTATTCAGCAAAATAACATTTAAAGAGACAGTCAAAGCAACGTTTACAGTAATATTCTGTGAACACAACTCAGTATTTTTGTTTCTAGACGAACCAGGAACTTGTCTTGYTGTTTTGATTTCAGCATGGCCGCGACTTCCTGCAGGTTCTGGCGGTACCGCGGTTCTTCCAGCTCCGGCGGGAAGAAGACAGAAATGATCCTCTCTGTGATGTAGGTGAGGTCAAAGTCATAATGYCACTCCATCACATGCTCCATCACTTGATCCACGCTTTTACTCCTGGAGATTGTGCAAAACAAACAAACAAAATGAAAAAATAAAAAAAAAAATCCATAAGCAAAGAAAAGAACTCAGTCTGATTCTTTGGTTCACTTTAACAATATATTTTCTGCTTATTTGCACGTGTTTGATTCAGGTATTTCAATACCTTGGCAAGGAGCCTCTCTTTCTCTGTGGTCTTGATTTAATGGAGCTGCGCTGTGAAACAGAAATCAGCAGTTCAGTGCTACAAAGACTCTTTAAATCAGATGATGTGACGTTTCATTCAAACAGAAACATTCAAACCTACCAGGTCAGACTCCAGAGTGCAGGTGGAAGGCACCTGAGGAGAAAAAAGCGTAGAGTTTGAGCTTGTAGCCGTAGCATAAAGCCCTCACTCCCCACACACACACAAATAGTAAACCAGCTCGTTTTTATGTGTGTGTTTGATTTAATGCGTTTGGGCCGACTCCAGCTGCACAGATGAAGGGAGGGGAGGTTGTGTGATGAGGGGGAAGGAGAAGCTGATGGAGAGAATAGTAAAATTCATTTTTTATTCCCCTGTTGTCATCTGCAGCAGCTGGTGTCAAGAAGCATATGGATTTATTTTTTCACTTCCACAAACATCAATAAACACACAACGTAAATCAGAAATACACTGGTCCATGAAAATAAAAACATGGAAAAAAGTTATTTAAGTGTGAGTTTTATCATTATTATTTAATACATCACTCTTTTAATATGCTGTAGTTAAATAAGCAAAGTTATAGGATATGAGGAGCTCAATAAAGATGATTGATTCGGCTGTTTGGCAGCAGATGGAGAGGATACAGGCAGACAGTTCACTGAAGAATGTCTCTACATGTGTTGTGCAGTCCTTCTGTTCTGCTGATGACTCAACAAAAAAAAAACTTTACAAAATAACAAACACACATGTAAAATATATTGAACAAAGCCGAGGTCATCCAAAAAGAGTTCAGCTATAACTGAACAAACTAGAGAAAGAGAAACTCTCTGTGACAGTACGGCATGAACGCTGCTGAACTACATCACTGAAAGTCTGCTGAAGAAGCAGAAACTGAGTTGTTTGAGCCAGAAGAAGCAGGACAGTCTCTAAAAGAAGCAAAACATGAGCTAAAATCTGAAGGAAGTAGGACACCAGCTAAAAGCTAAAAATGTTCAATTCTAACCGAAAGCTAAAAGCAGCAAATGCTCAGAGCTGACCAACAAGCAAGTTAAAAACGCAAAAGCCTAGAAGTCAAAAGAAAAAAAAAATTTAAATTCAAAATTAAATAATAATAATAATAATAATAATAATAATAATAATAATAATAATAATAATAATAATAAAAGTGAAAAATAAATCAAAAAGCTATAAGTGAAAAAATAGTAAAATGCTGGCTAAAGGTACCAACATGCAAATTAAAAACAACACAATTTTAACTAGAAGCTAAATGTGGCAAAAACCTAGCTAGAAGCTAAAAGCAACAAGAAGTTAGCTCCAAGCTAAAAGCAGCATAAAAAGACTAAATAGAAGCAGATTTCAAAAAGAACAGTGTTTACTAATCTTGTTTGTCTATGAAGAGAATATTAAATCATGTTAAATATTTTGAAAAAGTGAAAAGTTATAAAATGTTTATCATATTTAGGACAGTGTATCATTTATTTTTTGTTTATGTCATAAGAGATGTGATGCCTGATCTGCTTTTTTGATCAAAGTCCAAATACAATATTAGTAGATCCAGAACTGAGAGCCAACATAATAACGTTTTCATTTTTCACATCACAGACAGCATCTGTAAGCAGAGGAGACAAATACATTTTCCAGGTGGTTCAAGACATCACACACACACACACACACACACACACACACACACACACACACACACACACACACACACACAGCTGTGTCCAGCTATCTACATGGGGACATTCCATTGACTTCCATTAATTTTTACAGCCTAGCCATAACCCCTTACCCTAAACCTAACCTCACAGGTACATATCTAACCCTAAACTTAACCTAATCTCAATTCATACTATGGTCCTAAACCTAACCCCCATCCCACCAATGGCCTTTCGAAAAGAGAACGAAGTTGACCGTGAGTTAGCGATAACATTAGCAAGCTTAGCCCGAAGAAGATCGGTAAAGATCGAAATGTCGCAACAGCTTTTTTTGTTTTATGTTTTTGTCAATTTTTTTACTTTATTAAAATAAAGTGCAAGTGAGCAACAAGTTAGCTTATTTTTGTAGCACACAAGCTAAGTTTCTAAAAACCAAACCAGCTAAATTTCAACCCTTTTTTTGATAATTATTTAAATCGAGACCTTTTTGTTTACTAATAAAAGGCACGGTGGATATATTTTTTAAGAAAAGAAAATCCACTTTAATGGACTTTAAAAATGCCCTGGCATCCAGACGACGAGACGGACGGTTGGACAAGTGTGAGCTACAGACGAGGCCGCAGGAGGGACTGCGCACATGCCGTTCCTGACAATGGAGCACATAACCAATGTACAAGAAACCCTGAGGTTTGGAGACGCTCTTATGCATCAGTCACCAGGGGCAGGCCATGCAGCGACTTCAGGGAGCAGAACCAGCCTTAGCAGAAGAGAGGCAGAGATGGGTCCAGGCGGAATGGAGGCAGCAGGAGGCTAGGCCTGTCACGATAACAAATTTTGCTGGGCGATTAATTGTCTCAAAATTTATTGCGATAAACAATAATATTGCCTGGTGACCGTTTTACAACTAATAATTATAAAAGCNACACACACACACACACACACACACACACACACACACACACACACACACACACACACACACACTCGTGTCTTGCTATCTTCACAGGGACTTTGACTTCCAATCATTTTTCATTTATTTCTATAGCTAAAAACTGTCATTTTTTGAATAAATTTATTCAGTGACATAGAAATAAAATAGCAGAGACTCGCCACTCAGATTCTCGCTTTGCCGTTTAATCATAATAAAACCAATACCATAAACAAACTAAACTTCTATAATGACGATTCAACCTTTTAACCTCTTCAGGCTCTTCCTGGTTATACCCCTGGAGGTGGTAACTTTTTATATCAGACGTCAGAACGTAACCAACTTTTGTTAATGCTACAGGCAGCAATAAGACACACCAACTCTCATTCTCTGTTTTAAACCTTATGCTGCAATGATCAGAAAGTCTAAAAATACAAAACTGGTTCTAACATTTAGTCAATAAGTTACAAAATGTCCTTCACTAGCTTTACTCTTTATCTGTGACTCCTCTTTATCTAACAGATGGCAAAACTCTTYTTCATTTCTAAATCTAAATCTGGAGATCTTCTCAATACCCATTACATGGTGTTTTACGACCCACGATGGGATCCTGATACAAACTTTAGAAACTACGTTAAGAGTGAAGAAAACCAGAACAGACCCATGTTATGAAACCTGCAACAAAGTATGATGTAAAACAGATCAGACCATAGGGGAGAAAATAACAGGTTTTAATAACAGCTAACTGGATAAAATGGGTCCAGGAAGGAACAGTGGGCTATTTCAAAAACACACAAACGTACACATGTAAAGCATAAAACACACACACACAGAGTTAAAGCAGAACCTATAGAGGCAGGAACTGTAGCAATGCAGAATTAAGGCAGAGGATCAAGACACCAACGTCAACAGGAAGCAATTTTCTGCAGGATGTTAAAGGTTCTCGCACACAAACATTCACACACATTACACACTGCCAGCCTTGGGCTCTTCATTAATGCATGCTGGGGCCACAGGGAACGGGGGCCATCTGGTTCAGTTTGTCTTGTTCATCAGCGAGCATTTAGTGAGGTGCCAGTGACAGCACTCCATCCCTCCCTGGGTGACAGGCTAGCTGATGGTGGACTGGATCCTGGTYTGTCCCGGTCATCCTTTAGAACTTTTAACTGACCGAACTACAGAACAGCCGATACCTGTAAACCAGGAGATTAGGAGCCATTTCTCTGAGTCTCTATCTAACAGGTCCCGCTCCAATTTCCTCCTAAATGTTGAGCTATTCCTTGGAGACAAAACCGTAAGTGTCTGGGAAAATGCCAACGATGCTTGTCAATACTTTTTGACATTTAAAGCCTATTTGATCAACACGAAAAACAAAGAAACACTGTTAAGTTAGCATTGATTGTCTGAAAACTTTAAACCTTTGGAGTTTGCTGGCAGATAATTGCCTCCACGGCGCAGCAGGGATCTGATTTTGATACAACGACTGCCACGTCTCGATTCATCACTTCGGGGGAAAGGAAATCTGACACTCGGATCTGTCAGAGCTGTGGAAAGCAGGAGAGGCGACGCAGGCGCTGGTATCCGAGGAGGAGGAAATTTTATTTTATTCTGAGCTGACATCACACTCTGAAGAGGGAGAAGTGAGTAAGTTGTGTCTGAAAGTGGAAAACAAGCTAAATCTATGACTCAGGTTCCACAGCCTCACTTAATGCTGAAATAAATGTTCATTTCTAAACYCAGGCTTGTTTAAGTTTCCCTAAGAGAACCACAGGAGGGAAAAAATAAATAAAAGCGGCTAAAGTAACTCCTTTTGCTTTCATTTTCCAAACACCTTGTTCATCCCCTCCTCTCGTTTCCCTCTCTGTTACCYTCTTACATCTGCTTTGCTTCATCCAGAGCTCCAGGCGGGACAACGCCATCCTCACCGTTGGATGCAAACATGCTCCCCCCTCCCCTCCCCTGTTCAAACAACATTTAACCACAAAGAGCAGCTTGATAAGCATCACCACACACAGCCAGGGGACATCACCGACTAACCAAGGAGGAGGAGGGAGCTCAAAGCAAAAGCAAACTGTCCAGGGAGCAGAAAGATAGTCGGAGCTTTTAAAGGCAGGATGACAGGAAGTGGAAAGAGGGAGGCAAACAGAGAAAGAGAGAGAGAGAGAGACAACAAGGCAGAGTTCTGATATCAACAGCTGAACATGCCTCCTGACCGCTCTCGCCGAGCAGAGAGATTTAACGCAGCTATTTTAATCAGGCTGCTTATTTTAGACTAAAGAGCACACATCTCAGAACACTTAAAACTCTTTTTTCGTCTCTTTCTACATCAGTCATCTCTCCTTTGATGCAAATCTGGGAACACATTTCTAGGAGACAGAGCGGTTGATTTGTCTCAACGGAAACAAGCGTACTTTTTCACATGGCCTCACATAGCTGGCAGTATTGAGCGAACAATTAAAACAAATATTGCTTCTATGCATCCCAAATGACTTACTAAAAAAGAGCTCCAACTGCTTCAAATTCACTGCTGTGCGCCTGGCAAAAAATAGAAACAATATAGTTCCAGGAATATTAAACAAAGCTTGCTGGGCACCTTTAGTCAGGAAATTAAAAGCAGAAGGTCAACACAAACATGCGTCTGTGTTTGTGTGCGTGCCGTGTTGCCGATGAATGTTACCAAGGCGAAGAAAGCAGTAAAATTAAATTAAGCGAGATAATTATCTGTGTGCCACTCATCATGCCTGTGGTGATTACAAATAGCGGGAGCAAATTGCCTCGGAAAAGACACTAATTTAATTTACGACGACGGTTCACTTGACAGGGATTTATTAGTATTTTTAACTCTGCGACATCCATTTCAGCCATCAACTTTGATGCCTCTGCCTCTGCAGCGACGGTCTCTGCCGCCACACGCCAGCATGTTTGCCTGCTCCCTGTGGTGACGCATGAAKGGCTGAAAATCAAGACTCAAGATTCGAGAAAGACTCAAGAAAACGGATGACAAAACTTCCACCATTTGGAGAAAAGCCTGTCTGATAACTGTCAGCTGCCTCCTTTAGATCTGACAGGCTGTAACGTGGAGAAAAATAACAACTTTACAGGGTTTTTATTATTTTTTGGTTGTTCTGTTCTGGGCCTAATGAGAGCATCGTTATAGCTCACAAATGCATTAGCTACCTAAAGATAACAATGGCCATAAAAATTAATAAATCAGCAGGAAGCATTAGAAGAGCAGCTGAGGTGTATGGAAGATCATTCATATTTCACAGACATGAGGATTCACCAGCTTGTGTCAGGATACCTGCCAGGGGAGCAGGATCCAACCAGCTGCTTTTTAGTCGTTCCAAAGTGACTCGTAATGTATTTTAAATACAATTCCATGAATTGTATTAGCCGGAATTGGTCCATGAAGAAATGCATAATCACCTGCCACCTTAAAAGTCAGAGTTTAAACTAAATCATTTTATGTTGAGAAATATTAGAGTTAGAACTATATTTTGGTTAAAACTGTGCATCACGCTCAACTTAACAGGTCGCAGTGCACTAACTGTACAAATGATTACTGCCGTTATTGTGTCGGCTAAGGCTGATAAACTGTGGTGACTAATTTGAATTGAATTAACTCTAAAAAGGTAATCATAGATTCAGCTTCACTAAAATCCATCACAAGATATTTTTCTAACAATCAGTTAATGCCAAAAATCATAAGTGTAGCCTTCACAATATGCACTGCTAATTACTCTCAGCTACTATCTCACCGCATTTTAGCTCAATAACTTGGCTGAGTTGTAACAATTTTTGTGTTTATTGCAGTAATTTGGCTGTGGCAGCTTTTAGGACACTCAAATATGCTTTTCATTATTCATTCACACACACACTCACACACTGATGATGGTAAACTACAATGTAGCCACAGCTGCTAAAGAGTAGTTATCCCTACAGAAATGAAGGCTTTTGTTTATTCTACACCTTTTGTACAGGATTTATATTGCAGAATTYTTGGAAAACAAACAGACTTAATAACTTTAAGAGCTTTTAAATAAATTCTCAGGGGATCTGTGTGTTAATTCCACTATGTGTTCACAGTTTTACTTTTAAAAATGTTTCATATAGTTATCTTTTTTGTATTTGATTGTGTAGCTGTAACTTTAATGTACTTACTGCTGCCTATCTTGGCTCCATTGAAATAGAGATTTTTATTCTTAATTAGTTGTTTCAGGGTAAAGTAAAGATTTAATTATAAAGGTATACACAATGATTGCTTTCTGAGATATTAATTAAAATTCATCCAGTGGCTCGTAAGATGATTTGCCAACAGAACACACGAGCCAAAATATCATTACTTGTATTTTGCCTTCCAGCAGCAAGTGATGACAAACYTTTATGAACAACTCTGAACTAGAATGGTAAAGCAAACAGGAAGACGTGCAATGTAACTATGGAAAGAGGCAAATTTAAAAAGGTAAACATTCAAACAGAAACAAACATGTGCAATTAGAAGCATGACCTCTAAATGAATTTACTGTAGTGCTAAAGCGTTATAAAACAGTGCCCAACTACRTCATTAAAAAATAACTGTTATGACTTCGTCCTTGAGTGTAAATAATTCAAATCTGTGTACTTTTATAGGTCACAGCAGGAGTTTCTGCTTCACTTTCTGCAGTTTCTGTCTTCATCCTAGCAAACAAATTCTACTTTCTGATCAGAGTAAGCGTCCGGCTGCATCTTTAATAGAATTATATCTACAGATGCATGTCAGAGAACAAACTGCATGGAAAATCTGCAAAGATGCTAAATATCTAAAAGGGTGGAAATACGTAAGGTACACAAACAGCAGACAGTGATGTGCTCAGCGTGGAAAACTCCAAGCTGTGAGCACAGAGCAGAGTGTGTTTTTACCTCTTTAAAAGGAGCTTCAGTCTTTCCCCTCTGCCTCCGAGCAGTCCTGTATGTGGAGTGGAGTGTGGCAGCACACACACACACACACACACTGCTCCCTCTCTCACCGCTTCACGTTTTCCCTTCTCCGTCATATAAACACACACACACACACACACACACACACGCTCAGAGTGTGCCAGCAAGCATTAAGCCCTCTCACTGTGACTGAGTTTCACACACATAGACTCACTTCAGCAGACATGCAGCTGCTTGCAGCCTTTTACTTTTTTTTAAACAATAGAAATAGACAAGAAGATGAACAATAGATAGAGGAAAAACTTCAGTCCTGATGTAATCATTGAACGTTTGAAAAGGTTTAAATGTAAACATCCTAAAAAGGTTTACATTAGACTGTAAATGGGAAAAATGGGAAAAAAAATGAGAAAGCAAGTTAAAACGTTCCTTGAATTAATGTGTATCACTGTTGATGAGAGTTGCAAACTAAAATGATCAAATATTAAAACATAGGTTGTTGCTTTAAAAATAGCATATCTCATGATAATATGAGTTGTCACCCACAGACCATGTGCTGTGATGTCAGCGACTTCCACATCCAATTTTAGCTTATCTGTACAAATCAACAGGGCCGGTCCTAGCCAGTTTGGCACCCCAGGTAACATTTCAGACGGCGCCCCTCGTGCAATTTTCTAAATCTCATTGCCAATTTACATACATTCACATACCAAATTAAATAGCTTGGMCTTTGATATTATTTTTTGCTTTTAGAAACCAGGTTGTCCAGAATACCAGAAGTCTGCATCATACCTGCCAACAATTTACTGACAGCAACAAGGAACACCTGTTCATATCAATAAGCAGCTGTGGAGTGAAGCAGTTCTAAGGGGGTCCAGGGYTTCGCTCCCGCATAAAATTTTGTAAAATATTTCCATCCATTTCAAGCACAAATTAACTAAATTCTTGACATTAATTTAACTACAAAATCAGCATTTTACGTATGCAGAACACTAAAAGCCAGACTTTAACCTGAACTTTGACTGAGATCATAACTGAAACTTCCTTTCTTCTTCCTTTGTTTTCTATTTACACACTGAGCACCGGTTAGCCTTGACTGAATTATGTACTTTTTATACTTTTTTTTACATCCCCCATTTGCAGTTCTCCCTAGATGAAAGGTGCTTTTACCATTTGGCTATACTGCCACAGGCCAGCTATGTTTGTATTAGCTAACACAGGTTAGCTTTGGCAGCCATCTTGAATTATATTGACTTCATAATGAATCAGATGTACAGTTTACTTTCTGCAAGTTTAATCAAAATATGTCTAGTGATTCCTGAAATATTTTGCTAACACACCTTACATCAGTGTGTGATAAAACAAGAAGTGGTTATGAAATAAGACATCCTGTAAATGAGGGTTTGCGTGACATGAAGCAGACATCAGTCTGCAGCCTTGACCTAATGTCCCACATTGTTTATGAATACCCCCAAACAGGGGGTGATTACACATGCACACACACACACACACACACACACACACACACACACACACACACACACATACACACAGCTGCCTCTCACTTATGTCCCCCTGTGATCGCCCACTGACAGGCATCTACGGCACTCCTGTTATTTTCTATATTTACCCGCTCAGGCTTCTCCCATCCAGACTGATCATCATCCTTGTGTGACGACGTCCCGCTCTGTCTCACCCCGAGCACCCACTCTGCTGCTGCTGCCTCCGAGAAAAGGTTTTGGATATTGCCGTAGTGACCAGAGGGATGAGTATGACAAAAATAATCATCTTTTTTTAAAAACATGCTGCTAAAGTACAGCAGCTGGTGGTGTTCGGTGTTATACCATTACTGAGTCTGCGTGTGGTGATGGTTCATGTTGTGCTTTGTTGTAGCGACCTGCAGCATATACAACCATTTAGTAACAGCAGGAGGATAAAAAAATGCAAATTGATGAATATCCCCCACACTATGAAAAGTGGGTGATAATGCAGTTGTCTATTATTAGCAGAAAATGTAATGAAATTTGTTTTGTGAGTTTTTTTATAACAATACTTCTTGGCAATAAATCTTATATTGAACATCTTATTGGCATCAACTGTAGGTACCAGCAGCTCAAAACAAGTGTCAATAACAACAACAAAATAAGCTGTCTGGCAGAGAAGATTTGGCTAATTTCTCATGTGTGTAACTCACATACCCAGCTCTACTGCTCATCCCACAAATGCATGTTCCTTACAAATGTGACACCGTTTAAAAGAAATTAACATGTTTTCCACCAGTGTAAGATTTATTGCCAAGAAACCTTGTGACATAGAAATAAAAATAAAGACAAAGGCAAACACAAATTCCCTTACTTTGTGTGCTAAGTTAATGCGTGTTTTTGTTTCTGAAATATCTCATGAACCACTGGACAGGTTAACTCTTCAAAGAGCAACTTTTGAAATCAGCGTTGTTCAACATGACTGCCACCGATTAWCAACCTTAGCCAACAAAAATTAGTGCAACTCAGTCCATTGTACGGCGCTAAAATCTAGCGTGGTAGTAGCTGAGAGTCCTCTCCAACACAAACCTC
This sequence comes from Austrofundulus limnaeus, assembly GCF_001266775.1. Classification (NCBI taxonomy): domain Eukaryota; kingdom Metazoa; phylum Chordata; class Actinopteri; order Cyprinodontiformes; family Rivulidae; genus Austrofundulus; species Austrofundulus limnaeus. The sequence goes on from NW_013952462.1 coordinate 195,623, forward strand.
AAGCATCAGCCGACAAAATCTTTGTTTGGAACTGAGGTCTTCAACCCTGTTCCTCTTGATCCATGTCCTGCATGTTTTAGCTGCTTCCTTGCTTTAACACACCTGATTCAAATAATTAAATTACTTACTCAGAATCTCATCGTTTAGCAGAAGCCTCTCAGTCACTTGTTCATTTCKGTCAGTTGAAATAGGGCAACATCTAAACATGCAGGACAGTGGATCATGAGGAACAGCATTGAAGACTTCTGGTTTAGAACATTGGTATATGATGGAGTGATCCAAGTTCCCTGAAAATATCTAGTTTCTTTAAAAACATGGTGTAAATTTGGAAAAAGTCCAAGTTTTATTGTGTGTGTGTGCACGTGTGTGTGCGTGTGTGTGTGTGTGTGTGTGTGTGTGTGTGTGTGTGTGTTTTAATAATTATTTCGGAGACAGACTTAATCTATAGTTCCATCCTCCTGTTTCAAACTCACTGCTTTGGCTGAGATAAGGTTAATTAATGTGACACAATTTATAAAATCCAATGAATACATGGGCGCTTTTTACTTTTGTATTGTTTATTGATTTATTTTTAATTGTAACATGTCATTGTGCCAAAAAATTATGACCCTCAACTACATGTTTAAAACTAATATTGATAATTTTACCCAATGAACAGGTGCAATATTGATAACCACCAATACTGAATTTAGAGGGGTGTTTCGCTATTTCTGATTTAGTGATAGGTCTACTCATAACCAAACACAGAGCATCATGCAGCCTTCAGAACATAAAATGACACTGTTATGGTGACAAAAACAAAAACAAACAAAAGAAAAACATTTGTCTCCATAAGTCCAAAAGTTGTCACCATAAGTCAGATTGCATAGGCATATGTTCTGTAAATAAATAAAATCATCACTTCCTCGTCATTACTCTTCTTCAGTGATAGAGCTTGGTGATGCTTCAAACTGTTAAACACTGCCACCAACTGTTCGGGAGGATTATTACACCCCTAAAGGCTGTTTCACTATGGAAGTGGTGTGTGCAGCAGGGTGGCCAATGGGGTGGACAAAGATTTGTCTGTGGTGGCCATGGCCACCCCCTGGCTCTGCCCCTGCCCCAAATGGATAAACGTGTGTGTGTGTGTGTGTGTGTGTGTGTGTGTGTGTGTGTGTGTGTGTGTGTGTGTGT
>NW_013952462.1:197204-204833 GCF_001266775.1 Austrofundulus limnaeus
GTGTGTGTGTGTGTGTGTGTGTGTGCCCTTGGAGGGGATGATTTTTCAGGAAAATGCAGCCACGACTTCAGAGGCTAATTTTGGGTGTGGGAGTTGGATTTGGGACCAAGGTGCGAATTGAGTTTAGGTTAGTTTTAGGGTCAGGTGAGGTTAGCTTTAGAGAGAGAGAGAGAGAGTTGTCCATCTGCCCTTTGGAGACCTTCTGAAAATCCAACTATTTTGGGGACCAGTGTCCTAATGGACACCATCAAGCACCTTGAAGACTTCAGCAGCCCTGAACTAAAATAATCTGGTCTCTGGGTGAATGGGAGCGTAGATGTGTTGTTCCCTCGGAGAGGCTTCTGAACAGTGAGGCGGAGCGGCTCAMTTTAAGGCAGGGTCATGAACTCGGTGCTGTGTGACACTGAGCTGCTGTCACATGAGGGTAGGGCGGCCACCGCTGATGTTTTTGACAGCGGCTGTGGACAGAGAGACTGCTTGTCTCACGTAGTGGAAACATGTCCTCTTTAAATGAAACAGGCAGCTCTTTGTCCGACAAACACTCAGGTTTTCGGCACATTTTCCACACTCAGAGGCTGGGATTTCTTCGTGTTTTTTTTTCTTTCAAACCATATTTAGTTGATATTTAAGCCCCAAAAGCTGACTGCTTAAACCGCTCAAAACATTTAAATATTCTACGTTTTAGGTCACGTACTGAAGCTAATATCAAGCTACATTAAACAACTTTAACATCTGAACTAAAGTTTAATCAAGAAAACTGTTGTAGGAAAAACATATAGCAAATTTAAATGATCACCAGTTTATTTCCTTATGTCCACTTTGCTCTTATTCCTGTCAAAAACAACCTAAAATATTTTAAACACAAATAAGAAAAAAATGGAACTAAAAGTACAAGAAGGTATTTATTTTTGCAGAAGAATGCTGCAGCACAACTAACTAAAAAAAAGATGTGTTTATGGGTCAAAATCAAATGATCTGTAAGWAAATACCAAAATGGTTGAAAATCCATTGATTTACTGTAGAACTCAAAACAACAAATCATCAGACACAAGTCAGAGTTAGCAGTGAATGAAGTGAGTTAATTCAGTCTCTTTGTGTTCTTACATAAAGAGCAGTTTCATCATGAGAGCTCCTCTCACAATACAAACCAACTTCTATCACCAGCTGTAAAGCCTCYTATCAACAACCTAACATATTGCTTTAGATTAAAATACTGAATGGAAAATGCAGAGATTTTTTAATTTAAAGGAGACAGATTGTGCTTTTGAATCATTCTTTTTTTTTGCATTTAAATCATTTAGTTGGAATGATTTGGTCTGAATTTCTCCCTATTGTAACTCCACAAGCCCCTCTTTCACCTCTTCTCTGAGGTGTGTCTCAGATCAACTCATTTTAACGCTGTCCCTTTAAATCTAAATGAGGTGCTTCTTAAACAACCCCCCCCCCACCCCGCCCACTAATCTTCCAAACTGATCCATTCTTATTTTACGACTATATGGCGACATGGAAACATTTTATTTGAAAAATAATTATAAGATGTAAACAAGGGAAGTCTTGTCCATCCAGTCCCTGACCCAGAGCCAGAGGAGAATGAAGATGAAGTTATAGTTGGTAAGTCCAGACCTTATTTGGTTGTTCCGTCGTAAACTCTGTGACATAATAGTTCATAAATTGTTATAGAAAAATAGATAAAACAGAACAGGTTGAAAAATACAACTCAAATACAATATAAAGATATCTACAGAGTAGATATGTAGAAACTAAGTTCAATTTTTTGCAGTCCTAGTGACTCCAAGTACACAACAAAATGCATTTAATGGTTAAAAAATGGATTTTGRGTGATATGTCCCTTTTTAAAAGGAAAACTTAAGTTGTGCAAACCTCGTTCAAAAATGTTGTTGATTTCCTTTTTTTTTATCTACCTGAACTCTTTTATATGTCATAATTAGACCTGGTGGAAGAATAGTGGCAGTTTTTTTTTTTAAAGTACAGATCATTTCTCTACATGGAATGACTATTTTGTTGTTTTTAGTGAGAAATCCTCTGCTTTCAACAGAAAACACTTAAGACAATGGACTAACAACAGAGCAATGTTTGCTGAAGTAAACAWAGGTCACATGAGAGGCTGATGTAAGCTGAACGGGCTCTTCATGCATGGCTTGCTGCACGTCTGATAGCCACTCCTCCAAACATTCCTCCAGATCAGAGCATCAAGACTTGTGCTAACTGTGTGAGTTTGGCACKGGAGCACACTTTGTTCAGAACGGGAGGTGCTGGAAGGTGAAAATGTCTGACTCACCTTGTCTTCACATGTCTTGTGTACCGCAGTCTTGCACTCTGTAAACAAACGGAGGGGCTAGTTTAGTTTTTTTWAAAAATCAGCTTTAAGATCCAGMCAGACAGACAGGGRGAGCTTGTTTGRGTGTGCATCAGCTTTAATCCTGGGCCTGTGACCTGACCTGACCTGACCTGACCTGACCCGACCTGACCCGGACTCACCCTTGCAGAAAGCTCCGGGGCTGTCCATGCCCTGCTTGCACACATCGCACACCTGTCGCTTCTTGAAGCTCCTGGCGGTGAAGGTGTGGCTCCCTGACTTGTTGAGCTGCAGAGACACAAAAGAAGGTCCGTTCTGATCACTGCGACCAACCACAGAAACCAAACAACAACTGAAAACACACGTGTTGTGGAAACGTTCTGCCTGTGCACGTAGGATGCGTTAAGGTTTAGCAGTTTCCTTGTCGTTTCCTCAGGCGATCGGCCCCCTGCGCTGCTGTTGTCAGTACAGATGTGTGCTGTTTCTGTGACAAACCAGCAGGAAAACAGACACCCCGTGGTTCATTCAGCCTCCTGGACTAAAAAAGAAAATCTGTTCTGATACATTGTCTTTCAGATTGCTCTTATTCTGTCTCAGACTTGCGGGCATCTCTGAGGATGAAAGTGAGGAGCTTCTTGTGCTGCTGGTTGTAATATTTGATTTTGCACAGGGAGACATGGAACAGGCCCATGAATATATTAATGTCACATATGTTCATTGTTTGGCTCATTTATCTGATGCTATTAGCTTTATTCAGGTAATTCTTTTKTGCCTTCAGGTTCAGCTAAGTGGAGGTTTTCCCTTCTATTGACGCTAACAGGTGGTGAAACACTGGGCAGTCATGGCAGCTGTGTAAATACATGAGCTTCATGGGGGCAAAACAAAAGGTAAGTTCAACACAGGCGAACTCATTCTAACAGTGTAGGTTGGGAATAAAATCAAAACGATGTCCTCTCAAGGAAACACAGCCGTTTGACAACTTGTGAAGCAAATGAAACCWTATTTTTCCGGAAGGAGAGGCGAAGTAAGGGTTTGGAAACATCAGGAGGCAGATGTGAATGTGTTGGAGAAAAAAAACACTGCATACACACACGCACGCACACATGTTTGTTTCTTGACCCCGTGGGGACCTTCCATTGACTTCTATTCATGTTTTTTTTTAGCCTTTATAGCCTAACCCTGACCATATACTCTAAAATTAACCTCACAGGTACCTACCTAACCTTAAAACTAACCTAAACCTAACCTCACACCCCTAACATGCCCACGATTCACTTCGGTCCCCACAAGGCTGCTTTTTTTGGTAAAAAATTCCACACGTTGTAGGAAAAACCCGTGTACACACACACACACACACACACACACACACACACGCACACGCACACACACATGCACACACACACACGGACTCGTGCATTTCTTTGGTCCTGAAAAGCCCTCACTCAGCCGTGGTATTTTTAGCTCTCACTGATGTCTGCTTAAGTTTAATAAACACTTAATAAACACTTTATATTTAAATTCCAACAGAAGTTACAAAATAATCTTGACATCCACACAAACCAGTTTTTTGAGATTTAGGACACATTGTTTGTTTTTACAATCCTCAAAGATAATCAGTTCCTCTATGTGTAAAGAAAGAGTTGTGTCTCGTGTTTGGACTGTAACGCCTTCATGACTAGTTGTGTGTAATTAATATTTTACACAACCCTGCCCTGAGCTTTGTTACATTACGTAATACTGTATAACTTCTCAACCCTTAAAAAAACAGCTGCACTTTCTATGTTAGATGAAATATTTAAAGAAGAACAGACTCAAGAAAAAGGACAGACAGAAAAAGCAGAGAGACACATTAAAATTAAATAAGAAACAAAAAACTAAATAAAAAGATCAGACAGATATATAAAGAAGACAAAAAGMAAGCTTAAGGAGAATGAGATCACAGATTCAGGCAGTCAAAATGAATATTTTGTGCGGTGTTGGACTCCCTGTTAGAGATGAGGGTGAAGTTCAACCATGGYAGAGACTGGCAGCGCTGCTCCTCCACACTGATCACATCTAAAGATGGTCCCTGGACGCCTCCCTGGGGAGGTTTTCAGGACATGTCTGACTGGTAGGAGACCCTGGAGAAGACCTCGTCTGGCCTGGAAACACCYTTGAATCCTCCCAGAAGAGCTGGAACAGGTGGCTGTAGAAAGAGAGGTCTGSACCTCCCTGATCAAGCTGCAGCCCCCGCAACTCCAGAAGAGTGAGAGGCAAAGGATGGACGGAATAATCTGAATAAATTAATATMTCAAAAAGTATCAAAGTTAGGAAGAAGAAAGTTTGCAGCTGTTCTGTCCTGAAACAGCTGAACGTTTTAATAAAACTGAAAGTAAGCTGAAGTATTTCAAGTCCAAAACTGTACAGAAGAGTAAAACTTTTGTGTGAAAATTGATTCAGTATTCATACTGTCATATTGTTGCCATTTTTTTCTCTTCATCAATTCCTAAGAGAAATATCTGACTCTGCGGCTGATAAATATCAACAGAGCCTCACAGGTTTGTCGATTGTCACAAAATGTAATTTATTGATTCCAGTCCATGGACATGACATTTGTCTTTCTGCATAGGCAAAAACACACAAACACACACTCAGAAAGTGTTTCCAGCATCTGTAATAAGATGAATGGGTTTGTCTCCCATCTGCTGTTTTCTACTTCACACAGTATTGTAGTTTATTTGAAGTTTTTCTTCCTTTCTGTTTTTTTTATTTAGAATTATTTTTTCTCAACTCGTCAGTTTTAAACGTCTCATCTTCATTAGGTTAAAGCAGGTATTTGAGACAATATTTAAAAATAATTTTTACTTTAAACAAACACTTTCAAAGTTAAACATCACTAGATATTGTTACTGCATTGCTTTACAGTCCTCTACAGACATAAGAAGGAAAGGAAAAAAAGGGCCATCAAAATGCACCTTTTCCACAAACTTGAGATCTAAACAATAGTTAGCTTTAAGACAACAGATTGTATAAAAGTTAACATTTTTATAAATAAAATCTGTTTTATCACATGCTTTCACTTTTGAAGAGCTCAATGTATTCAGTGTCATATTAAGACGCTGCAAACTGGTGTTAGTAAATCAGAGCGATTTAAAACTTACAACTCAAGAGGTCCCCCCAGTGGACAAYCCTAGGTACTGCCTTACCCTGAAATTAAAAATGCTCGGAATTTATTTTGGTCAAATTAACAAATTTTGTTATTGTCAAACTTAATGTTAAATTCCAAAGCAGAGGGAGTTTTTATCACAATACTGGGGTCTTTGTGTTAGTTTTTGGTTCTCGAGGTGATTACTGTTTTTTTTTAAAGTCCAGCATAGTTTTGGTCATTCTGTTTTATTTTTGTTCTTCTAATATTAATATCTACCAGATGTTTTAGTGCTCCACACACCTGTCTTTGATCTGTGTTCCTCAGTTTTTATCACATCGTCTGCTATGATCATCTTTGGATATAACCAATTTGCTTTGATTGTTTGCTAATGTTCCAAGTTTGCTCTAGGTTTGCTCTAGGTTTGCTCTAAGTTTGCTCTAAGTTTGCTCTAAGTTTGCTCTAGGTTTGCTCTAGGTTTGCCACCTGCATTTAGGTCCTTTCATCCACTCACATATTGGCTTCAGTGAAATCCATTTCCTGTGGGCTAAAAATCTGGAATTTGACTCATTCAGGGCTTAAAAATCAAGCAGACCTGTGTGTGTTTGTCTGTTACCAAAATATCTCATGAAACAAAGTAATCAATGAATGCTCAGAGAGATCTTTTTCAAAACTGAGGCCTACAGCCAACATACTTAAAAACACACAAAAATGGCTATAACTCTGTCATTTGTATAGATATTGAGCCAAAGTTTGCTGTGGTAGCAGCTGGGAGTCATTCCCAACACAAACCCTGAGCGTGACATTTCCCAGTATTACATGACYTTACTTTAAAGGTTTGATAAAACCAGTTCCAACTCTCAACACAGAATGACCTTAATCTAAAAGTCTCAAATAAAATGTAATACTCTCTGTGCTTAAACTTCATCTCTCTTCTTTTTATGTTAGTTTGTTTCAGAAAAAGGATGATGCAAGCAGAACAGGAGGACACTTCTTACAACAGAGTCAAACAGCTGCAAACTGTTGGTTCATGTTTTCTCCTCTAAGCTTTCAGCTACCAGCAACACAAAAACATCTCTGAGTGGACCTTCAGACCCCAGAAGCTCCCAGGAGTGCCAGCAGAGTTGCGTTATTGCATAGCAGAATAAAGGAACCCCACCCAGTTTCTCGCTTTTCCTTTTTTCTTTCTTATTTTTTTCTTTTTTCTTTTTTTTGTTACATGTTGTGTCATCCTCCAAGCATCTCTGATCGCCAACAAGAGCGAGGCCGAAGTTCTCCATCTAACGTGAGGCTGAACGGAGACGGTAGGCAACAATAAGCTGCTGCACAAAGGATTTTTTTGTTTCTGGAGGAGAGCAGCAAACTGTTAATAATTTGTACWTTGATTGATTTATATTTATACTTTATACATACAGATGTGTTTGTCTGTCAGTCCAGGTGAAACGATATGTTGTATGTGCGCACAAAAACACACAGAGACCTCAGTATGTCCTTGAACTTCAACATACAGTCACACATAAACAGTAACACACACTAACACACACACACAGGTTCACCCAGCTATCTAATAGGGGACATTCCATTGACTTCCATTACATTTCTACAGCCTAACCCTGACCACAAACCCTAAGGCTAACCTCACAGGAACATACCTGACCCTAAAACTAACCTAAACTCAATTCACACCTTGGTCCTAAACCCAAGCCCCAACCCACCAATGGCATTTAAACCAAATGGGGACTCAACTTAGGTCCCCAAATGCACCAGTTGTCCCCAAATGTAGACATTTTGTCTTAAAATTGTCCCCAAATGTCACCAAAAACAACACCCCTCCCACACACACACACACACCGGTAACACTAAATACTTCATTGCCTTTTTCAGTGGCATCTCACCTCACAAGTGATGACATGCTGGGGACCAGGAGTCACAACTGTATGCACACACACACACACACACACACGCACGCACATACAGACCACTCAGGAAGGGACGGGAGCAGGTGGTGGGCCAGCGGTACGCTCCAGTTCTGGGTGGGTATTTATAAACCCGTGTGAGTCGGGGTCGTCACCTCTAAACTGCCATGAAAATGCTGAAAATAGGTGCAGGAAGGACAGTGTGTGTGTGTGTGTGTGTGTGTGTGTGTGTGTGTGTGTGTGTGTGTGTGTGTGTGTGTGTGTGTGTGTGT
>NW_013952462.1:204886-210889 GCF_001266775.1 Austrofundulus limnaeus
CACACACACACACACACACACACACACACACACACACACACACACACACACACACACACACGCACACACTTAAAGCCACGTGGGGAGATTGTACTGAGGATATGATGCAATCCAAAGGATTCCTTCCAAGATTTTCAAAGCTACTCGTTGCAAAATCATATAGACTGTTCACAAAAAGCATAAAGAAACCTTTCTGCACCTTAAATTAAACCATTATAAGCAGGATGACYTTTGTTTACCTTCAGAAACAGCTGACAGAACAGGCCAACACATCCATGGAGGAGCATGGGGTGGAGAAGTCCGATCATTTTTCATGTATTGATTGATATTTAAAGTCTGCAGATAAATTTGAAATGATAAACTTACCGGCCTGTTTGATCCTCCATATTCATTCTCCACAGTTGTTTTGCTTTTCTTTTATGTTTAGCAGCAGATTATGCGAGATCCCATGTCTATCATATTTGCTTTTCCATTCAGATTACGGCCAGCCTAATGTAGGTCAGTCATGTGACTCATAGCTTTTACATGGCTTTGACTGGTTCATCTGAGGGCTTTGTTTACATTAAGTGCATGCTGCTGGAGAAAAGTCTGCAAACTGCACCATTTTGATCATTTTCTTTCATCATTTGCAATGAGTCCCTTTGAAGTGCCTGTGACATGCATTTCCTTTAAATACAAAGTCAAAGGAAAACTCTTTACATTTAAGAAACTTGACACAATACACATTTTATCACATAACTGGCATATTTTCTTTTTAATTTGGCTCAGCCAAAATGAAACAGGAAGTGACATCAAAGGGGAACTCTAACTCTGGTCTTTTTTACTGAAACAATGTTATTTGAACTCTGACTCTTCTTTATTTCTCTCTGGTAGTGACACAAAAAGGATCTAAAGAAAAATCAGACTATCCTCTACAGTCAGTGTTGTCGGCCGTTTTAGTACTCAGATATTCTCCTTTCTCATCATTTCTTGCTCCTTCACATGTGAATTTCTCAACAACTGTTCTTATCAGTGATGGGATTTTATTTATTTATTTATTTTGCAACGTGTTATCAGTGTTATCTTTCCAAAAATGCGTTCTTATTTATTACAAAAGCTTGATGTTACAGGCACTTTAAATAGCTTCTTAACAGTGTTGTCAAGTAGTGAAGTACAAATACTTTGTTATTTTACTTAAGTAGAAATTTTGGCTATTTATACTTTAGTGGAGTAATTATATATGGTGGCAAAATCCTGCCAGAACTCTCGCGAGAGAAAACGAGATTGCGCGCAAGCATTGTCATGGTTCCGARGCCATAATGGARAGAGTGAATTTGATTGTGGTTGGATAAGAAGTGTAAATATAAACCATTCTGATACCGTATTGGATTGAACTCACTCCATCACGCCTGTATGACACAGATCACATCACATTCCAGCAGGACATACTGTAACAGATGCATGCAGCCTAAAATGAAGATGATCATGGCTGAAACAAGTAGTCTAGTCAGTTAATTCTAAATTTATTTTTCAACATTAACATTTTTAATTCAACATTATACTTATTATTGACTTTAGAAGAATAATGGGGGGGGGGGGATACTCGCCATATGCTATAGCAGTGGTTCCCAAAAGTCTCAGCTTTTGACCCACAAAATACCAGCAGCGGAGACCTGTGTTCCCAGCTGTTGTTGTTGGTGGATAAACATTGTTTTTATGTCAAATAAACAAAAGCATACATTATTTATTATGCTGGTTTTTGTCCATTTTAAGTACACTAATCTTATTATTTTGTAAAAACAAAGGAAAAGGTGTTCTTAGTTGTCATTTTTTCCGTGTAATTAATTAAAAAATATATTTTCAGGACCCCACTGTGGGTCCCGACCCCAACTTTGAGAACCACTGCGCCATAGAACCCTGTGGCACAGCCTGAGCTTTTATCCATAATGGCTTTTTTTAAGTGTTCATTACTTTTACTTTTATAGATTAAGTAGTTTTAAAACCAGTACATTTAAACTTTTACTTGAGTAAAAAGCTTGAGTTGTTTTTGGAAGTACTTCTGCTTCCAAAAAAGTATTTTTAAACCCTAGTATCTGTACCTCTACTTAAGTAATGAGTGTAAACTTTTGACACCTCTGCTGCTCAATGATTAATAAAACTCTAAGTTGGACTGAGTTGAGCTAAGCTGTTATAATTAGACTAGATCTGATCTTAATATTTACTTTTTGCAAAGTCTCCTGAGACAAAAGAAAAAGATATTTGCTCTAATTTCACTCACGATTCATGCAGAATGCACTGGGCTTAAATACATTTCTGTTCAAATTTAAAAGGAAATTTCAGAATAGGTAGCTGCTCTTCACCTGTTTGTTCTGTGGCACTGATTCATTCTGACATGTGAGAACACACAAACACTGGTGTGCAGCCTTGGTGTCAAATCAAACGGAGACCTCCCCAACCCCCTTCTTTGTTTTGTGTAAAAGCCCTCTGGAGGTTTTATTCACATACAAGGCTGGCCTGCTCCTAAATAAACCCAGCAGACAGGAAGGCGGTGGGTCCAAACCAGACGGTAACTTATACCACTGACTTCCTCATGACGCCTGAGGGACATCATCAACAGGTGATCAAGTGAATCAGCTGTTGTGAGCACATTAAAAAAAAATCCTTATTCACCACATATGGATTRATTCATGTACAATAACAACAATGACATTAAGTAATTTAACTCTCACAAAATAAGCTGGTGAAAAGTCTCCTATGAGGTGCAGAACTGCTTTGAAGTCGAGGCCCGATCTATTCAGGACACATAGTGATGATTCTTTGGATTTCTTTGCTTGGTYTAGTGAGTAATGTGTGTGACAAACGCTGCAGACATCATGCACATCATGCAGGGCAGAATGTTCAATCTCAAAAAGCACTTTTCCCTAAATTCAAGTGATGTAAGGTAATATTTCTGCTAAATTATCAAAATTAAAAGTTACTTTTTTTTGCAGTTTTTACCTCAGCAAGCTGAAAGAGTTCAGGATGCACCTGAAGGTCCGCCTTGTTGGGGGTTCCCCCAGGATCTATGTCAGGTCCATGATCCTTTATCCTGCCACAGCTGTGGATGCAGCCCATTCCTCCTCCAGCACACAGCTCTGTTCCCTCGTGTGTGTGTTTCTCTCAGTGCTTCGCCCCTGGAAGTCCTCCTCTAATGCTTCATGTTTTTGAGTCTGGTTATGTTTTCCGACATGTTTCCTTCGCTCCCCCAAAACGGTGGCTCCTCACACCTCTGTGCTTCCTTCTGGCAGCCTGTCCCGTCTTGAAACCAACCCCAGATGACAGATGACTTTCAGGCACCCCCACCCTTGGACTCTCCTCTTACAGCCCCCCCACAGAAGTGTCACTGAGACCTGACCCTCCACCCTGCCTTCTCCTCCTCTTACACTCCCCCCTCCTCCTCACACTTGCCATGTACCTCCTTCTCTCCTACAAACCTTCAAACGCCCACCTTCTCCATACCCACTCTGCCTCTCTCCATCAGGCTCCTCTTCCTCTCTCTCTGCAGGGGAAAGGGGGGCAGCTGTTTTAGCTTGTTGATGTCAGGCCCTTCCCCTTTCCTTTTGGCTTCATGACAGCCCCTCTCATGCTCCTCTTCCTCGTGACYAAGACAAAACTCCCTTTACAGAACATTTTAAGATATCTCACTCCTTCTCTCAACTTGTTGAGTTTTTAGCTTTTCTCCCCCCATTATAAAATAACCTCAGGCTCTGGCATAAAATATGGCGAGCGACATGCATTCGTCCAAGGATCACCAGTTCTTCCTGCCTTCAACGCTTCTGGCTGTGATTAACTCCACCACCCTGTTTGATAAAGCACATGAGATCAACAGCAGATTCTGCTCCAACTTTCTCCCCACAGAAATGAAAACAATGATAGGCTCTGTACGTTAATGTGATCTCTGTGGCTCCTCAGCTCCACGAATTCCTTCAGACTGCCACACGCTCCTTCTCAGAGGCTCACAGATGACGGCGTTTCCTCAAAAGTGGGTTCCCCAGACAGAACGCTGCTGTAAGATGGGAGAGTTTAGGGCTGTGAGGGAAACATTTCTGACAATAAGCTCTTTCTACAGACATGTTTTTAGCCTCTGGTTACACCGTACAAAGCAGTCTTTGCTTGAAAGCAGACAAATCTGGGATTGAGAGCTAAATTTGGAGGGACATGATCAACTTGTGTTGATTTTCAGCAGTAAGGAGCTGATTCTCCAAAGTTTTACATTTAATTTCATGTTAAAATGACAAAATTCTCCTCATAAATCTTTGTGCAACTCAGAGTCGTCTCACATGGCTTGACACTGGACTAGTTGTTAGCTCCTTTGAAAAAGGCTTAAAATCTATTTTTAAACTAGCTAATTATTCTGGCTCCATTTGATGGCATCACTGATTTTATGTAGTTTGTTTTTAACCAGGCTTAAAATCTGTTGTTTTTATTATTTTAATTCTGTTTTTTGATTTTTACAAGATTTATTGTTGCTGTTTTGTAGCACTTCATGATTTTTGCTAATGAAAAGTGCCTTACAWATTTAATTTACTGTTATTTTTATTCCTGTGTCTGGTCAGAARTAAATTATTTCTCCAAACAAGTTGTTCAAGGAGCTATCTACAACAGGTAAGATATTGTTTATAACCTTCCCACAAAATCCCATTTCAAAGGATCCAATTATCCTTCTAAAGATTTATTTTATCTTGAATTCTGTGCATATACATACATACATACATACATACACACACACACACACACACACGTGTGTATACATAAACACTTGCATGTGTGTAAATACATGCATAATGTTCCCTGGGACCCTCAGGACCAGTTGGTTTAACTGTCATCCATGTTAAAAAGTCTTAAATCTGTTTCCACTTTCTACAGTTAAAAAAAATCTCAAGTAACCTCAAATACATACCCCGTGTGTATGTTTGTGTAGTGAGCCCCCAGCAGGACCCTCACCAGCTGCTACCAGGAGTCTGAACCACGGCAGGGGGCCAAGGCTGAAGAAACACAGGAACGAAGCTTCTTCACAGACCACACCAGGAGAACCGTTAGGAAAATACTTAAAGTCTCTCTGTTAATGCGACCTAACATCTGTGTCACGGTTGAGTTATAGCTGTGGCACACCAAATCCACCTAATATTGTAAAGTCTATAACAGTTCATTGAAAACTAGAAACCTACCTTTCATGAAGATTTTCCTGTGTGTATGTCTGTGTGTGTGTGTGTGTGTGGGAATGCTGGAGGAGTAAATGAGTCAGACAGCTGCCAACATTTCACATAGCTGGAAACAAGACCATTCCGGGCCTTTAATCGATGTTCTTACTTCATCAGAAAAGCGTAGAAATACAGGGACAATCTGTACAACGATGAGGGACAACAGTAATGGCACTTCATGGATTCTCGAGGAGAATCAAGTGGCGGCTGCTTTTCTTTCAGGCTTCCAATCAAAAACGCAGCAGTCTCTGTATCCCACCTTTCTTATAATACTGAGTTTGAACATTTCAGATCAGTAATTTAATGAAAACATGATTGGTAAAATGCTTTTTCTTTTTAAATTAGCAGCTAAGTCTCAACATTCATGAGTGTTAGTACTGGATGACAGGGTTCTCCTCAATAAATTTGCAGACTGATTTTCTACTACCAAATTATTTACTAGTGGATACAAAGAGTTTAAAAGAAATGTCTGCTTTTGTCTAAAGTATGATGCAAGTCAGTTATCGCTCTTTAAAACAAACAAACAAAAAAAAAAAGCATTCCACGCAGTAAGCTACATCTGTGATTATATCCCACCTCGCCACACCTGCAAACCACAAARATACAAATTCATTTTTCTTTCCTCACTTTTTCCATTTATTTGTTACAATTAATTCAAAGTTTGCCATCATTTCTCAATGTGTCATCTATTCCTCTTTTCCATTTAAAACAAGTCCAGTAGGAGACCATTCTTTAGAACCTGAAAAGTCCTGGAGGTGAGGCAGGGGGCGGGGGTGGGCTGTAT
>NW_013952462.1:211047-235863 GCF_001266775.1 Austrofundulus limnaeus
AAAGGACAGGTTTGTGGGGGGTGGGGGTAAAGGTGGGAGAAGGGGCGGGGAGTGGTGCCACCCCTCAGAGCCACTTCTGTGTGAAAAGATGTTTTTCTTTTTTTTTTTTTCCTTTTCCATTAACTGAGAATTTTTTTTTCTTTTTCTTGGAGTTTGTTATTTTCTCCTCTTCTAGCGCTCTCAGGCCTCTTGTTGTTTACTCCACCTCCTCTCCTTCCTCTCCTTGGTCACCGTCCATTAGCAAAGCAGCGTATTTGCTGGCTGAGCTGAACTTCTAAAAAATGCAAAGACAAGAACAAACGAGGAGAAATCACTGAAGCATGTTTGTATAAAAATGATTTAAAAATAAAAACAATGTTCTATTAGTATAAACTGATTTTAAGAAAAGTTATTCACGGTCTGTTTCTTCTTCGCACAAAGGAACAGAAGTTAATTAAAATATTATATAAAACAGACACCAGTAAAACAAAAACTGCAGAAGTTTAAACAGACTGTTGTTCAGTGGAAGACTTACAGGGGTCGGGGTTTCTTCGTATTTCTTTGGCTCTGGAGGTGGTCTGGCATCTCGGTCTTTTTTAATGTCCTTTCTACAAGTAGAGTGAACATAAGAAGCTGAAAGTTAAACATTCTTGTGAATCCTCAACGCTCACATGAATTATGGCACAAAATAAAGTCCAGGGGCCTCATGTACAAAGACTTGTGTGGATTTCTTACTGAAACCTGACGTACGGTCTAATCCAGAAAACGGCGTACGCACATAAAAATTCAGATGTGTCAAACTGTGTGTACTCCTGAATCCACGCACATTTCTTTGTACATCACAATTAACGTGGAACTGAGCGCAGGTGTGACACCTCCCCTGACACGCCTTCATTAACATACTGTATGTTAAACAGATGCAAATTACTTCCTGCATGTGTGATGGACAGGTTTGTTTGATCCCTGCGCCATCAGAAATGATTTCTAATGTCAGGAAAATAATGAATTTAATATAAAGTGAGTGAGAAAAAAATCTTAAGAAATATATAATACAAAATATGTTTATCACGCAAAGAACGAGTAATTGTGTGTGTGTGTGTGTGTGTGTGTGTACGCTGCTGTGGTGCGCAGCCGGCTCATCCATCCATTCCGAGTCTGAAAATAACTGTTAATTAATTAATAGTTAACTTTGCGCACGAGTTTATTACAATAATTACTGTAAACAAAGAGGAACTTAAATGTTTGGTAGAACATAGATCCTAGTTTATTTCATGGCTGATATTAAGAAACGAGTCTTTGTGCCTCAGTAGAGTTCACATGACGTGACGTGATGTTGGAGAGTCCACACAAACGCTGCGTGCCGCAGCCTTTGTGCGCAGTCTGTTTGTCAAGCTTTTGCTCTCCTACTTACACCATTTTCACAAGTTGTAAAGTGTACTTCCACGTGTCATTTTGGAAAAATCTGCAACAACTAAATGCCAAGTATGAAACACCMCCACTGCCGGCGAGGGTGCYRYCTCCAGAGCGCGACCATAACTCAGCCTTTAGAATCATATYGATGAGATGATTCCATTGGGCATGACTCTGCTTTGGGTGGACTGGACTGACACAGTCCTGATTGGTCTGCCAGCTCCTGTGGAACCCCAGTTTGATCGCTGCTGCTGCTGCTGCATGTGCACGCGTGGCGCARGTCACCTCGCTGTGTCGCACTCTGGAGCGCTGCAGTGCCAAACTAAAAAAGTTTATTCCTGAAAACGGCTGATGAGCCACTCGTCATCGTGGATCACAAAATTCTGTTTATAAATAAATGCTCTGCGTGTTTCACTATTTGTTATATCCTTTAGTAGGACTGAATCTGTTCCTGTTAAATGTATTTTTGGCATAACTTTGCGTGTTCTTTATCTAACTGCATCCATGTGGATGTAATAATTGTTAATCATGTGTGTCTGGTATGAACAATAATCTTTTTTACATCATAAACAGTTTACCAAAATCACCTCTAAGTGTTGCCAATGGAACCAGAACCACAGAAACGTGCGTACACCAGCACTGAGTTGGCTTGGGGCTGCGCACATTTCCACGTTCAGTTGAGTTTTGATACATCTGGAGTTCTGCGTGGGAAAATGGCGTACGCAAGGTTTTTGTGCGTACGCACTGTTGATACATGAGGCCCCTGCTTTTTTTCTTATGAGAATTAACACACTGAAACTAGTTGGCACTTCCATCCCACTGTTAGAGCAGTATGACTTCTCTGATACTAGTTACTGGGTTTAATTAAGATCTGGTGTATGAAGTATTAGTGTGCACACCAGCCATCAATACATCTGCACGAAAAACAACAAGTAATTCTAGAAATGTCCCCTTTGTTGCATTAATACCCTATTTTTAAAATAGCTATACCTATCTGCCTCCTTTTTTCGTTCTTTGCTGGACACCTCTCCTCGGCCCCGGCCAGCCCCTGGACCAGCAGGCGCCCCTCGTGTTCGTGGGGCCCCTCGATCGCGCCGCGCACCGTCGGCCTTGTTCTCATCTTAAAGGAGAAGAAAGAAGGTTGTGTGAAGTGAGGCTGTTGGCCTTTGAACAATAAGCAACAGTTCACCACATGCTTGTCCCTGATGCTGGAATGAATGAGGGGAGCAGCTGTGTGATTACAGGCTGAGTTATGAGCAACACAATTACAACATTACAGATGTGAAGCAGGTTTGAAAAACAAGTCAGTGACTAATTAGAGTTTGTTCTGATCAGCACGACAGTGCAGGAATATTGCTGACTGCAGATTTTAGCTTGATAGTTCGCTTGGGAATGCCAAAAACCATCGATGTCACAGTTTTGACTTTATATTAAAGGAAAATGAGCTGTAGTCTGTTTCTGTTTTTATTACAGGCTGTTACCAGGTTGTCATTATTAAGCTGATAAACTATGATTTTATTTCATATGTTTGACAGAAGTCAGCATTAAACAATATGAGTATTACTGCCACATCAGTTACATTACTTTGATAAAAAAAACCTAAATATCAGTCACACTTGATCAGTTCACCTGTCAACACTTATCTACAGGTAGAGTCATTACAGACTGCACCACAGAAGTTGGAAAATGTGTGAGGATGCAGATTTATGATTTTCTTTTGCATAGGGGAACAATGGCTGAGTTAAAAAAACACACATTTGCAAATGCACAGCAGAGCCTGAATAAAACTTGTGCACACTGTGAACATATACAGAACTTACCCTTTCCAGATCCTCTTTCATCTGAAGAACTTGGGGAACTAAAGGAGGAAAATAAAAGTTGGGAGTAATGTATACCAAGTTTAAAAAGAGCTCAGAGAGTCAGAAGAGTCCTGCAGCAGCTGTGCTCTCACCTGAACTTAGGAGGACCCGAACCACTGGGAGACACTGGAGACACCGGATGTCGTACGTCTCCCTCGCTGGAGCCTGTGCTGACTGCACTTCTTTTGGCCCAGGCGTTCTCCTTAGGAGGAGGGGCGGGCATCACTTTGAGCGGCTCCTTTGAGGAGCTGGTGGAGGAGGGCCGCGGGGAGGAACCAGGGGAAGAGTTCCCTTCTCTCCCAGAGAAAACCTCGTTCTCTCCACAGCGCTCGCCATCTCGACATCTTGATCCTGGTGAGTGAGAGTCGTTTAGATCAACACTGGAAATGATAAAAACTTGAGTGTTTCTTCAAAAAGAAGCTGAAATATCTAAACGTACACGGGGTCTAACTGATAACTTTTAATGTAGAAACAAGTTTAGCTTGAAGCGGTTTTCAGACTACATGCAAACCAATAAAAACTTTTGCCTTGTGAGGATTCACTTCCRGTGCGGGTTCGTTCAGTGTGAGTTTCCTCATTGCGCCAGCTAGGATCCCTGAAAAAAAAGAAAAATTATTTCTCCTTTCTTGAATTAGTTTTAAGTGCATTATTATAATAATCAACCTATTTTTCTATCAGGGCAAGAACAACTAGATGTTTTTGGTCACCCCTTTACCTGTCTCTCATCTTTCTGTCGGGGCCTCGAGTTTTGTCCTCCTCCAGCTGCCTTTGCAGCCGCTCTTCTTCTTTCTTCAGCCTCTCCTCCACCTCCCTCTCCTTGGCTGCCGTGTCAACTGGTTTTGCGGCCCCAAAAATGGAGGAGGCCCTGCTGCCGGAGCTGGGAGCCACAGATGGAGACGTGCCCCCGCTGCTGCCCGTACCATCCTCCTCCTTTGGTACGCTGCGAGGCTTCAGGTTTAACTTGGGTCTTTGTTGAGGAGCTTTAAAGAAAAGACATCAAATCATGATATGAAGCCACCAGACTGTGGGATAGTAAATTCATGCAACTCTTTGTTTACACTGAAATAAGTCTCACCTCTATCCTCACGTCTCTCATCTCGTCTATCGTATCGGTCATCCCGGTCGCCATAGCGGTCCCTATCGCCATAGCGATCATTGCTACCCCGACTGTCATCATCTCGACGGAAGCTACTGCCAAAAGCACGACCTCCTCCTCCACGAGAGTCGTAGCCTAAAAACACAGCACGAGTGGGTTAGAAAAAGAGAAACTAGGGGATGTTATGTTCAATCAGTTTGAGTAACGAGGCAGTTCAAAGTGCTTTACAACATAAAAACACACGAAAAAATACAGTCATACAACACACAGTTAACAACTGAAGCATTACAGTTTGTCAGGTGCTATTGTCACACATCAAAATGTTGATTAATGTTTCATTTATTATGTTTCATAAGTAACTCTAAACAGGTTTGTTTCAGTCTTGATTTAAAGGAACTCATTGTTTCGGCTGTTTTACAATTTTCTGAGAGTTTGTTCCAGATCTGCGGTGCACAGAAGCTGAACTCTGCTTCTCCATGTTTGGTTCTGGTTTTGGGGATGCAGAGCTTACCAGAACCAGAAGACCTGAGAGGTCTGGAAMGTTGATACAACAACAGCATATCTTTAATGTATTGTGGTGCTAAGSCATTAAGTGATTTATAAACTAATAACAGATATTAAATTCGTAAAATGTTGTAAAATAATCAGAGCTGCAGCTGAGAGAGCAGGAGGCCATGAAAAGAAGTCGGCTTCGAATGGGAATATTAAGAAATTCCGACCTGGTAACCAGACAGAAGCCCAATAAAGTGCTACAAAATACACAACAACTCACCTCTGCGGTCTCTGTCATCATAGCCGTCCCGGCGGTCCCTATTGTCGTAGCGATCCCGGTAGCGGTCTCTTCCTCCATCGTAGCGATCGTTATCCCGTCGTGGAGCATCTCTGTAACGATCGGACTCGTACCGGTCCCGTGATCCTGCAACAGGTCAAGAATTTTAAATTCACCTACATATGATCTTTTTTTTCAAAACCTGGTACATTTGATTGCTTTTAACCTGTATTTATTATAGTCCAACAAATACAGTTATTACATGTAAAAACATATTAATTAAAAAAAAACGTACTTTCTCCAAAAGGATCATCCCTCCGTGGAGGTCCATCATCAGCGTCTGAGCTTGGACGAGCTCTCCAGTCACTGTCTGTCTTGTCAGGACCCATATCTCCCATCCGTCCACCCCTGTCTCTGCCTCCCATGGATCCACTGTCTCTTTCTGAGGAGTGAAGATGATTCAAACAATCACAAACGGTTATCAGTCACAATTTAAATTTGTACCTGTGTCTCCCGCAGAGGTTAAAAAAGCTCTACTATCCCTCGACTCATGCAAAGCAGCAYGTCCGGACAATATAGAACCATTTTTCCTAAAGCTAGCAGCAGAGCTCATTGCTGAACCACTCTTGTATATTTTCAATCTCAGTCTCAACACACAATACCAAAAGTCTGGAAATCAGCTTTTGTTATCCCTCTACTGAAAGGGGGGAAGCAACTGATGTCAATAACTATAGACCAATATCCAAATTATGTACTGTATCTTGGCGAAACTGTTTGAAAGACTAGTCTGTGATCAGTTAACTGACTTCTTTGAGTACAACAATATTCTATCACCATTTCAATCAGGCTTCAGGAAACAGCACAGCACAGTTACCACAGCTCTTAAGGTTCTYAATGACATCATACATGCCCAGAACTGTAAAAAATATTGTGCTGCACTATTTATTGATCCGTCCAAAGCATTCGACACAGTAGACCACAGACTCATGTCAAACATCCTGGAATGTTCTGGTCTCTCAAAACAAAGCGTCTCCTGCTTCAACAACTACCTGACTGACAGAACTTAAGTCTGTTCATGTGGCCGGATCCTCCTCTAGTTCCCAAAATATTGTTAAAAGGGGTGCCACAGGGTTCAGTCTTAGGACCAATTTTATTCTCTTTATACATAAATGATTGTGCAGTAATCTGTCAAACGCCTCCTACCATTTTTACGCAGATGATACCATCATCTGCTGTTGTTCTTCCTCCCTCAGCCAAGCTTTCAACTACCTCCAGGACACTTTCAACATCATCCAGTCCCGTCTTCAAAAGCTAAAACTGGTGTTAAATGCTGACAAAACAAAAATCATGTTACTTTCTAACAGAAAGCAGCAACCAGGGAGCCTAACAACAATTGCAACTCAACAGGGACAACAAATTGAAATCTGCTCCACTTACAAATATCTAGGCTTCTACATAGATTTTGACATTTCCTTTAAAGCTCACATTGCTAAAATGGCAACTAAGCTCAAACTGAAACTAGGTTTTTATTTCAGAAATAAGTCCTGATTTTCATGTAAAGCCAGGYAAACATTAGTAACTGCAATATTCATGCCTATTTTAGATATGGTGACATGCTGTATATGACTGCTCCATCAAAATACCAGTAATCCTTAGACTCCCTTTACCACAGCGCTCTCTGGTTCATCACAGACTCCAACTATCTCACTCATCACTGTGACCTGTACGTCAAATCAGGCTGGTCATCACTCGCAGCTTGCAGATACACTCACTGGATATCCTTCGTCTATAAGACCCTCCTGAACCTAGTCCCGTCATATCTTACCACCTTAATACAAACATCACACAGTCAATATTCCCTGCYCTCCAATGATCGAGTCCTCCTGTCAGAACTGAACTAGGGAAAAAAGCGTTCAGCTTCACTGCCCCCTCAGCCTGGAACAATGTACAGACAGATCTAAAATTGTCAACACTCATCTCTCTTAGATCCTTCTTGTCGATTCTCACTGATAACATCAAAAAGAAATTTGATCCGTGCATATGTTTTCTTGTCTCTACTTGTACACTGTAACTGTTAGTGCTGATCTCTCATCTGACTTCTTATTCGTTGTTTTTTATCTTGTTTGAATTTGTAGGCACAAGTGTTTGTTTGATAAATGTCGCACTAATCAACTGTAAAAAAATAAAAATAATTGCAACGTAATTGGTAATTACTTTGGTTTGTACGTTTTAAATGACTAAATGTCTAAATCTGTTTTTAACAATTTGTGTTTTGAATTGTTGTACTTAAACCACAATGTAAATTTAAACTCTGATACACTGTGATGTGTCGTGCGGACCTCTTGACCAGGTCACCCTTGTAAAAGAGATCCTGATCTCAGTAGGTTTACTACCTGGTTAAATAAAGGTTATTGATTGATTTGATTGATTGATTCAGTCAGTCAGTCAGTCAGTCAGTCAGTCACTGAAATTTACTTTCTTAAAAAAGCCACACAAGGAGATTTATTTAGGTGTTTAACATCATTACAAACATCCAAACCTGGGCACTTTGAGGTGTTTTAATTCATTCATTCATTCATTCATTCATTCATTCATTCATTCATTCATTCATTCAGGAATCTCAGGTCGTTAGTTTTCTAATACTGCAAATATGGCTGCATAGCTTGATTAGAAGAACTGAAGGTTAAGTAAATAAAAAAGTCATTGAAAATGTCAAAAGATCAGAAATATACCTTTATCATTAGACTGGTCTGCAATATCAACACGAATCCTACGGTTCCCCAGGTTCTGTTGACATTCAAAAGAACAAAGAAGCAAAACGGGCAATATTAATTTTCGTACGATATATGCACTTAAAAAAAAGATTATTTTTACATTGCATCAAAGCGTAAGCACTCAAAAAATTAAAAACAAACAAACTATAAACTCAAGTTTGTTTGTTTCTCTCACCTCTTCATTCAGGCTGAGGGCCCTCAGGAGGGACTCCAGGTCATCAAATTCAGCGTAGCCAAAACCTTTCAGCCTCTCTGGGTTGCTGGGTTCACGAGGGAGACGCACTGCACTGATCTGGAAACAGAGAGGGTTTTATAACATAGATTTTAAGCTCCACAGGGCCAAAATGACAGAAACTCAAAGCGTAACACGAAAATATGGAAAGTATGCATAACGACTGGGCCAACAACACAAACTGAACTGTATGACATGAACTGCCAGTAAGGAAATACCTTTTTATACGCCACTGTCTTTCAATGTGTAAACCAAGTGCAAGCAAAAACAAAGTGCTGTGAGTGTGATGTCATAAAAGACTCTAAAGGAAAAGCTCACTTGATAAGAGTATTGGCTGAAATGATATATTTTCAAAGGTTTTTTTTTTCCTGAGGTGTTGACAGTCTCTGGTGTGCCTTTTAAGTATATACAAAATTGTAGAGGGGTAAAAAGTCAATTTCACTGAATGACGTTGGTCCATGGTGTAAAKAACTGCACAAGTGAAGAACATGTAGAAACACAGAAGTGCAGCAATCAGTTATAATGTGGAAAAATTACCAAAACATTTTACGATCAGAGTTGTAGACTTCATGAGTACTACTCATGATTTCCTTGGTAGKAGTGGTTTTAGTTAGTTAGTTAAGAATTCATCCATCCATTTTCTGTACACGCTTCTTCCTTTTCAGGGTTGCGTGGGTCACTGGTGCCCATATCCAGCAGTCACAGTGCGAGGGGCGGGGTACACCCTGGACAGGTCGCAAGTCCATCACAGGACCACACATAGAGACAAACGAGACAAACAACCATTCACTCTCTCACTCACACCTAGGGACAATTTAGAGTTATCAATTAACCTAACAGTCATGTTTTTGGTCTGTGGGAGGAAGCCAGAGTACTTGGAGAGAACCCACGCATGCACGGAGAGAACATGCAAACTCTACCCAGAAAGGTCCCCGAACTGGGATTTGAACCGGTGACCTTCTTGCTGAGAGGCATCAGCTCTACCAACTGAYCCACCGTGCCGCCCTAGTTAAGAATTAATTAATTAATAATAATAATGGATCTAATGTGAAGTCATAGTTTGATGCCATTTTCTATCCTAAACGTTTGTGGAGTTACACCATGGACAACTTGTTATTGACTTCTGGMTGGACAGATAGACACAATGTAAGGAACAAAGGGTTTGACATTTCTGTTACTCAGATGTCAAGCTGAGCATAGTTCAGCTTTTAACATGAAGGTCAACTGTGAACTTGACCTTTGACCTTAAAATCAATAGGAATCATCAWTGAGCCATGAGGTGTACAGTATGGTAAAGGGTTTTAAAT
Organism: Austrofundulus limnaeus; assembly: GCF_001266775.1. Taxonomy (NCBI): domain Eukaryota; kingdom Metazoa; phylum Chordata; class Actinopteri; order Cyprinodontiformes; family Rivulidae; genus Austrofundulus; species Austrofundulus limnaeus. Next base: position 220,474 of record NW_013952462.1, read on the forward strand.
TTAGAGCTCAGACAAGAACTTATCCAGACGGATGGATGGTGCCATAACATTATATGTCCTGTATTACATAGATGTATAGAAAAAGGGGGAACCACATAAAAAACATTAATAGAAATGACTTCATTAGCAAAATAATACTAAAAAATTGCATAAATCAAGGTTTTATGAATTAAAAACTGTGTGTAACTAAGCACTTGAACACTACACTCCAAAGAGCAGTACACACCATGAAAAAACTTCAGTTCAGTTTAATTAAACCTTCAGGTTTTTCTCTACAGCAACAATGAAAGTGGCTGCATGCCGTGGTAGCCTCAAGCACATTTACTGGATACAAACATTACGTTGAATTACAACTGGAAAAAGAAGCTGTGTTGCTACAGACAACAATCTTGTGGTAACTGTACACCAAGTGCTTTATGCTCCGCCATGTGTCGAGTACACCTACTGCCAAGCCACGGAAGAAGTCTTTTATCGAGTCCTCGGTGACGTCGTAGGGCAGGTTGCCCAGGAAGGCCGTGTACGGCGGGCTGCGGGGCAGTCGGGCCCGGTCGATGTTGGGCTCACGGGCCGAGCGAGGAGCTGTTGGCAGGATGGAGCGATCTATGGGTGGAGCCCTGTACGAATCCTCCTCGGTGTGCCATGATGTCGAGACTGAAAGAATAAGAAGCAGAAACAACTCTGTGAAAAATTACCAGCTTCTGTAGTCTTAGCTTGAACAGTTTCATCAATAAAAGGAGAAAATATGCAACAAAAATTAAAACAATGTGTAAAACAGAGGGATAAGCCTAACTTGCTGAACCGACAAAACAGTGATGGACTCAATGGTCTGTGTGATGCCTGTGGCACTGAATTATAGACCTCTTTGCACTGCTTAGGGACAAAAACGGGCCCACTTATGAGGCCCCCACTCATATGGGTTCTTCACCCATCCCCATTCATCATACCAAACATCTTGATGGGGTGAAAAATATCCTGTTCACCTGCATTTAATACAAGAAAGAATTAAAATTCGAATAACTTTTACTGTGCTGCTCATTTCATCATGTCAACCATTTTTGGCARCATTTTGTACAACCCACTGTTGACAAATTGCAATACCGTGTCTGCATGTCAGCTTTTTTCCCTCTAAACCACAAGAGTATTTTAAAATGAACAGCAGAATAATACAACGTGCAGTGAGCTGTTGTAAGAATCATAATCACAAGCTTCTGTAACTAAAAGGTAAACAAAAAAAAAGATAATCCTAAATAGGGCTGCCACAAACGATTATTTTAACAATCGATTAATCACCAATTATTTATTTGATTAGTCGACTAATCGGATCATATGTTAATTGAATATAAAACATACAGCTTATCACGTCAGAACGCAGCTGCTATTGTATAACCATGGTTAGATTTTAGCTATATGCTAACTAAAAATAATTGCTGTGGAAGGCAAGTTCTGCTCTGCAGATATCGCACAGGTTTCTCTTTCATGTTCTTAAAAACTTCCCACACTTTTGAGCTCCGTTGCTGGGTAGCCATGATACCCAATGTCTTGTGACATCCACGGCCTACCCCAGTTACCACTACTGTACGTGTGTCAAGGACAGAAAGGCAGATGTGGCAGTGGAAGGTGTCAAAGCAGTTTGGAGAGAAAAACAAAGTAGAGAACAACAAAAGAAAGAAAAAGAAAACGATTAATCGATTATTAAATTAGTCATCGATTATTTTAATAAACGATTAGTCGTCGGTTAATCGTGGCAGCCCTAATCCTAAACATCCAACTAAATTAGAGCTTTACAACTTTTAACACAAAATGACATCCAGCCTGGCATAAAACAAGCAAAACTAATTTCAAAATGACAGTTCTGATAATAACTAACGCTACCTGTGTGGGACAAAGAAAAAGCAATCCTTGCAAAGCTTTTCTTTTTCAGACATACTGTAACACTAAAGAAAAGCTCTAGAAGCAGGGACACAACAACAACAATCATACAAAGGGAGAAACACAATCAGTGCTACCCAACAATGGGTCTTTATGATTAGAGTCAACATTAAACCTTTATGTTAGCAACTTAACATTTTACACAAGTAAACTTGTGTCATTTTACGACGCCTTTAACCTCTATAAAAACACATGAAAATGTTAGAATRGTATTGCTAAGACATTTTTCTTTCACCAGCTATGTTTGAACAACAGCAAAACCAGCTGTACTGAATTCTTACCATCTCCATCCAGGTCGTCGGTCTCATCGGCCCAGCTTGTGGACTTGGACGGGTAGCTTGGAGGGGCGTTGCTACCACCTCCGCTGCCACCGTCTTCAGCCAGAAAGTCATTGAGAGTGAGGGTCTTTCCCTTCTTATTCTTCTTCTTAGCTTTAGGGAAGATGCACAAAAAAACAGGGTTAGTTAAAGCTCTCAAGAGTGTTTATAAGTACACAGAGTGTTTCCAAAATGCTGCAGATCCCTCAGGTTTAAAGACACAAACTTTAAACTGCCTTATTTCTGAACTATTCACAGGTAGATGGTAATAAAAGTCTAAATGGTGTCACACTCATCCATCTACTAGTATACCTTTACTTGTTTAAACAGCTGCTCCTCTGAGCTAGCCCAAAATTATTAGTGAAGTAGCGGCCTGTTGTCCAGCTTCGACAGATAAGAGGGGACCACATCACGAGAGATAAAACAGAATAATATCCAACTGTCACCGCTGCTTTTCCCGCTCAAGGTGCTGAATGAAAGTTGACTTTTTCTAATGACCGAGCTTCCTATTTACAAGTTAGAAATTACCTCTGACTTTGTATCAATAAATATTACAGGAAGGACTAAAAAAATGCTTGACCAAAATCAACTGTTGTTAAAACAAACTCCTTTTACCGGAATAGAAACTATAGAACTGTTAATATTTACAGAGAACACTTATGATTTGATTGACACACCTAATGACATTTCATCGCAAACTTTCCCCTGATATGGTTTAATGACAGCTGGAGAGAACATAGCACAGCTTTTTAAAGGTGTTAATACTTGTTTTGTAACGGTTCACATGACAAATTTAGCTGCAAAACTCTAACTCTAAGGCAAGTTGGAACACGTTTATGAAGATGCAATTTGCCTCTGCAGACTAAAGTGACAATTAAAAAAAATGTCACTAAAGCTACATTCGCTCTACAGGTCTCAACGCTCAATTACATTGCAATTACAATTTCTGCATGAGAATTCACATTATAATTTCAATGCAACCTCAGTCAGASTCCAGTGTGAACAGCTCACAGCACTGGAGCGACTCACAGAAGAAATGACATCACATGTAGCACGCTATGTTAAGTAAATATGGATGCTACACGTTAGCATGTGTGGATAAATTCTGAAGCTGATGTGCAATCAGGAAAACACCATTACTATTTGTTGTGCTTGTTTTGTCTAATGCTGACATTTGATCTTGCTGCTTCCTGCGTACTCAGGCAAATATTTGCACTTCTGGAACAGGAGCGATGTGCTGAAAGAAGGCACAATCTTTAGTATCGATTCCATCATGCTAGTATCGATACGATCCAACATGCTAGGACATACCAGTGTTAGGATTATATGTTGGAGTAAATTCTCAGTCACCGAGGACATGACAAATGTAGAAACTTTAAACTGCATGGCGGTATTGATATCAATCCATATACCCCTACCTCACTGTCATAAAGTCAAATCAAATGCAACATGACCTAAATAATAATAATAATAATGATAATAATAATATAAAGGATTTGAGTCACTTTCGCCTGAAGTGAACATAGTCTAAGATACTCACGCTACATAAGGTGTAAATGTAATATCAAACCAATTTATTAAATTTATGTTTAAGGTAAAGGCATTAAATTAAAACTAATTAAACCATTAATTGCAGCCGATTGTAGGACAATTATCTATTTATAATATTGAAATCTGACACTTTCCGTAGGCTGCCCAGGGGGCTTCAAACTACTCAAACAGGTCTGATTTGTTTTGGTCTGGAGGGTGAACTATGCGATGAAGCCAAGTCAGAAAATCCCAGCTGTCAGGACATTCTTCACACACCTAATTATAAAATCTCCCAACACCGAGCATAAAAGTGTTCATTTGACACTTTTCAAAAATGCAACGTCATGGTGTAAAATAAAAATGTCCTGCTAACTGACCTTAACTGCTTATARGCCTGTAATAAACTATCAAAGCCATTTGTTTCAGGACTATGCTCCAAGTATGTTTTTCTCTAAAGAAACCTGGAAATCGAAGTAAAAACAAAAATATGAATTTTTGTTTTGTTTGTTTCTTAATGAAAAGTGCTTAAGGAGACCGTATACATTATGCCTGTGTAAATTTCTGACTGGAAGAAATTTAGGGGGAAATGGAAAAGTGGAACAAAACTTCAAGTTGTTTATGGTCTAAATATTAAATTCCCAAATTCCTTTTGTATCACCTAAATACATGAAACCTGTAGGTGTATGACCATGTACTCAAGGTTTGATTTTAATCAGAAATGAGCCTAAAAGGTAATAGCATGGTGATTAAGTCCATTTTTAAATAGTCTGTGAAAAATGTCCTGATTGTTTGAGCTTTGTTTACAAAAAATTGCCGGCTTTTATTTTTTGGGGGAAATAAACAATAAAAAGGCCATCTGAGTCTGGAAACTCCTAAGTTTTTTCAGATGTTTTCTCTAATACGTATTAATCAAAAATTTGAAAATACTATAAGCAAGTTTCCTGACTTCTGAGGAATAACCCAGCCCATGATGGCTTTTGTCTCCGTGTCTTTGCGGGCTTAGTCAGCAGAAGTGCTGACGGGGGAAGTCTCCCTGCTTAGATGGCTGCGTTTTTTAGGGCCTAGTGCACGTCGCAGCGTCAGGATCCAAGTGCGCCATCAGCGGTGCAGGACTAGCCGGCTAGGAAGCACCGCTCAAAGTTGGGAAGCTGACACAAAAATAAAGTGTTTCGGATGCGACCCGACCGGGCCCAGCTGCCCCGTTCCATCAGACACCGGAGAGGAACGCCACACACGTGGAGGAGAGACTCTCTTCAGGCGGCTCCGGACCCTTCAGCTCAACCCCTCCTCCACAAGTCGCGCTTGCGCCCCGAGCGCCACGGCGGAGCTCCGTAATGTGCTGCCAGCTCTACACGCAGTTAGCGACGTTTGTTAGCATGTCGCCAGCCGCTTCGTTTAGGATAAAATAAACAAACTCATCAAGCAATACGCTGCACTCCGATGCAACAYCGTTTACAGAAACAATTCGCGGTTKAATTTGTAGGCTGAGATGCCCAGATCAGAACAACTCGTTCATTCGCCTTCACCCAGCAGCACCTTCGCCTTTAGCGGGTAAAAAATACAGTCGATAGACGGGCTCATAGGCACGAGACAATGACCCGGTTCGGTAAACAGGTAAAATAGAAACCCCAACATTTTATAGGTGAAACTGTCCAGAGATATAYCCTCCTGGAACTCCCAATAATCGACTGAGATCGATCACCCACATAAACCTCACCTGACGCCGCCATGTTGGAGAGCGAGTTAGTTGAAGTTCCCGGATGAAGGCGTCAGAGGTTTATCATCGGGAGCGCGCTTAACGCCGTTCACGTGCCTCTGTCTCCTCCCTTGTTTTCTTCCTGACCCACATCTGCTGCACTGACTCTGTTGCTTCCTGGTGTTTCTGTTCTGTTTCGCAACAGGCTGCTGTTGTCATCTCTGACATTTATTAAAACTTTATTTTTTTAGGAGTCTACTTTTTTTTTTCGGATAACCTGAGGACACTCCCAAAAAGTAAATCAAATCTGATTCAAAAATCAACAACAAAACAAAACAATACTGTAAATCAAAAGAAGCAAAAAAATGCAAGATAAATTGTGTAARGGGAATACTGATAAAACACCATCCACGAATATTACTGCTATATAATTTGATATTCTTAGAATTCAAGAAACTCTCTGTACTGAATGACAACCAAATAAAAAAAGTTTACAATCAGGCAGATCTGCATCATTAATGCTGCAGTGGAAGGCACGGCATGTGTTCAGGAAGCTCTAAACTTATTTTATCACACTATTATCGTATAAAACTTAAATACATGTCACAAGAAATGAATACAGACATATTGAGGAATGCCTGCAGTGTTTTTTGAGCTCGTGGATTAAAGAGGAGAGAACCTAACATCACTGCAGAGGTCAGATTACGTATTTGCACTAAGTATTTCACAYTAAAAACTACTGCCATTAACATTTTTAGGGGACATTTTATTTATTTCAGCCACATATTGGTGAAAAGGTTTAGGTAACTGTAACTCATCACGGTTGTTACCTGACACAGCTGGTTCTGTATTGAAGGCCCATTCCTTCTCAAGCCTAAACCAGTATGTTTGTTTTTGATTATAATAAATTCAGTTTGGATTTTCAGAYTTACAAGGTCAGAACTGATTTTCCAACAAGAATTCATGGAGCTCCATATTAAAGTGAAGCCGAAACAGCTGCATTCAGATTTCTGGAAAGTTGTGTGTCATCTGAGATTGTTGGCATGTTTTAGAAAATCTCTGCCTTCTACTGGTCAAACAGTGAATGCACCTTTCAGGGCCAAATACTTTGTACCAGACTGTAACAAATGTTGCACTTTTTGTCAAACATACCAGTTTGATCAAGACTATAATACTAAAATGTAAATGCAAGTATTTTGGGGAGTATTAAAATATTTGAAAAATTTTAGTAATCTGCCTTAAGCCACGTTTTGTGTTCKGTGAATTCTGAAAACTTGTTTTGAATTCCAGCGCAGCTGAAGCAGAAGGACAGGCGCTCCAGCAGCAGCCTGGATTTATCTGTGAAGGTGGGTCGGTTCTCGTCTGTTTTTACAGATAAGAATGTAAAAGATGCCATGGCTGAGGGCTGCAAAGGACTAAACCTGCTGCTTCATTGTAACATTAAAGTTTGATCTCACCAGCACATCTAAAAGGTTAGCTTAATATGATTATTTTTTACTYTGCAACTTTGATTTCATAAATACAAAATTATTGATGCAAAACTCTCTTGTCAACAAAATCCTATTTTTTTCAACAACTGGATTTGTGTGTATCTGATTCATTCATTTATTTATGGGCAATGTGTGTTTATTTGTTGTGTTAGACAAATATATTTGTTAGCAAACTCTCATGAACCACAGAATGAATTTTAATGAAACTCCTAAATAGTAATTTTTGTATGATTATTTACATCTGATTGATTTTTCATGTGATCAAAAAAAATAAATAAATAAAATGAATTCACACAAACAAGACTTCATGTCAACAGTTTGTATTTATTTGTCAGGTCAGACACTGAATGTTTTTTCAACTTTCTGTTTTCATTGACATGTACTGTGCCTTTATTTCTTATTTAACCTCCAAAATGTTCATGTGATCTTGATATAAAACATTTTTTTTGGGTCATGGGGCCAGCTTTCCCACCATTGAGTCTTGTGAGCGGTTTTCTTTTAGTGCAAATTAGCTCAAAGCCTCCAGCTCATCCACTGCATCCTGAAGCCTGTAGAAAACACACATTTTTTTAAATTTTATGTTTAGCAGATATGTAAAAACAACACTGAAGTGACAGTCTGCTGAAAGTATCGTCTCTATTCGTGACCCCTCAAAGCTCCACCTCCTTTTGTTTCTCCTCTTCCCTGATTCTTACCTGAAGTCTCCTCCATCCAGCAGACCCTTATAGGTGCTGATCTCAGCCTCTAGTTTCATCTTCATGTTGAGCAGCGCCTCGTACTCCTGCGTCTGTTGCTGTATGTTTGCACGCAAGTTGCCGAGTTCTTCCTCCAGCCGCATAATGATGCCGTTGTACTTTTCCATTTCCATGTTGTAGCGATACTCTGTGTTGTGCAGCGTGTCCTCTAAAGAGGCTTTCTGATAATAAAGAGGAAACATTTGTTCACGTGTAAATCTATTTGACTACGGTAAACGATTTGTTGTAAATATAACAAAAACAATGATTCATTTATATAATATATTTACAATAACTAAAGATTATTYTTTTTTTTAATTCTTGTGAATATGTCAATAGTTGTGTGAATGCTTATCAAGCAATCTCATTGTCGAGATACATTTTTCTTCCGTATGTCTTTCGGCACATTTCTTGTTCTGTTCAACAATTTAAATATCAGAACATTCAGCTCCTTCAGGATGTTCTGGAGTTTTTATGGTTTTTTTTTTTTTTTTTTTTTTTAGATATTTAGCTTTTTCTCAATTAAAAAGAATGGAGCTTTCGTCAACATCTTTAAAATCTTTATTTTTCTTTGAAAAAAAGTCACTGATGATGAAGAAACRAAGAAACTAATATTCAGTTCTGCTCTCTACTGAAGTGGCTAAGAAAAAACATCCTTAAAATCTTTTCAAATGTTTATAAATGTTTATCGTACTTTTTATCTTTTTTTCTAGTTCTGTTTTTTTAAACTCATTTGTACTGATTTCAGCTTCTGCTCAAAGTTAAGGTAACACATTTACTTTATATTAAATGTAAATTGTACCTTAACTCAATTCATTTTAGTGAAAACAGTTGACATATATTTTAAAATAAAAACCCTATCTGTTTTTTTTAGTATTTTGCTGATTTCTGCCTTTTTTCTGCTTCCTTCTGCCGCTTTCTGCTYTCAGCTGTTTTCTGTGTTTTTAGTTTTACCTTTTGAGGTAATTTGAGCTTTTTTCAGCTAATTTCACATTTTTRGTGAGAATTTCAGCTTTTTGCTGCTTGATTCGTCAAATGTGCTATTTTTGTTTCTTTGTGCTAATTTCAGCTATTTCAGCTACTTTTAAAACCTATTTAGGCTTGTTTCAGCTTTTGTAGCTCTTCAGTAAAAACTTTCATCATTGCAATCATGCAGAATCAGCTAATTCTCTAGTTACATTTAAATTAACTGCAAATAATATGAGAAGATAAAACCATTTATTACAGTTAAAATAAGTACATAAAAATGTAATAAACAGATTTAAAACTCTTACTAAGCTCTGTTGTGATGCAAGTTCAATTTCCAGGGTTTGGATCTGTCTGGTTAAGTCGCTCTTCTCCGCCTGAGCCCCCTGGAGAGCCTCTGTGTTCTGCGAWACCTGGACCTGCACATCTGCAATCTGAGAAAAAAAGAAAAACACGTTCWGCAAACATYATGTCATCTTCARGGTGTCACTTTCTTTCAGCCCTGCTTTACCTGYTTTTCATGCCAGCGTTTGAGGTCTTCTGCGTTCTTCATAGCYATCTTCTCGTAGTTCGCTCTCACGTCCTCCATGACCTGGGACAGGTCCTGGCCTTTAGGAGCGTCCACGTCCACTTGGACGCCTGACTGAGAGATCTGATTCCTCATTTCCATGACTTCCTGTTTGAGAACAAACAGACATGTGACTAAATCTTTATTTTATTTACCGGTACTCGTATTTGAACTCCTTGCACTTTATTTGCAGTATTCCCTGAGTTCAGTTTGTCAGGTCTCTCTGACCTTTTCTCTACTGAATGAAAATATWATCTTGTCCTTGAGAGACTCTTATCATCTCACTCTGCATGTGAGGAAAGAGACGATACAATGTTTTTTCCATTGTTTCAACTACGGGAACATCTTTTTGGCTCAGGTGGGAGATAAAATTGAAAAAAAAAAAAACTTCCAAGCTAAGCAGTTGTTTGAATTTGACACTATATCCAACAGAGTGAAAAATGTACAGAGATGTCTCTGACGAGTTTGTGCACAAATGACAATATTTAAGTCAGTTTTCACCATAAGACACAAACTCAAAGAAAATGCAATAACTTCAGTACCTAAAGGTTTTTTTTTTTAAATTGGATGTAGCTTCTCATGGATCTATGACATCACACCCAGCTTATAGTTCCAAGAAACTGTGCTCAGATATTTGTTGTATGATTTTTAATTTTTGGTTAAATTAGCAAGATGTTCACTGACAGAGATTTTACAGTGCTAATAAATGCTTTATTACTGCAGCTATTWTCACTTTTTATGCCCTCAGCAGCCATATTGAATACTAAGGTCTGTGCTGGTTAAAAACCTAATAGTTTACAAGTCAAAAGCTCAACTTTACACAGCTTTCCAGTTGATTTTTCAGGTTTGGAACCTGGAAATTCCAACTATTGAGGAAAAGACATTCTGCTGATCACTGGAGAACTGAAGAAAAATTTATGTGAGTGAAAAAAAACATTTTAAAAAGCTATTTATTGTTATTATTGGTGGTATTATTCCATCTGTCAAACACACGGTGGTAGCTTTGATTTATGATAACTGAAGCATTCCAATGAAGATTCACAAAGGCTAATAAAATGTTTTGTCATTTGATTTGAAGCTGTTTATGCAGGAAATAATGAACACATGGTTTAATCAAAGATTGGATGAACAAAAAAATGTGAATGTTTTCAAACAGCCTTGTTAAAATTCTGTGATTATMGCAGTAAATGTAAAATACTGTGAAGGAACAGAGAAGTGTTTGTGAAAACAAAATCATTCAAGAGCTCAGAGCGGAAATTGTTCTAAATTAAGAAGCAGATACAGAACTGATTACTGGTTGCAGGAAGTATGAAGCTTTAGTTATTACTGCACAAAACAGACATCAGATAATTCATTTCATGTTTAATTTCATGCATTAAGGCCCAAACATAAGTTTGATTTCTAAATCAGCCATTTTTATTTTCTAAGTCAACAACAATCCATGAACACTTTGAAGAAGACATTTTTAAACATGATAAAACGGTTGAACTCACAGCCTCGTGGTTCCTCCTCAGGTAGACGAGCTCCTCCTTCACAGCTTCCATCTCGCTCTCGATGTTCATCCTGCTCATGTTGGTATCATCCAGGACTTTCTTCAGCCCAGCGATGTCAGCCTCCACAGACTGCCGGATCGCCAACTCGTTGTCATACCTGAAGGAGTGAAGGAACACAATTTTACAGACACCATCTACTCGCAAAGTGAGGAGAAAAGTAGGCTCCGTTCATWGATTTACACTGTATGGGAATAAAGTAAAAGCACGCACTTTACTTTGAAGTCATCAGCTGCAAGACGGGCGTTGTCAATCTGGAGCACAAAGCGAGCGTTGTCCACTATCTTATCAAAGATCTGGACATGAAAAAATAAAAAAAGATGAAGAAAACAGTTATTTATTCAGAAGACTTTATAAATTAGCATATATTTAATGGCCTCAAACGATGCTTTGCAGGTAAAACAGGTAAAAAAAGAAACCACTAATTTCAGTTGCACAACAAGGAAGTGTAGTTGAATCCWTGGCAACATTTGTTTAGAAAAGAGGAAGCACAAGTTGAAGAACAGGAAGATGAGGTGTCCCTGTACTAYAACTGAATCTGGTTTGGTTTAGTGTTGCTGTAGAAATGGATTTCCTTTCTGTTGCRGTCAGTCATTCCTCTCTCTGAATCAGTCGATGCGCCCAGAGCTGTAGGGATTCTTCACGAGTGACTTATGAGAATTGATGTGATCGTGTATCCCGCCACATTAAAAATCAAAAAAAGATTGCTCCCTTTATGTGTGAAGATGTGCCACCATCAATGTGTCATTGTGCCACGCTGAGGAAAGAATGTGACATTTGACTCTCTGGACTGAAGCGGATTGTTTTACAACCACTGCTCACATCTGCGCTCTCACTCCCTGCAGTGATCTTTTTTTTTTTTTGTGTGTGTGTGTGTGTGTGTGTGTGTGTGTGTGTGTGTCTTTTTTTGCCACCCATCTGTTTCCCATTGGGGCCCTCCTACGCCAGGATCAACGTCCAACCAACACTTAGAAATTCTTTCTTAAGTTAGCTGGTTGCCTGAGAGTTTTTCATTCAGCCCCTTGTGATAAAAGCCCACGTGTTAGTGATTCATCAGGAGGAAGTTCTGGCTCTTTTGAGGCCTCGAGAAGTTTTATAGAAGCAGGGCTGGAGCTTAGCAACCACACCCTATAACTTCACTTGAAATTCGATAACTWTGAAAGGAAAATGAACCATTCTGAGCACTTTTGTTGTTGGGTGTTTTGCAGGATGAACAAAACCCCTCTTCCCCTTATATCCAACAACTTCTCAGTTTAATTCATACATTTTCCCACGTTTTCTTTCAAGAAACTGGTTCTTACCTCCCTGCGCAGATCCTCTATGATGGCTTCGTACTTGCTGTAGTCTCTGGTGTCAGGTCCCCCCTTCTCCAGGGCCTCCCTGATGTTCACCTCCAGCTTCTTGTTGGCCTGCTCCAGGTTCCTTACCGTGTCCAGGTAGTTGGCCAGCCTGTCGTTCAGGTTCTGCATCGCCCCCTTCTCGTTGCCCAGGATGCCAGCACCTGTGCCGGCCGAGGCGGACGCGCCTCCAAAGCCCGCACCCGCGCTGCCGCCCCCCAGCGCGCTGCTCAGCTTGAAGCCACCTGAGGAGGATGAGATGGGGGCGCCCGAGCGCAGGGAGGATGCAGAGGCGGAGGAGATGCGGGCGCCGTGCCCCCCAGCGCCGGCGTAGATACTGGCAGCTCGGTACTGAGGAGCTGAGCGGGTCATGGAGATCCGAGCAGAAGGTGTCTGCTGCGTGCTGGGGATTCTGAAGCTCATGGTGGAGAAATGTCGTTGAATTTAAAAAAGGAAAAAAGAAAAGGAGAGCGATGTGGAGATTCAGTGCTGACTGACTTTAAAAAGTGAGGCCAGGAGGGGGGGAAGTGGTGAACTTATAGTGCCGCCTCTCTCCTCCAGTAGCAGCTGGTCTCTCAGACCCTGCCCACTGCAGCATGGCCTAGTCTTTGTTTCCTGATTCTTCTCACTGCTCTCTGATTCCCTCAGTCTCTTTCATGTTCCGTTTTTTTTTTTTTTTACTTACATTGTGTTTTCTGTCACCAAGGAGATGCAGGAAGCATGTAAACATCTAAAACAACAAACCACAGACACAGTTAGTGGCTCGGAGCAAGTGAAAAACAAGCTGCTCACCAAAAAAAGCACTCAAAAGAAGTGAAGTAAATTAAAGCTCAAAAAGTTAGAAGATTTGGGAATAATAAGCTCTACTGTGAGTGTGTAAGGGAAAAAACATCTTGTGGTTTGTCCATAAAAGGCATCATGTACCAGATGCTGCATAGTTTCTGTGTTTGTGGTCTGCAGGGTCCCAAAATAAACAGCTTTCACCATCCTGCCTATCCCCGCCTACATAAGAGCAGCTGATATTAGAAATGAGACCATGAACATGAAGGAAATTTTGTAACGGATTAACTGAATGTTAGATGCAGTTTTGTATTTTATACTTTCTGATCATTTCAGCCTGTGAGGTTAAAGCAGACAAAGAGTTGGTGTGTGTGTGTGTGTGTGTGTGTGTGTGTTATGTGCTCTTTCTTTTAGTCTAAACAAAATGAGTTACGTTCTGACGTCTGACGTAAAAGGCAACACCTCCAGGGATGTAACCAGGAAGAGATGAACATTATAAGGTCAATTCATTATTATAGTAGAAAGAAGTTGAGTGCTGCAGAGTCTCTGCTTTAGAGCAGGGCACCTGTGTTGTGTTTTGGTTCAGCCCAAGGTCTTACTGAGGCCTGCGTGCTGCGTGCTGTACTGTGAACCTGATTGGAGTCAGTAGATTGAAAATAAAGTTTTAAAGAAGAAATCCAATGGATTTTTTGAACAATGCATATTTTTCCAACAAACACATCAGATTTCAACTCCACAAGTAACAAAACGGAGAAACTTGATGACTTTAAAAGCAAACTATATATCATCCAAGCTGCAGGTATTCACAGGATCTGCAGGAGAAGCAAACACAAAAAAACAAAAACAAAAAGGTTAGGTGATACTTTGTTCAGAATACAGGGAAACAAAGGATGGCCTCATTCAGCAGCTAGTTATCTACATTCATTGGTCAGACAATTATCTGTTAGGGCGTTCCGGTGGGACCTCTCAGGAGAAAGACTTTTGATGTTTGATACATGAAAACTGAATTTGGGAGCCACCAGGCAACATGATCTTTATATTCTTGACCCAAAAACATAATTCTTTTCTACCACCAAAGGCAACATTGTTGTTGCCTCTCTCTGTACCTCATGAACCGTGGATGCATTTTAATAAAACTTTTGGAAATAATCACTGGATGAGCGTCTGCACGTGATTACTTTTTAAGGCACAAGTGTAAAATCCTGGCTGCTATCCTGCATGTTTGTCTTGTTTCCCTGTTCTGACGCACCTGACTGAGTGATTGAATTACCTCTTCATGTTCTGCAGAACATTCATTCATGCAAATCAGTTGTGTAGGAGTATAGAAACCTCAAAAACCTGCAGGATGTTGGCCCTACAAGATGCTAAGCAACCTGGCTAACAAAATGGCTATAATTCAAGTGCTAAGAGATCAGATGTATCACATTATTGTATGAAATTGTGCATAATATCAAACATTCACATTATTGAGATCATTTTGTTCCTTCTGTACATTATTAGGCATGTATCTTGTTCCGCAATTTTTTTTTATTTTTTCAACAATTTTTATATCAAAATGTTCAGCTCCTTCAGGACGTTCAGGTTATGACTTTTGGTACTTCATAAATAATTTGACATATTTAGCTTTATTGGCCAAGTTTTTCTCTTTTAAAACTAGAAACACTCGGAGAGTGCAAACCTCCGCCAAGGCCAATTTCCCCCATCCTGTAATGGAGTTAATGCGCAAAAGGAGAGACGGAAACACATCTGCCGAATAAGTTCTGACGTAGCGAACATTTAGGCAGGCAGTATGCACGGAATTTCTTCCCGGTGGAGTCCAATGTGAAAAAAAAGTCAGACTCATCACCCAACTTTATTCATCATCAAACTGGTCTGGGATTAAGCTCCTAAGTGTAAGGTTTGGTGCAGGAACATACCAGGATGCAGGCAAGCTAAAAAAAAAATAGGTTTATTTTGAAAAATCACAAAAAGACTGATGAAGCAGCTCCAAATACTCACAAAAAACTCTGGGGAGAACAGGCACGAGTGCGCTGAAGAACAGGACTGAAACACAATGATCCCACAAAGACAGGAGGACAAGACTCAGAATGTAAAACAAACAAATCAAGAGTTAACGAGGAACACCTGGGCAGGGGAATCAGGTGTGTGCAGGCAGGGCTGGGGGTCAGGGAGAGGAAAACACAGGGGAACAGAAAAACACTAAGAAAATAAAGGCAAAAAGCACAGATCATGACACTAAGTTTTCATCACTCACATTTCATCGTGTAAAACATCTGTTCTAAAAACTAACCCGCTACTAGCTTCCAAAATGCCAAAATCAATCTGTTTTGATTGGTTCTTTCGGAAATGTGGTGTGTTTGAGGAAATGGGAAAAATAGGTTTCATGGTGCAGTCACGCACTTCCTGGTCACAAAAACGTTTTCTAAATGCAAAAAGAAAAAAATTGTATAGGTCTTCTGGATGGGTTCTTCTCTAATGAAACATTTCGTCTCT
>NW_013952462.1:235901-239762 GCF_001266775.1 Austrofundulus limnaeus
ACATTGTAATCTTTTCTACTATTCTTCATGCTAATTAAAACTTTTTAGTGCTTTTTGATTTTTGTTGTGACTTGATGCTTATATAAATAAATTGAATTAAATTCTTTCTGGTATTTTAAGATTTATATGCTTCTTTTAGTTGTTTTATGCTAAGTTCAGCTGTTTTTGAGTTTTTAGTTATTATTTAGATAATCGAGCTTTTTTCAGCTAAATTCAATTTTTGTGATAATTTCAGCTTTGTGCTTTTTCTGTTTCTTTGTGCTAATTTTAGTTATTGTAGTTTCAGCTTTTTTGGCTATCCAGCAAAAATCTTTCAGCATCAAGCATTCACACTGCATTTTCTTTAGTGTTCTTTAATGTTTGGCTTTATCACATTCTCTGCTTGGTATAAAACAATGTTAGTTTAACATGAAGTAGAATGGGAGACGTGCCTTCTTTTAAGGAATGCAAAAACTATGATTTTAACAGCACCAAACACCGGCAGCGCTATCTAACATCTCGGGAAAGTTTTTAGAGAGTTGTAGCCAAAATAAAGCTTTTTTTTTTTCTAAACGCTGAGTCTTAAAGCATAAATAAAGTGATCCTCTCACAGAGGGCGACTCCATGATGCTTTGCTGAGCATTTTTTCCCCCTTTTCAGACTTTACTTCACCTTAAGGCTGATATGTTATAATTGTACACTTCTTCTTACCAGTATTTGTCTCTAAAATATACCCAAGAAAAGAAAAAAATCACCTCAAATTGTAGAGAATAGTAAAAATTTTTTTTATCCCAAACAGGAAGCATGAATTAAACCAGCGTGAGTCAGACCACATGACAGAGTCATCACATTCTTTGTTTGTCTGATATGTTGTGGCAACGTCTGTCTCACCACAAGCAGCAAAAACTGACTAATTAAAAAAAAAACCTCACCAATTTATTTTAAATGAATGTTTACATATAGTAAATATAACTGCAGAAATGTTTCTGCCTTTAAAACAAAAGAGACTGGATTTTTAGCTTTCTTTTTATGCAGATAACTTTTTGACAAGAAACACAGACTTTGAATCGAACAGTTTCCAAAAGATATGACAGGAAATGCCTACTCAGAATGTTTCAATTTCCTTTCAGAGTTGAAAGACACTGGATGAGTCAGTAACAGCAGGAATCAGGAAACTGGAGGAGTAAATGTGCTTCACATGGTTTGGATCGCTGCCATGTTTGTACTGAGCAGCCTGACGTGGCCTTGAATAAACTTCCCTGACCTCCCTCTCTCAGTTCATGTAACTTTAGTATTCCTGTCTACCTAAATAATCAGTCAAAATGTATTTAAATGTGTATTATACACATGAAGGGGTGTTAGCATGTGACACAAACACTTCCTCCACCTCCTCTCGTCTTTCCTTTCTATCATCGTTTGTTGACTTAGGAAAACTAAACACACTGACACAAATTGTCTTTTGTATTATCTATGGATTATTTTATGGATGCTGATGTGAATAAAGGCTTAGGATTTCCTAAAGGACACAGAGAAACAGGCAAAAACATGATCCATTGCATTTTGGTGAACATATATTAGGTATAAATATTTTTATGTGTCTGTTTATCTCTCTGGAAGAGTCACACCTCAGAGGTTGGTGAAATGTGTCATCTGAGAGACATTTTCTCTGAAAGATGTCACGTCCAAATTGAGCACAAAGACATTTCACAGGAAGACATAAAAAGAACGAGTTGTGGTGACTCAGGAGTAATGCCTCTGTCTCGCATGAACAGAGATTATTTGCTGGATTAAAAAAGTAATTAAGAGAAGCAACATTAGACACTTTAAAAATCTTAGAGGTGAATGTCACATTTAAGAGGTTGTGTTTTACTAATGTGTTAAATACCTGAGAAATAAAGGGATACAGTTTCAAGTTTTTGTAGGTGAATGCAGATTAAGGCTAAACTGAATCATTATTTGTGTCTTTTGAGGGATAAAAATATGAATCGTACAACTAATTACACACATTTTACAATTTTTTCTTTATTATTAACAGTGTTTATATGTGTATGAATGTGTGAATGATTAAAGTTTAAAGCCCTTTTGAGTCTGTAGGGACTTGATAAAATGCTATATAAGTTCAAATCATTTACCATTACCAGCCATTTACTTTTCTTTGAATGAACTGAAATATATAAATAATAAAAATAAATGAACTTTTCTTTTGCATTTTCTGGTTTGATGATGTATGGTGGTCGTGCTAACATGTTATTTCCAGTGTCTTTAGTAAGAATATTTAGGAGTTATAATTACTGTATGACGTTCAGCCTCTTAATGGCTCTGTAGGAAAACCCAGAGCTTGTAGATTTATTACTTAAAGTCATTTATTAATAGGTGCCATTTATTCCCTCCTATAGATCTTCATTTGTTGTAGTCTTCCCCAACAGATTTTTCATTAAGGCTCCAAGTCAGCTCTGTTACAAGCTCTGATTACATCCAGCAGGAACTTTGCTGACAACCTTTAATAACACGATCCTGCCACAGCCACTGGGTGGCAGAAGTCTCAAGGTCAACAAAACTGAAGTAATGAGAGGCTTGGAAGAGAAGTATGGATTGATGAAGTGAGTTCATGTGCTCTGTGTTTGCTCAGCTCTAAGACCTGTAGCTCAAGATGGTCACTGTGGTTTTTAATTTTTGTGACTTTTACACTTCAAAACATTTAACTTTACTTTCAAATAATTTCTCCTCACAGAAATACACTCACATCTCTTAAATTCATTCAAAACATCCTTTTCTTTGAAGTGCTGGGCTTCACCATACATCTCAGTTTTTATCTTCTTACAGTTTTTAGCTTTTAGCGTGCTTTTTGCTACTTTTCGTTTATAAACTACCTTTCAGCTATATTTAGATTTTAGCTGGCCTTTTGCGACTTGTAGTTTTTATCTACTTTTCTGCTATATTTAGGTTTTCTGTAGCTTTTTGCTGCTTTAATTTTTTTGCTGACCTCTTCACGATTTTAGCTTCTAAATAGCATTTTGCTGATTTTAACCTTTAGCAACTCTAAGCTATCATTATTTCCTAATATCTAAGTACCTTCGCACTCATTTTACAATTTTCCTACTTAGCTATAGCTACTTTTAGCTCTTAGTGTTTTGCTACATATGGTATTTTGGTTGTTTTAGCTAGTGTTTTGCTTTTTTTTAGCCTTCAGCTTGTGTTCTGCTTCTTTTAGCTTCACACCACAGTTTCAGCTTCTTCTGCAAATTTTAGCCAAGTCACTCAGCTTCAGCTTTCGCACTGCATTTGTTTCTGTGGTTTCTATTTAATTTTCATATTTGTGTTTCGCATTGTTTGCCTAACTCAATAATATGCACATGATTAGATTTCTAATCWTGTGAAACGTTCATTAAAAACAGAACAGCTGCCAGCTCAAAGCAGTAAAGATGTTCACGGTGAAGTTTCAAGCATCCCACTTCGTGTTTACTCAACATCTCTGTGACTCATGCGGTGGTTGTGAAACAAATTTGTTTCTTATCTTTGCTAATTGTCTTCTTGTCCACCCSAGCAGGTCCTCCTCTCACCGACCCGTCTCTCTGACATGTCGCACATATGTGTGTCTCTCAGCACATTCCTGCCCCCGTGTGTCATTTAGCAGCTTCACACACACACCAGCTTCTTTGGCCTCCTCTGAGAGTGAAGCTGTGCAGGGAGCTCTGTGAGTAAACCTCACACTTTGCATCATACTGATCAAATAACAGAAGACATTTCAATTTTGTTTATCATTTCAAATGTCCTGTTCTGGTTTTTAACGTGTAGGAGTTGCCAAGAGACTAAAACCAGTTAACTTGTACATACAGCGGGTAAAATAAGTATTGAACACGTCACCATTTTTTCTCAGTAAAT
>NW_013952462.1:245182-248531 GCF_001266775.1 Austrofundulus limnaeus
ACACACACACACACACACACACAACTGCTGTTTTTTTTGTTTCATAAATTTAATATTGAAAGAAACTGATTTGGAAAAATGCTTATTTTGCTTGAATTTGTTATTATGTTATTTATTTGAATTATTTTCATTTTGATCTTTGAAATACCAAAATTTGCACATAGCTTTATGTTTTGGTCTGTCTGATGATGTCATTTTTAGACATTAAATGTTTGATGTCTTGATCAGTTCTCAAGTAGCCTTTTTAACAAATACTTTTTTAATCTTACTTGAGTCACTTCTTGGATGGTTACTTTTTACTTAGAAATATGGTGAAGTAGTGCTACTTTTACTAGAGTACAATTTATGGATACTATACCCACCTCAGTTTATAGGTTAATCTTCATGCAAGAAATTTAGTATGAAAAATCTAAAGATTTTTTCTGTTTTCTTCAAACACTGTCCATACAGTTTAGATTTGTTTGTATTGGCTCTGGACATTTCTTATTCCCGCTGTATGATGAATACAGTTYGAATAATGATGATGAACTTGACTTGATTATGTGACCTATGGTTTCTGCTCACCAACATGTAAAGGACATCACACTCACCAAACACAATTTACCTTCCAGCTTGTCACTTCTGTGAGAAATATTGCAAAGACAGGGACAAGGTCATGAAATAAGACACTCGTTCATTAAACGTAAAGTTTGGCTTCTTGTTTGTGTAAAATTGAGTTGAATCTGTTTTATATTTGTTTAAAACGTGCTGATAAGAGTTTTTACAGGGCAGCTTTACTGTCCAAATCTGAACAAAGAGTCTTCCTTGCATTTCTGCAGAAGTTGGACTGCTTTTGATTTATGAGCTGTAAATGTGTAACATGATGTAATTTTCTTCCCTGACATTGCCCCATTTCTCTCCCTCTCACCCTTCACTCCCCCCCCACTGAGGCCACCAGCCAAGCCCACCCCATCAGGGGCCCTCCCTGCTCTGATAAATACCACTCAGGACCAGGGAGGCTCCATCTGCTTGATTCTCTCCTCCTCAGCAGCGTCTCTCCTACCATCCACAGACCCCATCCTCCACTACGTGATCATGTCTGTCAGAGCCCTGAAGACCACCACCTTGTCCACTGTGTCGTCCTCCAGGGGCCCCGCCCAGGGCTACAGCAGCCGCTCGTTCTCCGGCTACGGGGGCCCGGGCTCGGGCAGTGCCAGGCAGAGCTACGCTGTCCGCAGCTCCTACGGAGGAGTGGGCAGCAGTGGGGCTGCTGTGGGTGCTGGGGGCTTCAAGATGGCCAGCGGGTTTGGGGGATCGGGACACAGAGGAGGTGGCGTGGAGTTTGGCTATGTGGGCTTTGGAGGAGGTGGTAATGAAGTGCTGGCCCCCATTACAGCTGTGACCGTCAACAAGAGCCTGCTCGCCCCCCTGAACCTGGAGATCGACCCCACCATCCAGACCATCCGCCTCCAGGAGAAGGAGCAGATTAAGACCCTCAACAACCGTTTTGCTTCCTTCATCGACAAGGTCAGTCGAAAAACACAGCTGCATTCARGATCAGCAGGACACAATAAGATAAGGAGATGAACATAAAAATCCAGAAAATCCTGCAGAAAAAGTGTAATAAAGTGCAGAGGAAATGAAGACACCTCAGGCCAACTTTTCTTTATAACAAGTGACATCTGTGCAGTTCTGAGGGGATTATTTCTTGTTTGGATGATGGTTTTTCAGTTTCAGATGCTGTAAGGACACGAGGGAGTCACTCTAAATAAAAAACAGATTTGACTCGCACAAACAAAGTCCTGCATAAATAAGTGGTCAGGAAAGTAAACAATGGCTTGAGTGACTTTACTGCTTTCATTTTTGTTCCTCCTGCAAACTTCAAACCTCACTSCCTAACTCAGTGACTTGATAAAACAGCTGAAACAGCTGCGTGAGACGAGTCTTTTATTAAAAAAACGTTGAATATTACAGAAAATAAAAATAATTTTGCCCATATAAGGTTGTACAGTATGTTGTTCAACAAAACAAATAACTAGAAAAAAAGAAAATGTTCTATGTTGACAAAAAATCATGTTTTTACCTGTTTTCTTCCATCCTCGCAGCCCATAAATGTGTGAGGAGCTAGTCCAATGAGATAAAACACAGAATGTGTAAATAAACTTTGTTGTYATTCTTCAGATTGTAAAACAAAGCCGACTCTCCCACTGCTCCTCACATTGCTGTGATTTAACACACAGAGCTGTGTTTGCTGAGTGGTCCCCACCCAGGCTCAGGATGCTGTAAAAAGTATGTTGTAAAGACAAGAGCTATATTCTGAAGAAAAAGATAAGGAATTAATGTGACCATTAAAGTCACTCAGTTACCTTTTTTTTGTCTCTGGATTTACAATGTAGTTTATGGGAGAATAAACTCATGAGTCACTCACACTCTTTAGGTTTATTTCTGGACTGTTCTGTCTTCAGGTGCGCTTCCTGGAGCAGCAGAATAAGATGCTGGAGACCAAGTGGAAGCTCCTGCAGGAACAGACCACGTCTCACTCCAACATTGACTCCATGTTCGAGGCCTACGTCGCCAGTCTGCGGAGGCGGCTCGACAACTTGGGGCACGAAAAAGTCAAGCTGGAGTCTGACCTGCACCACATGACGGGCCTGGTGGAGGACTACAAAAACAAGTGAGAGGAACTGTGAAACTGCCCTGTTAGCAAAAATATTTCACGAAACGCTGAACTGATTTGAATGAAACGAGCAGAAAGTGGATAATCTGATTCACTTTTGGAGTCCACTTGATTCAAGTTAGCCATAACAGGCAATCTTAAACAAACAAAATAACAAAAACAAACAAACAAACAACAAAAAACCTCAGTTTTTCAAACGTTGGCCCCAAATTTGTTGAGGTAGTAGCTGAGAGTCATTTACAAAACTTCAGAGAGAGAGGTGAATTAGATTTTTATTTTTATTCAAATGACTGTATACGATCCAAGGGAGACATGACATTAATAGCACATTTCATTCCTCTGCTTTAACAGCTCCTTTAATTCCACAGCTGATGCTGCTAAAAATGGCAGGTTTTCTTTTCTGGATCTCTCTGAGCAGGACTTCATTCTCCAAAGCCCTTCTTTTCCCTTTTTGCTGTTATTTATGAATGGACACTTCCTGGTATGTGAGGGCAGGAAACGTAGCCTTATATGGTGTTTTTAGGGTGGTAATTATGCTAATCACCTCTCCCCGTGCACGAGCACCTGAATACACATTCATCAGTTATCAGTTTACGCATATACAGTATACATATATATATTATATACAGTATGCAAATATACGTATAAAGCATATATACAGTATATACATATCTACGTATAAAGCATATATAC
>NW_013952462.1:251316-254953 GCF_001266775.1 Austrofundulus limnaeus
CACACACACACACACACACACACACACACACACACACACACACACACACACACACACACACTACAATAAAAACTCTTGCGAAATCTTCAGTTGGGATTCCAAAAATCTATCTAATATTAAATGTTCAAGACCTTTCCACAAAACCCCCCCACTTCAAATTATTCAAACTATTGCTGTGATGTTAAACTTACAGCCGACCAGCTTAAGTTCTCTTACATTTTAGAATAAAATTCTGTTCAGACAGATTTAGAAAGTTTTGAAGGATAATTAGCAAGTAATATATATAAAGAAATTTGTCCTATGCGGTTGCTGAGCTACAACACCTGTTCTGAAAGCCAAACATACTGTTTCTCATTACAAATCCAGCTAAATTGATTAGGATCATTTATAAAGATGAAAAGGTGGACTGAACTGCAGACAGATTCTTTCCTCAGTGCTTGTGGCAGATGGTGTGTGCCACATTTGCTACGCTTTTGAACTAAATTGTCCAGTTTGGGCCTAATTTTAGCTTTATTTACTTGTATTACCGTTTTCTCAAAGGCACAAACTCAGAGAAGGTGTTCATTGGTGTATGCTGCTGTGTAACACGTCCATCTGAACATATGCCAAAACACAATGTAGAATGTGAACCCAGCTAAATGTACCGCAGCAGGTTCATCACATTATGTTATTATGTTGCAGTATGCAGAGATGCAGAAGTCAGCAGGAAGATATGACGACGACCTAAAGTCAACCAGAGCTGAGATTGCTGACATGAACCGCAGGATCATGAGGCTTCAGTCTGAAATTGAAATGGTTAAAGTGCAGGTGAGGGTTCAAGCTGTCTGCTTTACTCTGACATTTTTTTTTTTGCTGTGCAGTAGATTTTCATTTGATTGGCAGCTCCCGAACCTGAGGAACCTGCTACAAACTAAACCTGTTTTTATCCTGCGCCTCTTTCTGCCTTCAGAGAAACAGCCTGGAGGCTCAGATCGCAGAGGCCGAGGAGCGAGGAGAGCTGGCCGTGAAGGATGCCAAGCTCCGCCTCCGAGACCTGGAGGAAGCTCTGCAGAGGGCCAAACAGGACATGGCCCTGCAGGTCCGCCAGTACCAAGAACTGATGAATGTGAAGCTGGCTCTGGACATTGAAATCGCTACATATAAAAAACTTCTAGAGGGAGAGGAGATCAGGTAAAGTGTTGGAAAAGCAGTTGAATCGCTGTTCGTGGCAGAATTTCATGCTGCGTCCATCAGAGCAACATATAATGAAAATTATTAATTTTTATCACCTGTTTCTAAAAGCAGAAAGGTTTGCTTACCTGTAGGGTTAGCAAATGGTCTTATAAAACAGTAGACTGATCTTAATAAAACTCAGACAGTAAAAGACAACTGGAAAACAACTCAGTTCAAGATGGCTGCCACAACAAACTCATTAACTCAATCAATTCAACAGCTTGAGATGAATCTTTGATATAAGATGGCTTTAATTGAAATCTCTGGCATTAAGCGTGGTGCTGGACATGAATTCCTTCAAGGCCTTTATGATGTTTTTGTTTTTCCTCTAATGCAGGTTAGCAACAGGAATAAAGACCAACGTGACGAAGCAGACTTGTGAGTCCATCCTAAAGTGTGAAACTTTTATCAAAACCTTTATTGTTTTTATACATTGTTCCCTGTGTAATTCTTTTTTTTTTTGAGTAAAGGTCCCCATCAGCTGCTTGTTGACACATACTTCCTAAAATACAAAAAAAAAAAATGTTTCACTCACAACTTTCTTTTATTTTGTAGCTTTCAACTTTAATGCCTTTGGCCTGGAGAGTTCCCGCATCCCATCTTACACCTCTGGTTCCATCTCAGCTCTGGAAGGAGGGGCAGTGAAGATCACCTCGGTCACCAAAAGTGAAACGATGGTGAAGAAGGCCGAGGTGAAGGAGGAGGAGCAGCAGGATGCACCGACTGAAGAGTCATCTGCTGCAGAGAAGAAGGAGCAGGAGCAGGAAGAAGAGGAGGAGGGAGAAGCTGTGGCTGAAGAGTGATGTCTCCTCTTCATCTGGCCAACTCATGATTTTGATCTTAAAGTTAAAAAAAACATTGTCCCCTAAAATACAGGTTTTGCATTAAACTGGAATCTCTAATAAAAAGGTGCTTACGTTTCAGTTCTTTTGCAGGTTCTTATGACAGCAGAAATGGCTGCACCACAAACATTTTGCCAGCAGATGTCACTGTTGTAAAGCAAAAATATTTGCAATTCAAACTGTAAAACTTACTGAGGAGCAGAAACAAACATGGATGATACACAAGAAAGTCATAAAGATCTACCTGCTGATATTGGCAACATCTAAATTTATCTTTTAACAAGAATAAATACCCGAACATTTTTGTGTCCAGTTTTATTTTGAGGACCTTAATCTTATATGCAAGTGTTTGTTTTAGTTTCACTTCAGGAAAAAACAAACAAAAAAAGTTTTAAAGACAAAATGAGCAGCAACTTTTTTGGAGCATGATAATTTTCAGTTTAGTTACTTTGGTTAATCTACACAAATACTAATAATGTAATACTGCTATCTTTATGAGGACGCATTGACTTCCTTTTATTTCTATAGCTGAACCCTGAACCCTAACCTAAACTTAATTCATAATGATGGTGTTTCTCCTCATGGTGATGTGCCCATAAGTAGCAGTTGGTCCCCACAAGTAGGTCTTTTTGTTCCCACATAGTAGGGAATGCCGGCCTGCATAAACACAAGATGAGAGGAACTTATTCTGTTTTTAATGCCTGAATCCTGACAGCAGAGGGTATGATCGTCCATGCAGTCCAGCTTGTCCAACAAGTCCCAGCAGGCTTTGTTCCAGGCACGTGTTGCTTCAGTGGTTTCTCTTTAACAGAATTAACCACTGGGCATACATATTTAAAAAAAAAAAGGTATTTAACACCATTGGGGCGGATGTGGCTGTGTCGGAGTGGTTAGTGGAGTCGTCCTAGAACTGGAAGGTCGCTGGTTCGGTCCCCCGTCCAGCCGTCTCAGTCGTTGTGTCCTTGGGCAAGACACTTCACCCAACTTGCCTACTCATGGTGGTCAGAGGATCTGGTGGCGCCGGTGCCTGGCAGCCTCGCTTCTGTCAGTGTGCCCCAGGGCAGCTGTGGCTACAGTGTAGTTTGCCATCATCAGTGTGTGAATGTGAGTGTGAATGGGTGAATGTCTGTTAGTGTAAAGCGCTTTGGGGTCCAGAGGGACTTGAAAAGCGCTCTATAAGTTCAGTACCATTTACCTTTCATTTTTCACTGCACTTTCACTATAATGTTCACAAAAGAAAGGGATCCAAACACACTAAACCTTGTGATGGTTAAAACACTTCTGTAAAAACTATGATGCTCAGGAATCTGCAGCTTTATGTGTTTATCACGATGTAATCTGTGATTCAGGAACAGCACCTTTGTCTTTTTTAGAACAACAGCTAAGAAGCTTTCCAAGGCCCGTCGAAGAACAGGTTTGAACATGAATAATGGGTGGTTGCTGCCCCACCCAGGACCATACAAACTTCTCTTGTAGTTAGAAACCGAAAACTTCCCAAATCCCTGAATCCCAGACACTGTTCCTGCAAACCGCTGACACACACACACACACACACACACACACACACACACACACACACACAC
>NW_013952462.1:255847-276603 GCF_001266775.1 Austrofundulus limnaeus
GTATTTTTACAGTCTTTGTTTTACAGTTAAAATATGTTTATCAAATAAAGTCTAATGTTAGAACTAATCAGGGATCCCTTTAAATGTTATTGATCAAAGTTAATGTTAACAGCTGAAGGTGAAAGCTGTCACACATTTGGTTCATATGTGTATCACTTATCCACTAGGAGACAATATATTGACAATATATGAACTCAAATACGGGTGTGGAATGTCAATGATAAGTATCAAGAGAGCAACATGACAATATGTGACTCATGTTGTCTGTTGAAGAATGTTCATGGGTTGACTGGGTTGTTAGTTTTTGTTAAAACTTTCATTGCGTTACTGCTTTAGAATTAGGGTACCTAAATATTTGAGTTATTGTTTTAGGGCTATTGGAACTAATTTTTTAAGTTAGTGCTGCCCACCACATTTCAAGTGTGCCTGGTTAAATGCAACCTTACTGAAACCAGAGATTTGTGTGCAGGGATGTTGAACAAATACTTGGCCCCTCTATGAATACTGTGGCCCCTGACTCAGAAAAATCCTAGAATCGCCACTCTTATATTGTTAAAATAGATTCTAGAATGTTTTTTGTCTTTTGTAATCTGGTTGGATTTTGTGCAGCTTGAGTGAATTCTGCTTGTATCACATGCTAACATCTTAGGGCAGGTCAGTAATTCAATGGAAGAATTAATTACAACCAAACACCAATTAAACCTTGGATTAAAACCACAAACTGTGGTGAAAATGAAGAAGAGGGGGAAGTGAATGGTATCTCTGGCAACAATGGAAATAATAGAAAAACTCATTTCTTTGCTTCCCTGAGACATGGTTACATTTATAACTACAGCACTGCTGTACAATATTTTCAGACAATACAAAAACACAAAGACTGCAGACTGTGCAACAAATATCTTCAGCTTTTTTGTTTTTCAGCTTTGCAGTAAAAATAGTATAAAGACAGATATAAAGTCTTATTGTTTTACTGTAATCACTATRATCTAATCTTTCTTAAATAACACAATCCTGTTCAGTTTTTAAAGGCACAAGCTGTCAACTAAAAGTAGAAATCATGCAATAAGAAAAATKTGATTTTTGACACCTTGAAGTGACACTGAACAAGTTGTCCTCACTTCGGTTGTTCAAGCGCTCTTTGTTCGACTCTCTTAACAATGCGTCAATCAAAGGTTTGTTTCTAGCAATATATGATGACTCGTGCTGATAAGCTGCAAACATCTGTCATCCTGTTGGCGGAGCTGATTGTTAAGAGGACAAGTTAATAATTTGTTATAATTTTTTTTACTCTCAGAGCTAGCATCCTGGAAATATGAGCCTGAGAGGGAGGGGTCGGGGTGAGTCGATAAGTTCTCACTTTCCTTTTACCTGTTCAAACATGCAGGTACTCTGCTAGGTGTAAGTGAGCGGTGTCGCTTTTAGCTGCAACACGTCTTTATTGTTTTTCTTCCGTTTTCAACTGAAAGAAGATAAAAATGCTTGTTTTCGCAATATTAGTTGGATGTGGAAATCGGTTGACACAATACACCTTTTTTATTTTGCCTGCTATAAGCAATTCAAAGTAGATCTTGACAAACTGATCTAGTCCAGTTATGGTAAACTATAATGGTTAAAACAACATATGTTCATCTAGAAACCCACACACACACACACACACACACACACACACACACACACACACACACACACTGTAGGTGAAAGTGTTTACTCCTCACTGACCCTCCAAGGTCAGTCAGCTGACCCTGGCCTGGTCCAATCAGAAGTGTTCTCAACTTCCTGGTGTGAGTCTCCTGCTCTCTAACTTTTTTCCTTTGAAACGTTTTCATAAAATTTGAGCAACATAACTTCTCTGCAAACAGCTACAGATTTTGTCACGTCTTCTTGTTTTACAGCTCCACTTCTGGAAAAGTTCAAAATGATATGAAATATAAATAAAATAAAATAAACAGAATGCATGGTTTTGCAAACCCAGATTTTATTCACAAATGTAGATTGTTGAAATTATTTATTTGAAACAATAGATAGAGAGAGAAAGGCTTCCCAGGATTAGAGTAGCGGATGAAAGAACTCCTTTGTACCCTGTTCTGTAAAAGTCACCTTCAGGAGCTGCACTAGATAAAAATAGCACCCGTTATCCACCTGACTGACATGTTTCCATCTGGTGGGTCGAGTCATCAGGTCGGTCAGGTCTGGAAACCTCACTTAGCTGTGAGAAGTGTAGAAGTGAATCTTTGACTCTTCCTCTGATCTTCATGTGTTCTCCCCGAGTCCAGTCTTAACAGGTCTGCTGAGGGTTCTTCTCACAGGACATGTTGAGCCATGCGCATGCACACACACGCACACACACACACACACACACACTCACACACACACACCCGCGCCCACCGAGACAAACTGGAACATGTCCAGATTTGAAAACCTTATGACTTCACGGATGAAAGATAATACTGGAGTGAGGACACGCAGTCTGTACACAACATGAGCTCATAACAACACAGTTGACCTGGAATTACACCAACAGTTGAAAGCAAATGCGCTCATAAAGGCAGCCATAAACTCAGTGGGGTATACCTGATACCTGACACCTGGTGGGTCAGACAGCTACACACACTCACAGCTGATTCCAGATCTGTCAATCACCCAGCAGACATGTTTGAAGTGTGGGAAACACCACATCCAACCATTGGATTTAAATGCACAACCTTTGTCTTCTGATGCAACACGGCTAACCAATTTTTGAAATAAAAGATATTGATAATAAAGGGCTGGTTCAGATCACTGGATATTAACTATTAATTATTAGTCAATAATATCTTATCTGTTGTACATAGCTCTAAAGGGATAGTTTGGTCATCTTAAAAGTAACTTTCTGTCAAAAAGTTATACTTAGAACCTTATCAGTGGTTCCCAACCTATTTTCTTCAAAGACCCACTTTTCTTCTTCCAAGCCAACCTGAACACCCGACCCCATCACTCCTTTGCTGCTCCCCYCTCCTCCCAAACATGTGTTCAACCTTTGTCTCTTTATCCAAATAATAAAAGAAGGAAGCGAATAGTTACAAACTTTTATTAAAAAAAAGAAGAAGAACTGTTATACAGAGTTTGAATGATTCAAATAGACTTGCTTTGTAAGTTTTATATACAACAAATAAATTCATATTTTTACAACCTCTGACCAGACAAGGTTATGGGGGCCCCACAACCCCCACCCCACAGTTTGAGAACCACTGGTGTCTAGAAAAGGGCAGAAATGTTAAACCAAGCTATTTATAAGTCTAACATACAGCGGGTAAAATAAGTATTGAACACGTCAACATTTTTCTCAGTAAATATATTACTAGAGGTGCTAATGACATGAAATTTTCACCAGATGNTCCATCCATCCATCCATCCATCCATCCATCCATCCATCCATCCATCCATCCATCCATCCATCCATCCATCCATCCATCCATCCATCCATCCAATCATCTTTTACCTGCTTCTATTTCCATGTCACAGGGGTCAGTGGTTAAGACAAGGTTTATTTTATAAGCTTTTACCCCACCATCAATCTCTCATTACACAGGGTTTTACAGTTTTGCAAGCCCCAAAATGATCATCATGTATCATCATCTTCTTGCAAATCATTCCTGAAAATCAACACGCTTCTTTCAAAACAACCAAGTGATGCAAAACTGATAGCAGTGTGATGGATTATAAACATTATTTGTTGGAGATGAGTATTATATTAATAGTAGACACTGTGGATAAAGACAGCAGCCTTGACTCCACCTGGACTAGCTCTTAATTTTTAAATTTGGTCAGAATAAAAGTTTTTCACTAAACTGAGGCTGTTCAAAACATCATCTACAACAGGGAAGGTCATGCTGGTGACAGGAGGGGTAGGGGTTTGTGCTGATATGGGTRGATTGCCGGTTCGAACCCCTGCTCCTTAAGACACTTCACCCGCCTTGCCTGCAGGTGGTGGTCAAAAGGTGGTGTTGTAACATGGTGGCCTCGCCTCTGTCAGTGTGCCCCAGGGGAGGTGTGGCTAAAAGTTCAAACCACTTACTTTTTGCCGTTTCTGTAAAAATCCCACCTCCAAAGACCTGCTCTATCCCTTTAATTATAAATGCTTATGTATCAGTTTCAATGGAAACTTTTTTTAAACCGTAAGTCCCACTTAGTTAAAGAAGTTGCAACATCAGACAGGTTTCACTCCCTACTGAAGCCTTTAATCATTCATGTTTACTGACCAGGTACTATGTAACCACACCCTTTCTGACTTTTAAGCCACCATTTCTTCATTATTTAAGCATATACACTTTAAATTATTTYACGGCTTAGATTGTATAAACGCTACACAATGGAAACAGCAAAAATGAAACCAGACAAGATTAGCAAAAAATCTCTAACTGTTCATTTTAACATTGGTTGTAAAAAAAACAACATGTTTCCTTCAGGGCAGGTTGTAAAACTCTGACACAGTGTCTGTTTCAGTCACTGTGAGGAGCATGTAGAAGTAAAGCAAATGTCTCTTGAAAGCAGAGACTGATGAGTAGATCGAGATCAGGTCAAAACTTCTGCATGTACTGAGTCACCGGAGGGCAATTTATATTGCTGCACCTCTGGGTGGGTTGTGGCCTTGGAATGTGTACACTACACACAAACAGATGGAGCCACTGCACCAAAACAAGTTGTTTGTGTACAGTAACTGCCTAAAGCAATCCAGCCAAGGGTTACATGTACAGGATATACAGTAAAAGTAATAACTGAGTCAAAACATGATTACATTTGTGTGGAATGAAGACTGTAGCGACAGGTCAAAACAATCTTTATTTGAAGAATATGGAACTATATGCTACTAATACTAATGTTTGGCTGAGTATATYGTAAAAATTACAGAATGGTCTTTTGCAGAATAACAACATAAAAAAGGCTTTTGCTCAAACTGATTTTTTAAGTTGAGTCGTTTTAAATGTTGGACATCAAAAAACAATCCCTGAACTAGCATCACATTGACCATAATCTATTGAAGGTAAGATACTGACAACTCAGGCCAGAGGCACTGTTTTTCCAAAATAATGTTTAGTTTTTTTGTAGTTTCTAAGAATACCCTTGTAAAAACAGCATTATTTCTAGAAATGTTTCCATCCTTAGGGTATACTGTAGTTCAAATATCTGCTTTTTACTTTTGTATGAGATGGTGTATAAATAAATGACTATACAGTATTTAGTGCCAGGCGCTCCAGATCATAGTTGTCTCATCTGGAGTGCCAGAACCACGCCTTGTTTCCTGTTTCTGGCGTTGTGGCATGGTTACAGCTTTTTGGCTCATGTTCTGTTTCTTTGTGGCAGAAAACATTTTTAGAAATCGTGCTGTGTTTGCAAATATACTTTTATAAATTACAAATAAAAATTAGATTTTGAAAAGACAGAGTTTCTGTATGGACAGGGTATTAGGCCTCGTCTACATTTCTCTGGATATTTTAAAAAAACTGATATAGTTTGCTGCCTTTGCACCCTCCTATTTTATGCATTTTTTGTGAGGAAAAAAACATATTTCTAAAAAAGAATTTGATGGGGACATAAACTGCAGAGCTTTTCAGACACTCTGACATTGCCTTTTTCACATTTTCTTCTATAAATATTATTTAAGCTAAACATGTGTTTTGGTGGACCAAAGCTTTACATGTTCTTCCTCTATATTTTAATATATTGTTGATGTAGATGTTTTTGCCACCTGGAATGAATGTTACAGCATTTTTATTAGACCATTTGAAACAGAGAAAAATAATTAAACACATAAACTAACAAATCTATTTAAAAATATCCAGAGRTGTCAAAACTGTTTAAAGTAAATGTTAAGAGTAACTTCTCTTACAAGTTTTAATTGCAAAAAAAAAAACAACACATGTTGATGTCTCCCTGAGATTAAACAACTTACTTTATCTTTGCCAAAGCAGACCAGAAGGTGCAGACATTTCCCCCATTTAATGTCAGCAAAACAGCGACACAAATTAGAAGTAAGACTAACAAGACAAATACAGACAAAGATTCTTGGTCACTACAGACAATATTGTTAATTCAGTGATTAATGTGGCACATCTGTTACAACAGACCCAGTACCAGGAAAACAAAGTGCAAGACAGGTAACGTAAGTGACATCATGGTAAAGCAGATGTTTACAAATGCCCCTGTTCACACCAGCGAAATATTCGGTTGCTAGGTTTTTATTTGGACAGACAATATTCAGGATCTTGTCTGTCTGACAAAGAATGAGTCACCAAATCAGATTGCGGCATTTGCCAGCGTTCCCAGGCCTGACTGTAAATCTGTGAGGCCATCTGTGTGTGAGTTTGTTGTACTTTTATTCTACCAGTTTGTCATTTTCTGGTATAAAACACAACCTTTTGGAGACTCATATAAAATAAGTTTTGTAGGATTATATGTGTTAAGGATAAGAATTAAAGCTGGTTGGTCTTTGGCTTCCTGCAAGGAATGAAGTCAATGAAATGCCCAAATAAGGAAAGCTCTGCATGACTGGGTGTGTGTGAGTGTGTGTGGACTGGAAGCAAGATGTTAAAGTCCAGATTTGTTAAGTAAAACTCTTATGTGACGTTTCATCGGTCACTGGAGCCAAACACGCCTGCCTGCAAACAAACTGCAAGCAAACACTTTTTAACTACCGTGTGAAATAACTTAGCTGTAGTGGCTCTGCTATGCAGCTGAGCGTGTTAGTTTCTGGGAGAGTTTCGTCAGACACTCTTTGTTGTGTTAAGTTACTTCACAATTATTATTACGGGTCGACCACATTCTCCTCTGTTAGCCTCCACCAAATATTTCCATGCTTGACTTGGGCTCACTGTGTTGTAAGGGTGTGTCCCTTAAGCAGGTGGTGAAATTAGGAGGCCTTAGTCTATAACTCCATCCGACATCGCTCCTGCAAGGTGAACACACCCACTCGCTTAAAGAACATCGAAGGAAGTACGAAGGAGAGGGTTTTCTGAGTCCACCACAGTTGATGTTTTTCTTTTAAGTTTATTGTTCCTACAAGCTGAAGCAAACATGCCAATTATATTCTTCTACATCAGAAGAGTGCTGTTGTTTCTGGATATTCTGAACTTCTGTCTCATAAAACAAACTAGATTTATGCAACTAAAAATAAAACGCACCCTTCTCTAAAAAACATACTGTCTTGTGCAGCTTTTTCAGTTTATTGCTTTGTTAAAGCTCTCTCTCTCTCTCTCTCTCTCTCTCTCTCTCTCTCTCTCTCTCTCTCCCCAAAGCTTTTCAAAGCAACCAAAATATTAAACATGGTGATTCTTTTTGTTTTTCATTGTGCAGTATTTCCTGCAGAAACATTCAAGTGCCTTGAACTGCACAGGAAGTGCTACAGCTAACTGCTACATGCACCTGCAAATACCCAAAGGATTTCATGTAATGAACAATGTGATGTGAAACTGTGTTAATGCAAAAGTTTTTAAAATTGCATTAAAATTTTGGAGATTTTAGTGAATTTTTGGTCTTAGCTAGTCTAGTCAGAATTCAGTTATATGGTCAAATTGAGGTAATTTCATGCTAAATTTAAACATAATTTCTAGAAATTTTATTTGCCAATAATTTGCCATAATAATGGAAAAACAAACACAAGGCATTTTGTTGCTTTTGAACACACACTAAACTAAACTTGATAATTGTTGTTTGTTTTCTTTCATTTTTTTATTTTGTAATTCGATCCTGTTACATATTTGTCAGTGAAACATGATAAAGCTGGTTCTTTGTACCTTATGTTACATTTTGTACAAAAAAATGTTGTGAACCACATTGCATGAGCAGGAAATAGATGCTTTAATTGTCTTTTACTTTACTTGGATGTGGTTAAGGTGTGGTTGAGGGAAAATAATTTGCTTTAGATTCAGTGCGTTTTTAATTTTTACCCTTAAATCCATATTGATCAGTCTTCACAGCTGTATTAGAGACCCAGAAAAGTCCAAAATTACAGACTGATGATCTTTTCAGTGAAATTCTACAATATGTTTGATTCTTCTGCTCATTTTATGTCCATACTTGTTTTATTTAAATATGTGACTTGACCTCTTTTGTAGTAAATGATTGGCAGGCATTTGAATAGCTCAGTCCTTGCCTTATGATTGTGCATATTTCACATTTTTCCATAAAACTGCCATGTAATCAACCCTTCAACGTTTTGCATTTAATAAATCTGGATTCCCTCCAGCTTCAGTTGTTTTGATCTCTGACAGCTCTCATGTCTTCACCACCTTTGAGTGACTCAAGACGTTTGTAGGTTCATCTTTTGACAGATTTGTACAAGCTGCTTATTTTTGACAAGAATGCAGTCCACCCAAAATCTGATGAACCTCAATGTATCGACAGATTGGGATTTGTGAAAGCTCTTTTCTTAAAACAACTTCTACAAAATGCAGTGTCACTTTAAAAATGTAGTAAAACTTCAGGTTAACTTCAGTTTAACATCTTGTCTTCTTTGAATATTTGAAAATAAATCATGCTAAAAAAGGACTATACTTATTTAATAATTTAAAGATACTACTGCTCACATTAAGAAAAATGCAATGAAACTAAAACGTGATCCCTTGACGTGATCCATTGGTTTAGTGTCCTAAACAACAAATAAGGAAGAACCTGATTTAAAATTATTTTCAAGTCCAGCATCAAAAGACCTGACAAAAACAATGATCTCATCATCTCTAATAAACTTGTTGCCATATAAGGAGGAAACTGAATGCCTCTTATTCAGTGTATCACACCTGGGTAATGAAAAATGTGACTGATATGTTTAACTTGGCCACTATGTGTTCCTGTCTTTGCTGTTGAACACGAGTTTGAAGCGCTGCTTTACAGAAGCAGCAGGATAATCTGGTTGGTCCTTTGTTTCTAAATTGCTGCATTACTAAAACATCAACAGCATAAACTGCTGCAATAATAACTGAACAATATCTCTATTGTTTAGTGTCTTAAAGGGTTGCTTTTAAAAAYGAGAAAAAGTTAATTGCTCCAAGATAGGAAAGCTAAAAGCTGTCCAACGGGTTTCTGCAACCAGAGGCAAAGTTCTAAATGGAGCAATGGAAACCCGACAGAGACAACAACCAGACTTCAGGCATCAGTTTAGTCCTTGACGGGTGGCATTCAGAAAAAAAAAACCTGTAGTTGATTTTGGATTTGCTACAAAAGTTAATTTTAAAGCTCCAGCAGAAAGCATGTGTCAAACATAAATGACGAACCCGAGAAGCAGCTTTTAAAAACATTTTTAAGCATATTCATTAGTTGGGTTTTTAGTAAAATGAAAAACTCAAAGTCAATAGGAACAGTTGAGGGTAGTGTGTTATGGATTGCCGAGAGATAAAGGATTTTTATGAGTGAATTTATGTTTGTTTAACCTTCTATGGATTGTAAAAATATCAAATACAACAAGGTAAAAGCACGGTTTGTGCTCTCCTGCAGCTGCACTGCAGTGAATATGTTTCACTTAATGGCACATAAATCCACATATTTGCCACACCTCTATGTCTCGACCTGACCTGACTGAATAAAACTTAGTAGGCCTGAATCAAACCTTTGTTTCTGCAACATGAGTAGGAACTGATCGTCACGTGTGTGTGTGTGTGTGTGTGTGTGTGTGTGTGTGTGTGTGTGTNGTGTGTGTGTGTGTGTGTGTGTGTGTGTGTGTGTGTGTGTGGTCTCAAATGACAGATTACACACAGCACTACTCATCAAATAAATACAAGCGAACTGCTCTTGGTGCGCTTAGAATTTATTCACACATTTGCGTCATTTACACCCAAACAGACTGATATGTAATGCAGCCTTTCTACTGATCAATATCTGTCTTTAAAGGTGCATTTACTGCATGGCTACTCGTGAAAATGTTCAGTTTTAAGACAGATAGCCTACCAAACCACACCTTAGACATTGTAAAGTGTCCACACCCAGTTTACACATAGTGCACAGGTATGAAAGGAAAGTGTGCAAAGTAGGTTTCACCATTTAGCTCAGTTCAGTTTAAGTTCTGATCTTAAATACAGATGTTTTCTCTAAAACACTTCTAAACCAGAGAAGAACTGTTACCTACATTCATCCATGCAGTGCATTCTGTTGTTGACAGCAGCCTAACATTTAATGAATTACACCTTCAGATTTGATTTGTGAAGGTCTGTCAAATTTGTAACGCTCTCTCGAAGCCTATCTTCAGAAATACGTCTTTCATTTACACTTTGATATGATTTGTGAACATCATTTCTCCTGATAAGAAAAAGCACGCGGGTCAGGTATGAGGAAGCCGGTTGGATCCAGTAGTGAAGCTGTACTAAAGCACTTATTTCACAACGCCATTTTAGCGACATGTTCTTCTTAAAACATTTCAAGTGGAACTTAAGCTATTCTACATTCATCTACTTTGCATTAAATTGTTAAATAACACACACAAAATAGAAAGACAACTTATTTTTTTTTACCAATGAGCTGCTGTCTTCACTAACATTCTTACTTTCCAGATTGGATTTTTCCAATTTATATAAGATGAGCAGTTTGTTTTTCTCTTGATATGCATTTTTATAAACTTTTGTTTTTTTAAGAATGTTTTACTTTCCTTTTTCCTGAAGCGTTAGTGTGTGTTCAGTCATGCTGACAACTGTTGGGCACCCCCGTATGACTCATTACAAACACCATATGGATGTAGCAATAATACACATCACATCACATAAACTTAAATTTTTGTTCCACTCCAACTAATGACCTGCTTCYGTGTATTTTAAAGTTACTGCTTAGCTTTTGCAAACCCTCTAACCCCACCATTTGCAGGGGTTATCAGATCCATCAGTGCAGTTTACCTTTTTCCAGCAAAAAGTCTTGACCAGGCTTGAGCTCTGAAGTAACAGCAGCCATGACTGATGCTGCATTTTGAACAAGAACAGACAACATGCTGATGAATTTAACTTTGTTTTTATTCTTATCTTCACTGATCTGCAGCAGATGTTTTTTTGGAAATCTGCATTTGCCGCTTTGCTGAAACCTCTTGATTCCAAACCTTTGTGTCTACTGATCTTCTGATGGATACGGATTTTTGGTCTAAGAGTCTTGCTTGTTTGAACATGGGTGTGTGTAGCTTGATTTATTGACATCATGTGGCCTAAAGTATGCACACAGACTATCACTGCTAAAATGTGGTAAAGCCTAAGGGAAAAAAGGCAGGAACATACTGATATTTGCATGTTTTTAATTGTTATTAAATTAAAAAAGTTAGGAAATCAAGCATGTTCATTCAAACTTTATATTAAACAGGAACATCTATTTTTTTCTAATTAGCTTTATGACTGTAAGAATTTGGCCTTGAGGGTAAACTTTCACACCATAGTAGAAATTAAAGGCAAGTTCATGTGAAAGGTTTAGGAAGAATGCCAAAAATTGCAGGCCTCACCCCTAAAAATCTTACTGAGAGAAGAAGCTAAGGGGCTTGAGAATGGAAGCAGTGGGTGTGGTAGATTGTTTTAGCTCCAGTACAATCTCTAAATCTTTAATGCCTGACACGATTAATCTGAAGGGATGATTTCACAAAAAAAAAAAACATAGTACTGTAATCCAAAAAATCCTGAAGCATAGATCTTTTTTTAAATTAGWATCAAGGACTTTTTTAGTTCTCTGTTGTGACAAGAATCTAATGAGGTAACCCTCGGTTGGGTATTTTGTTGGATAAACCTGAAATATCTCTTCATACTTGTAGTTCAGTCTTTTGTTTACRCCGGGCTTGACTGTTTTGGCATAAAAAAGCTCAGAGGTTTTGGAGAGAGAGCTGCTGTTGCCATGGAAAAAGAGCAACAAAGCTGCTGTAACCMTAACACAAAACACCAACAGTAAACTTAATGAGTGTGCAAGGAGGGTCCGCCATGCTCCCATCACAGCTCTGTGTGCAGACCAAAACAATGCTCTTCATGCATGTGTGACTGCAGTTTTGTTAGAAGCCGAAAACTTCCCAGAGCTGTTTCTCCTGAGCAGGAATCAGTTTTGGCTTCTTTAGATTAGATGACCGTTTTTAGTTTTAGTTAAATTACTTCATATCTCATCCAAAACAACAATAACACAAAGCCTACCCCGTCTTTCTACCTCACTTGGAGCATTCCCATTGCAGGGCGTGTCCCAGCTTATCTCCTGCCAATCCCCTACCTGTTTAACAGGACGGGCTGCTCCTGTCACCCAGGTCTCTGGGTGTGGAGGGGTTGGCTTGARAGCAAAAGTGAGAAAGACAGGTTGAGATGGCCGAAGAATATCCCCACCCCTCTCCAGCTTTCTTCTGGTACAATATAAAAGCAGACAGAGTTAGGAGTCGGACACTCAGAGGACTTGGCCCTCCTTTTGAAGCCCTCACATCTTCAGCTTTCTTTTTGCTCAGCCAGCGGACAGTCTTTGACAGGAACCATGATGAGAAAAGCCATGTCAGTCTCAGGTCCATCCAACAGAAGGTCTGCATCGACCGTATCTTTCAGCAGGACCAGCTCTAACTTTGGTTCTGGAGGTGGAGGCTATGGCTCTAGCTATGGCTCCAGCTATGGCTTCGGCAGCCCTTCCATCATCCAAAAGTCATCAAGCTACAGCGTTGGTTCCGGCTATGGTGGTTCTGGCTATGGTGGTTCTGGCTATGGTGGTGGTCCCATTGTTCCACAAACGATCACACCTGTCCAGTTCAACCAGAGCATTCTGGCCCCTTTGAATCTGGAGATTGACCCCAGCATCCAGGCCGTCCGCACCCAGGAGAAGGAACAAATCAAGACCCTCAACAACCGCTTCGCCTCCTTCATCGACAAGGTCAGTTTCTGTCTCTTACTTCCTGTGTGGTTACTGTAGACCTAAGTTATTTGATTTTGAATGCAGCTATATTAACTTTCAGGAGATCTCAATGAATTATCTTTGATGTGTGGAAAAGTAAAACAAATGACAAATAAAAGTATGCAGCTTCGTACATAGAAATGTGGGTTGTGTGTTGACTGAACTGCTGACTAAGCAATGCWGGGAATTATACCTCTGTGACATTCTCACCAATGACTCATAAAAGAGCTCAGTCTGCCAGTGGAACAGTTCCTCTCTTAGTTCCATCAAAAATCTATCATATTTGGCCGAAAGCCAAGTCTGAACCCTCTCTGCCCACTAAATAAACATGGGTGGCGATTATGCCGTACACTTTTTAACCTGCTAGACTGTCAGGTAGAACAGGAATATCTGCACTACTACCACACAGTTCAAAGTCTGCTATTTGCACATTGCACCTATCACCTGGTTGCTAAGGGCAACATGAATGTTAATGCAAAGTTGTAAATTAACTTTCACTTGATTGGGATCTTAACCACAAACTGTATCTACGAAACGTCTCCTACAAATTCTTATTGTTTTTCCAACTCTAAATTCCTCAGGACAACTTTCAGACAGAAATGAATGTGTTCATTTTCAAAGCACTGAACTGCTTTGTCCCCTGCAGTTGATCTGCCACACCTAYATTTTTTTATGGCTGGGAAACTTGTGATAGCTCAGCAGAGCGGACAGGATGAGTCAGAGCTCAGCAGGAGAAACAATAGCTCTATGAAACACCTATGACCACATTTATAAGAGTTCACTGGATGAACTATCCTGTATAAAAGGAAAACCCTTCACACATATGAACATGACAAGTTTATTTTTTACTTTTAGTACTTAAAAAGCACATTGTAAAAAGAGTTTGGCATTTTATACACACTCAGCTAAGGCGGGGCACCTTTAAAGCCACTAGACTTYACACACCCTTTAAATCCCTTTTTGTTAAACCCAACTCATCCCATTTTTAAAAGGCTTTTACTTTTATTCTTACACCTATTTAAACCCCCCTGAATGCAAATTGAACGTACAAAAGACAATAAATTATTATTTTAGAAAGTTTTGTGACTTTATTTTGTTCTCTTTTCTTTTCCTCCACAGGTCCGTTTTCTGGAGCAGCAGAACAAGATGCTGGAGACCAAGTGGAGCCTCCTGCAGGAACAGACCACTACCCGCTCAAACATTGACGCCATGTTTGAGGC
Source organism: Austrofundulus limnaeus (assembly GCF_001266775.1). Taxonomy (NCBI): domain Eukaryota; kingdom Metazoa; phylum Chordata; class Actinopteri; order Cyprinodontiformes; family Rivulidae; genus Austrofundulus; species Austrofundulus limnaeus. The sequence continues at coordinate 269,908 of NW_013952462.1, forward strand.
CTACATTGCCAACCTGCGCAGGCAACTGGACGGGCTGGGCAACGAGAAGATGAAGCTGGAGGGAGATCTGAAGAACCAGCAGAACATGGTGGAGGACTTCAAAAAGAAGTGAGTTCTTACAAAAATAAAAAGATCCCGACTGTTAATTTGTGTCTTTAGGATCAGTGAAGCGCTCATGTTCCACCTCGCCTTCCAACAGGTACGAGGATGAAATCAACAACCGTGCAGCTGCTGAGAATGAGTTTGTGATCTTGAAGAAGGTGAGTAAATACTGATACGACTTGATAAACACTTGTTTTAGTATTTCTAAAAGACATGGTTACAAAAACTGCACATTCTGTTTCTAGGACGTTGATGCTGCCTACATGAACAAGGTGGAACTGGAGGCTAAAGTTGATGCTCTTCAGGATGAGATCAACTTCCTCAGGGCRGTGTTTGAAGCTGTGAGTACATCCTTATAAAGTCAACCTATTTCAGCAATTTAAATTACTGTTAAAGTTACTCTTATTGTAAAAAAAATGCTAAAACAGTTCAACCATTGGTTCTGTAGGAGCTTCGTGAGCTGCAGGGTCAGATCAAGGATACCTCTGTCATCGTGGAGATGGACAACAGCCGTAACCTTGACATGGACGCCATTGTGGCTGAAGTGCGGGCTCAGTATGAGGACATCGCCGCCCGCAGCAAGGCTGAGGCAGAAAGCTGGTACAAACAGAAGGTACAGCAAATCAAAGCGACARGATCACACGATGAGATCATCTTTCTTTCTGGCTCATGTTTCTAATACACCTTTTGGGTCAACAGTTTGATGAGATGCAGAGCTCTGCAGGACAGTATGACGCAGACCTGCGCTCAACGAAGACTGAGATTGCTGACCTGAACCGCATGATCTCTCGGCTTCAGAACGAGATTGAGGCAGTCAAGGCACAGGTAAAGAAAAGCAAAGTTCTAGAACGTCTTGTTGACGAGGCCYTGGTGTTCAAGGGCATGTGAACATTCAGTCGTATGCAACGTCCCTTTGCACAGAGAGCCAATCTGGAGGCTCAGATCGCTGAGGCTGAGGAGCGCGGCGAGCTGGCAGTGAAGGATGCCAAGGGCCGCATCAAGGACCTGGAGGAGGCTCTGCAGAAGGCCAAGACAGAAATGGCCCGCCAAGTGCGTGAATACCAGGACCTGATGAACATCAAGCTCGCCCTGGACATTGAGATCGCCACCTACAGAAAACTGCTGGAGGGAGAGGAGAGCAGGTGCGTGAAACTGAAATACTTACTGCTTTGTAGATGACGCTTGAGCCTTTTTAAGTAATYACTCTCCATTCTTCTACCTTTAGACTGAACAGTGGTGGCTCCAGCGCCGTCATCCATGTGCAGCAGACCTCTGGAGGTGGTGGCGGTGGTACGTGTCTGATCTTCTATATCATTTTAAATGGGCCAAATAAACAAGTGTGATAAAAAAAACAAGTTTTAACACTCACCATTTGTCTCATGTTGCAGGAATGTCTGGTGGATTTGGTTTTGGTGGCAGCAGTGGTTTTGGTGGCAGCAGTGGATATGGTGGCAGCAGTGGTTTTGGTGGCAGCAGTGGTTATGGCGGCAGTGCCATCACCAAGTCAACAGTCACAACAACCAGTTCTCGGAGATTGTATTAAAGTTGACAAAAAAAAAAGGAGAGCGACCCTTCTTTTCCTTCTGAAACTTGTGAAAATTAGGCTAAATCTGTACCCTTCCATGGTGCTATGCAATGCTGTCAAACATGTTCAAAATGAAAGCTGAGCAACCCAAAAAGAAGTCCTTCCTTAAAATGGCAACTTTCTCCTCTGTTCTGTTCAACAACGTAGAACAACAGTTTCTGAATGTTTTTTTCCTCTATCCAACAAATCAGAAAAAAAGGAGAAACAAAATTTTTATGGGGTGTTAAAACTAAACAAGGGAAATGTTTGAACAGGGCATCACAGTCTGCTCTGCCAGAGCTTTTAGCTCAGATGTTTTCAGGTTTTTTTTATTTGAGAGCCAATATCATTAAGAAGAGGAAATCAATGACGAAATCTGATCACTGGAGAAACACAAAATTTTTAAAAGTGTGAATTTATTTGTTTACAAACTTTGAGCAGATTTGTTGTTGATTTGCTCTTCTTTTTTTTTTTACTGTTTTTTTATTGTTTTCTTTTAGTTTTGCCCCCAAATTACTTTTAACCAAAAACTATGTTAAGACCAGATTTATTTTGTACAGGTCTTCTCACACAGGACCGGTGAATGTTCCTGCAAATATGAGATGATGCTGAATAAACTGAATCTGAGACAAAAGAATGATTGCCTCAGTTGTTTTTGTTTGTTTTTWAAATCAGGAATGAACTTGTGCAGTTTTTTTAGATCACTTGAGATGCACCATGACAATAATTGTTAATACAATAACTCAGAAACATTTACTGTGTAGATGGAGCTCTAGATGGACATAAGCCTCCCTAAAACTTTAAAAAACTTTTAGTRGTCAGATTAAATCATTAAAAATTAATCTAACATCATAAATATAGTTCAGAGCTTTGTTATTATTCTCATGAACATGTGACCTGACGGTTAAAATATTAAAACTACAATTCAGACATATTAAAGTGAGCACTTCGAAAAAAAAGTAATTGTCAGATATGCAGTAGATCTTTGAATTGTCTCAGTTTGTTGAACATTTAATCTTGAACAGATTTACTGGTGATCATTTACAAAAAGAGRTTTGTTCCAAAATCATACTTTCAGTATGAAAAGTCCCAACAGGATTTATTCTCAAAACTTTATTCTCGTCCCTGACTCCAATCAGACAGCACAGGCCTCAGCGTAAGGCCTTGGGCCGTATCCAAAAACTCAAACAAAGCAGCCCAGCAGGCTGAATCTAAGCTCTACAAAACACCAACAACTTCTACCTCTTCAGTCTCTTCCTGGTTAAAGCCCTAAACGTGGAAACTTTTGCGTCAGACTTCAGAACGTAACCAGCTCTTGTTTATACAGACAGAAAGAACACATCCGTAACACACCAAGACTTTCTCTGTTTTATCCTTAAGGCTGCAATGATCAGAAAGTACAAAAATACAAGACTGGATCTAACGTTAAGCTAATTTACAAAATTTCATTCATAGTCATTCTAAATTCTGTTCAGACTGTATTRGCGGCTTTCGTAGTTTGTTTGAATGCACAGAATGCAGAATCATTATTGTTACTAGCTTGTAGTGCTAACAGTTAGCCTGGCCACTAGCATCATTATAAGCAAATCCTACTGGTTTCCCACGTTGCAACAGGAACCTYACTTGAGTGATGTTATTTTAGGGCAGGATTAACCCACTTTGGTCTGAATTTTATGAATTGTGGTTTGTCATTTAATTAGGTCAAAATTAATTGGTATAACCAGTAATATACAGTAAATTCTAATTCATCTGGTTACATCAAACTAGACCATACAACAGTTATTGTGTGAGAAAATATGTCTCCTTACGTAACAGAAAGAACCTGATAACTACTACCTCTCAACATGAACATGGAAACCATACATACATATGTTAGGTGAGCTGTGATTGGACCTATTCAAACCTGTCAAGTTGGGGGACTTTTTTACCTCCGCCAAGGAGGTTGTGTTTTCGGTCGCCTATGTCTGTCTGTCTGTCTGTCTGTCTGTCTGTCTGTCTGTCTGTCTGTCTGTCTGTCTGTCTGTGGACAAAATTACTAATTACTAACTTATGGATGGATTTTCATGAAATGTTTACCACAGGTGGGTATTGGACAAAGGAACACAAATTTTGGTGATGATCCGGATCCAGGGATTTTTTGAAGGATTCCTCACCAATGAAGGCTAGGGGAAATTGGCCTTGGTGGAGGTTTGCACTCTCCAAGTGCTTCTAGTTTATTTCTTTATTGATGTAAACCAAANGTCTGTCTGTCTGTCTGTCTGTCTGTCTGTCTGTCTGTCTGTCTGTCTGTCTGTCTGTCTGTCTGTCTGTCTGTCTGTCTGTGGACAAAATTGCTAATTACTAACTTATGGGTGGATTTGCATGAAATACTTACCACAGGTGGGTATTGAACAAAGGAACACACCATTAATTTTTGGTGATGATCCGGACCCAGGGATTTTTTGAAGGATTCTTCACTATTGAAGGATAGGGGAAATTGGCCTTGGTGGAGGTTTGCACTCTCCGAGCGCTTCTAGTTTATTTCTTTATTGATGTAAACCAAARTGGGCTGCACATGCTGAAATTTCTTGAACAGCAGTTTTTGCTGCACAGAATGGTGTCTCTTTCAACAGGCATTCTGCACTAACAGGTTAACAAGATTTTTTTTAATCTTCTCCTCGGGGCTCAGAGTTCTGGCAGAGTCAACGTCYGGCCCAGATGAGTCAAAGTCATAGCATGTGCGTATCAAAACCTCAATTTCCACTAAAGTTACAATGCCAATAAAAACAATTAGTGGCAATTCATCTTTTTACCTGGAGGCAGACAAAAGAAAATCATTCTGGCTAATAAAACATAGCAAACACAAAATGTCTGTAATTCCGGTTTTACAGATGARAGGGTACAAATTGGAGGGGTAGTAGCTGAGAGTCATTCCTTACATAATCTGAGCTCTAACAGATGTTTTTTTTCTTTAATTTTAACTTTGATATCTAAGGTGGCAGTCAATATGTCTTCCTTAATGAAATACAAAGTTTATTTATCTGAATCTATTGAGCCAAAATCTGAGTGCAAGTTTARAGTCATCTTACTGAGTCCACAAGATCTTAATCAACAGACTTAGAAATGATTTTGGGTTATCTGGTTCTGCTCTCCAGTGGTTCTCTTTGTACCTGTCTGATTAAAGTTTTAATGTCTCTGTTAATGATATCATGTCAGACACAACCAGGCTGACTTGTGGTGTACCCCAAGGCTCTGTTTTGGGGCCTATTTTGTTTATTTTTTAAATTCTTCCCTTTGGGYCAGAAAATTCAGTAATTTAAAAATATGCAATGTCAGTTGTATGCTGATGATATTCAGTTCTACTGCTTTTTAATAAATTGTTTTGAAGAGGTGTAACTAAGTACATTTACCTTGTTACATTATCCAAGTAATTTTTTGAAGATGTGTAATTTTACAAAGTTTTTTATTGTAACTTTTACTTTTATTTAGTTTAATTCAAAACATAAAAATATACTTTTACTTAACTGCAAAGAGTTGTTTATGCAATCTATAAAAATGAAGCGTTGATTTTACTTAACCAAGTTATGTCAACTGGTTCCTCTAAATCGAGTTGAATAACTATCTGCAATCTATCTGCAGCCTTGATTCTATTGATGCTTTTAATAAACATCTGAAGACTTTCTGTTAATGTGTGATGTTTTAAAATTTTCTTGCTTTTGTTGTGAAGCACTCTGTGACTTTGGGTGCTATYAATAAACTTTACTTACTTAGTTATATGTAAAGTTGTACACAAAGGCACTTTATTAAAAAGCAGAGATTTATTTCAATTTGTCCTGGCAAAAATAAAGTTTTGTTCTGTTTGTTAAAAGAAGATTTAATTAAATTTWTTTATTTAAAAGAACACTGCAGGTTAATCAATATTTCATGAGTATTAATGCACTGCATAACAGCCAAATTTCATCTGTTGTCCTGAGTAGGAAAAACATCTAACAATAGTTACAAAATAAACTATYATCAAAATCAGACATTGCGATGACTGAGGGGTTCTGACAAGACATTTTAGTGCTGAGTCAAAATACCTGAAGGTATAAGAAAAATCAACTAAGCAAATAAAAAGCCACAAACAAGCTTGTTATTAGTTTTTTTTCTCTATTTTTCACACTTTAGACCACAATCCCATAACTAAAGCAAGGAGGTATACTGACTTACGAAAAAGAAACAGCAGTTAATTATGAGGGSTGGTAATTCATTCACTGAGTGTAAGAACCACGGGCTTTTCAAAAAGGGCAACACCTGCTTGTTCTCATTTTATTTTCAGCAAGACTGAAGACACCTCTTTGCCCAGGAAAGAGAGTCAGCAGCTCTGCAGAGAAACCAGCAAAAGGTCCGCCAGGGACAGGAAGCCCTCTGTCAGGGGTCTTTTGAATAATGAGTCCTGAAGTTGGTATCATTTTCTGCCCTGCTTTGTCTTAGTCAGGAAAGCAGGGAGGCTCTGCTGGTGTCTCGTCGAAAATGAATTGAGTTCAAGCAGGTGCTGCCTCTTCTGTGAAAAGCCCAGGAGTGAGGCTCTGTGAGCGAAAATTAGCAACCCGATGACTTTTCTACCTGTTCATTACAGAACGAGTGTGGGAGAGTTGGTTCTGCAGAGTCAAGGGAGAATCAGAGGATTTGCAGGCAGGTGGAGATGTGGGCAGAAAAAGACTCCATTAACAAGGCCAGAGCAACTAAATCACTGACACGATAATGTTGTGATTTATGTTTCCTATGGCAAAAACTTTGAAAAACATACATTTCTGTAACAAATTTGTAGAAAATAAAGTGGGACTAAAAGTGGTGCAACAATATGCAATGCAGTTCTTGAATTTGCTTTTAAAATGTCTCAAAAGATGAAGAAAACTTGTGATGTTTTTGCAAGTGTCTCTAAATGTACATAAGATTTGGATGTTCAGTTTTGTTGTCCAAGCTTGTGAAATGACAATAAAGGCTATTCTATTCTATTCTATTCTATTCTATTCTATTCTATTCTATTCTATTCTATTCTATTCTATTCT
>NW_013952462.1:276613-279612 GCF_001266775.1 Austrofundulus limnaeus
ATTCTATTCTATTCTATTCTATTCTATTCTATTCTATTCTATTCTATTCCATAAGAATCGTAGTTTAAAACTCTGTCATGAAATGTGGCAGGTGATATGCATTACATGAATGCTGGGCATGTCATTTTAAAGTATTGTATTGTTGATTTTGGATGAAACAAACTATAAAATTCACTGGTATCACAAAATATAATGTTTAATTGGTGTGTAAGAGAACAATTTTGACTTGAGTAACTTTTTCTTGTCACTGAAGAGTGGATGTTTAACAGTTAGCCCTCAAGTTAAACCCAGAAAAGCCACAACCTTTGGTCCTTTTATCTAAAATCACTGAGACACTTTTTATATTTTGAAAAACATTTAAATTATCACTGAGGACTGACAAGACAAAAATAAAATACAGATGAGACTATGTAAAAGCTTCTGCCAGACTAATAGGATGCTATTTTCCACTGAACCAGCCTGACTTTTGACACCAAGTCAAACAGAAAAGCTTTATAAAAAAATAAAAACAGTCACCACTTTCAGAGCTGCTTTAAAGATTTACTTCCTTCCTGTCTGTAAAGAACAAGCTGGTTTTAAAAATCTAAATTGAAAACTGCTGGAGAGGGAAATGATAGCGTGTCAGGCAGGGAGGTGTCAGTGCTGAGGAGAAGCCTAAAAGGCAGTGACAGTATGACGTGGGGGCGCCCATCAGGGAGAAATGATAACCTTGGATTCTGAGAAAACATAAAAGAGTGGAGCAGAAAAAAAAATACACACAGAATACTATTGGGCTGTCCACTCTGAAGAACGGAGGACACAAAGTCTATAATTAAGTCTGGAAACTTTGGCAAAATATTACTGAGATTTGCTCAATAAATTTGTCACCAGCTCAAAACCAAACGGTGAATGCAAAAATATAAAAATTAAATTAAAAATAGAATAAGTAAATAAGTAAAAACATTTATCTGGGTTATCATGATTTAGATGACAACATAAACTTACACTGGTTTCTTTTTTGTTCAAATTTTAATTCTTGATTTGKCCCTTCTTAATGTTCCTTTTACCTTTTTCAGAAAGAAAAACACAGAGTGCAAAACTTTCCAATTGACGTGCAACTCCTTATAGTTCGAAGCAGTCTGTAGTCACATCACTGTTACTGGATATGTTTGGGAAATGAAATTCAAATAGCAAAAAAAAAAAAAAAAAAAAAAAAAAAAAAAGATCAATCCTGTGTGAATGTACTGTAAATATCACCACAGTCAGGGCTCTCACATATCACAGACAGGGAGAGACGATCACATTTCCACTGGTTCACACAGTCACACGCCACAGATCAGAGTTCTCCTTTAAAGAAGCCCAGAACAATCCTCTGGAGACATGCCAGACAAAAAGCCATGTAGGTTGAGACGTAGGATAAGGGGCCCATCCTGGAGCCGGACTGGTGTGGGACAAGCTTGGGGAGGAGGGCCCAGTCCAATTTGATCCGGATGACCTGCATGCTCCTGTGGGCCCACCACGTGCAGGAGGGGTCATACAGGTTTGGGTGCAGAGTGAGAAGGGCTGTGGCTCTTGGGACATGGAATGTCACCCCTCTGGTCGGGTAGGAGACTGAGGTTGTTCGCGAGACTGAGAGGTTCATATAACTGGGTTCACCTCCTGAAGGAGATTTCTTATTGGTTCAGACCTCACTGACAGGACAGAAGATTTGAGTCGAAGGGTTTTATTTATAAACTTACAGAAAATTTTTACCAAATATCGAATATGTTGGAGTGGGAGGGACCAAGAATTAAACTAACTAACTAGCTAACCCTGGGATGGGGGTATTAAGCAAAACTGACTTTTTTGAGCTTTATGTCATGTTATAATGTCATTCTCTCATCAAAAAACATAACCAGAGTGTTGCTTTGACTCAGTCATGCATGTTTGAGGAATCCTTGAATCTCCTAGGGCCATGTGGAGCTGCCTAAACACTTGCTGGTGCAAAGCACCGCCTATATCCTCTCTGGAGCTCAGCCCCCAGCAGCACTCCTTCCTCACAGAGTACCCCTCCCTTGAAGCATTGCTGTGAAGATGTGCAGAAGTGGAAGTGTCAGAAACAGTAGGAAGTTCTTAAAGAGATAGGCCCATTAAAATGTGTTTAGATGGGCTATGATGCAAAYTCAAATTAATTTTTCATACAGCATAAAGTGTTTGGAAATGTACCTTTATCACTCATGGATGTTTTTTTTTCTACTAATCTTTTTTAAAAATATTTCAGACAGCTGTCCAAAGACAAATAAATTGTATTGAGCGGCCTGCTTTATTTACTTACAGACAAATGATCAGCTGGCTGCTGGATTTGTTCGTCTGATAAAGTCAGCAGTGGCACATTTTAAAAAGCTGAATCATCATCAGCTGGACGAGTAGCACCACACTCGCCGAGGTCAGTTTTTATTATGACCCCCGCACACGAAGCGTAAGCAAGAGTCATATTGTTTTCGTACGGGTTTTTTTTCAGTGATTTTTGGTCAACCGCACCACAAAAACTGCTGCACTGATCAACATGAAATTTGGCAGGGCTGTAGATGAGTCTGACCTACACTGCACCAGCCAACAGTTTTACAATACACCCCATATTTGAGGAGGGGGCTCCTTTCAAAGTGCAAAAATGCTCATAACTCAGAAACTGCTCAGCTTCAGATTTCTTTTGTTGTTTAGCTCTGATGAAGCTCTATCCTTCAGGCCCACCAATCAGTGGCCCCCCACCCCCGACCCCCCAATTTATCCGAAAAAGAGGTATCTGGACTTACAAAAATGGTTATAGCTCAAAAACTATTAAACATAGGAACTTCAGATTTTCGTTGGTTGTTTAGCTCTGATGAGGGGCTATCCATCAGGTTAAACAATGGGCACCCCCCACCCCCAAAAAAAGACCCCCACCCAAACAACTACGGGATGCACCTAGTACCATGACATTTATTAGGAATAAAGACTTCTGAGTTCTGGTGCATTTGTGCGTGCGGGGGTCATTATGTTAC
>NW_013952462.1:280219-281373 GCF_001266775.1 Austrofundulus limnaeus
ATTATTATTATAGTTTGTCCTGAACAAACTAATTGTATTTTTATATGACAGTGTGCCTTTTCATTTCAGAGAAAGATAAGGTATGTTATGTTTAAAACTCTGGCATGAAAGGAGTTGGGTGAAATAAACATTTTTATATGATGGATCTTTGATTTGCAACATCATTTTCCCAGAAAACAACATACGTTTTCCCCCACAGATTCAGCTCTATCAGTATTCAACAAATATTGCTGTGATTGAGTTATCAACCACAGCACCTACAGTAAGCTGTTCAAACAATCTTTAACGAGATATCAGTTTAACTGATAGGTTGTTTCTTGCTTAAAGGCCTGTTCTTGAATACAAATTTGAAATTTATCTCCTTTGCTAATTTCCTAATCATAATATATATCATTGTTGGTTCAAAAATGAAACAAATGAGCAAATATTATTATTTTTGCTGGTAATGCTGCTCTTACCGTGTTTTGAAATTCGTTACATTTTTGTTATTTTTGTTGATAAAAGTTTTCAATAAAAAGAAAACAACAGGAATTAACTACACGAGGATACTTCAGACAGTACATGTTTTTCTGCGACATATATAGGTATATACAGTCTGTTTCATTTAACCATGAGTAATATTTAATTTGATTTCCTTCTGTCTGACTGCGCAACCCAACACCCCCGATCCCTCCTCCCACTTGTAATGACCATGTCTCCAGGCAGCTCAGCATCCATTAGTGACACTGATTAACCCCGCTGTGTCTGGCTGCTCGATGGAGCTGGACAGGCAATGAATGTGAGAACAGACCAACTGAGAGCACTTGTTAAAATGTATGAGTTTTATCATCTTATTGAGGCCTTGTCATTTGCTGCGTAAAACAGAGACGTACAAGGCTGCAGCTGAATCAGATCTCAGACATGGTTTTCTCTAAAGAACCGACATGTCTGCCACTTTAAAATAATTTGATTGGCGGGCCTCTATTTTGTTCCTTCCATAGCTGAAAGAAAAAAAGAACATGCTTTGTTCTATGGGGAATATAAGATGTTATTTTCCAGTAAGAAAACACTTGTCTTCTGTCAAACTTATGTTCAAACAAAGATTTTATCATTTATAAAAGGATTGTTGCTTTCCATTATGTCTCCACTGCCAATTTTGAATCCAAAATTGTGAA
>NW_013952462.1:281543-286718 GCF_001266775.1 Austrofundulus limnaeus
ATATATATATATATAAATTACCTGCCTAAATGTTTTGTTCCTCATATATGGCACAAATGTCCTGCACWGCTTGATGTTAGACAATAAAAACAGCTGAAACATTTACAGTTATTGAGCTAAAATATGGTGCAGTGGTAGCTGAGAGTCATCTCCAGCACCCTCCGAGCTCTAACAAATCATCCAGGATCTCTTTTTGGCATGCAAATCAGCAGGAAATAACAAGTTTGATCTGTCATAACAAAAAAGAAAAACACGGTAAATCTGCTCACGGCCATTTGAGTTTTATTAATGTCTGATGTGATTTTATGACATGAAAACTTTTTTTTCCCAGCTACAACAAGTCACAGTTTAGTCCCATACAGATTTTCTGATTTTTGTTTGTCTGATTACAGGGCAGAGGCCTTTTGTCTGAAAAATTCAGTTGAATGAAAGCTACAGCAGTAGCTGCTTGGTATGCAGACACGCACACACACACCCAAACACACACAGTTCACAGTGCTCCTCATCTGTGTTGTTTGTGGTCACAACTCTGCAGGAATGTGCTGTGAATAGCTCCACACTGATTAGGATTGTAAAAACATCTCAGAATTGTATTCTGTGTCACGGACAGATTTGAAATTAAACTTGCCTCCATTTTTTTTTCTTTTGTCTTTGTGCAACTGTGTATTGTTGACTTGTTCACACTGCTGACCTGGGGTGTGACTGCAAATGTAAAGGCTGCAGGTCGTCTGCGGTCACCCAGGGCAGGAAGACCACTGCACCCTCTGCTGGCAGAACAATACAATGTAGTTTTAGTGGTAATGAATTTTGTTAATTTAATTTATGGCATATGTAAGCATAAAATGTGTGGAGAAAAGGACCAAAGTACCGAACAAAAGCTCTGACGGGATGGGCAGGGGTAAATTTGTCTCCTTTAGACTCTAAAGTGTCACAGTATAGCTGCAGGCTGAGAAAGTTCAACCCTGCCTGACCTCACTGCAGTCCCCTTTTGGGATTTATGAAATGTTAGACTCTTTTCATATGTCCAGGGAGGATCTGGGCTTTGCCTTTTCCACTTGTGTTAGGTTGCTTGTGTTCCCACAACAAAAGGGGTAAAAGAAAAACCTTTGAAAGGTCACGTATGAGAATTGTGCCAATTATACACAATATGAGACATAACATATGTTTTTTTTCTTGATGTTAAAGATAAAAATGCACAGTTTAGTTTGATTTAAGGTGTATATATTAAATAAACCAATTTACAATTAAATTTTGTTAATTGATATATAAGGTGGGTGAAGTCACTGAAGAGAGTTTCATTTCAGAAAGAAATTGCATATTTAAATACCCCAGCAAGTAATGAGTTAGGGAGCCTACCTTTGGAAAAACATCCTGATCCACTATGGCGGCTTTCAAGATGGTGGTCATGTTCTGTACATGGCCTTACTTGCTTTGGTATTTAGATGTTGTTTTCCTTTTCTTTCTGAAATAAATGTGTGTCATGTGACTTTTGACTCACAATGTATGTATAATCTAAAACATTTATTAAAATTTTTAAAACATAACTGATGCAACCAAAAGCAAATCGACGTTCAAATGTAATATTTTGTTGTTAAAATTAATTGTTTTTTTTTAATTTTTGAACTTACTGAGTGCTTCTGGGATTAATAAAAACAAATCTCTTGATGTTAGGGAAGTTATGGTAGTAAGCTGCAGAAACTTGTTCTTATTTTGAAAGGTTCTCTCTTCACACATCACATCAGATTTGGAGATTTGTTAGAATCACCTCCCTGACCAAAGTCCTTCAACCTTCATTACTCTGATTAGCTGCACTGTCAGCACAAGGAAGAGTCCTGCTGGTCCCAATCTTCCTCCATTCACAGATGATGTAGTCCACACTGTTCACTAACAATGCTGCAGAAATGTTTCTGCACCCTTTCCCAGGTCTCTGCCTCAATACAATCCTGTCTCAAATTATTTCCTTGACATCTTATAGTCTGTGTAGAACCTGGAAAAACAATTATAAAGCCAACACACTTGCTCCCTATACTTCCATTTCTTTTAACTTTGTATCAAAATCATTCACACACAGGCCACAAAACTATCATTGTTTCTAAAATAAATAACTGCATCAGATTAAATCTGCTAATTTGTCTTCAGTTCAAAAAGAGGCAGGAAGCTGGTGCATATGCAGTATGTCCGGCAGTCAGTGAGAGGCAAGGTACAATCTGCAGGTTGCACGCCGCAACAGAAGAATCAGTTTAACAGTAAAAAGCAGTTCTTTAACTAGACATTCAATCCACTGCTAGAGGTAAACAACGTGAACCTCTTTGTTGTAACTTTACAGTCTGTAACCCATGAGTGACCTCCACATTATTTCTGTTGAACTTCAGAGAACCCACGAGTCTCCAGTAATCCAGAGGAAGAGGAAGTGAAACAAGATGAGGAAGGTGTCATCTGCGTCTGCTGTGCAATAGATTAGTCGCAGTGGCAGGTCGTTACCTGAAACCCAAGGCTAATCAGAATGTTGGCGGGCCGGTGGGCCCTCTGAAAACAGCCACCTCCATTTCATCTTTCATCGCTCCTCATCTGTTCTAATGGTGCTGTCAAAGCCAGACGTTTTTATGGCCACATTTAGCACATATCTAATGCAAACACTGTGGGGAGGTGTCCACAATGTATCGCACAGAATGATGCGACTTAAACACGTGAGGACAGGAAGAGCATATCTGTCAGAGTACAATACAAGAAGCTTACCTTAGTGAGAAAATGTGGACAGTTTACTGCTGAGCAATGTGATGAATTAAAGGTTTGTTTACCCTGTTGGTGTTTGTCCACATAAATAAGGGCAGATTGGGACATGTAGCATCCTGTTAGCATTGACAACATTACTATGGGGCCAGGTTTAAGGGTAAACATTTGTAGTATGATCACTAAAAACCTATATTCTACAAAGAAATGCATATCAGCCTCTGCTTCTCGTGCTAACATTTTACAGCATGATTATCTTGTGTTGCAGCGATGTGAGGATTGATATTGAAACATCAATACCATCAATACCAGAACTTTATGCTCTAAAATCAGTACTAAAATCAAAACATTGAATTGAACTTTCAGTCGTTTCAGGTTTTGAATATCATTAACAGGAACACAATGGAAAGAAATTAAACTCTTTGGTTTGGAGGGAACTACTTTTTCCTCCACCTGTGTAACACAAGGACACATGCTCTGTCAGTCACTCAGTTTGTAGATCTTACATGTTCAGCATTTTCATGACTCAGGTTTGAAATTTTAGAGTTCTTGATAATCAAACCATATTTTATTTTAATGATTTTATTAATTTATGTAACGTTTTTTATTGTTCAAAACARCATTTTCACATATTTTATATGATTGTTTGGTTTTCCTGCTGTATTAGCTCGGATGTATTGTACACGAGGACGCTACATCAAAATACTTCTGAGTTGAAAATCCATCCATCCATCCATCCATCCATCCATCCATCCATCCATCCATCCATCCATCCATCCATCCATCCATCCATCCATCATGCCCGCTTCTTCCTTTCAGGGTCTGGTGCCCATATCCAGCAGTCACATGCGAGGGGCTGGTTACACCCTGCAGCTTGCAAGTCCATCACAGTTGAAAATAAATAAATAAATTACTCTGATGTCTTGCATTCCTTATGAAGCCATAAGGAATACACTACTTTTTTTTATTTACCAGACACATTAGGTGTATTTTGCACAAAGTATCAGTCTCACATCAGTATCGTTGATACCAGCCTYGGGTTTAGATGGTATCAGAATTGGAAAGAAAATCTGTGGTATTGAATATCATTACTGTGGTATGCAATATCTTGCATAGATCAGAGCTTGCAGTATGTGTCGTGAATGACCACTTCAGCTACTACCACACTAAAATATAGCACAACATTGTTAAAACTTACTGATGTGTAGCCATTGTGGTCAGTTTGCATCTTGAACTGGGTTGACTCCAGAAGTACATTCAGCGATGACATTTTTATAGATATTGTTTAGTGGTTCATGATGTTTTGCAAACAATACAATCAAACACACACAGACAGACATGAGCAAAAGCATRTTCTCTATGCCTTTGCCTCACCGACAATTATTAAAAACATCTACTGTATATAATAAGTCATTCAACCAGATGTACTCATCCTTTTATATTCAACATTTTTCCTGACATTTAATGAAAGATGTGTGGTCACGTTCATCATACGTGACATTTGAAACATCTCTATTCTCTGATGGGGAATTGTAGTTTTGTTATCATTTTCAAAGAGACTATAGTTGTTACGATGAACCAAATTGCAATAAATTTACCAAAATCCAAAACAACAAACTGCTTAGATGAATAAAATAGACATTTCACTGACTCTTCACAAAATAACTTTAATTTGAGTCCATTTTGCCAACTGATGAAATTCYTGTAAAAGRAAAATGAATTAATAAACATAATTTGACAATCAAATTCCCAGATTCCTGTGGTGCTCTATTCATTTATAGTGGTTTCAGTTTTTCACATGGAACATTTTAGTTTTCATTACTGAACCGCTGTGACTGCTGCCCACATTCTAAATGTCAGTATGTGTTTTATGGCTTTACATTTACATTTAAGTTTTAATGAGGATTTGAGAAAAAAAATAAAATAAAAACTGGGATGCAGCTGACCTTTTCTTAGTTGTCTTTAAATGAACAAAAGTAACTTGTTTGTTTTTAATGATCAGTAGAGGACAGGAGTCCAGATTTCCCCCCTTTTAGCTTTAAAATGGCCTTTCTATGAGAGCGGTTGTACTCCGAACCCCTCCTGTGTGACTGAACTTCTCACCCTGTTTTTAGGAAGTAGCTTAGCAGTGGAGAAATCTAATAATCACTGCTTATATTCACAATCTCATTTGAAAGAAACGTTTTCAGTTGAGAAGATGAATTAAATGCGGGACATAAATCCATTTCTCAGACTTGAATATTTATTTACCCACAGRACTGGGCCAAGTCTGCTCGGATTTCAGATCACAGCAGAATAACCATGTACTCTGATTTCCGACATTTTTCTTCAGAACAAGTCATGCCCCCAGAAATGACATCATGGCACCACAGAAAGTGATCTAACCATATGAGTTGGTTCTCAGTCTTGAAAATGTTAAATGTAAAAAAGAAAAACATTACATGT
>NW_013952462.1:287169-289747 GCF_001266775.1 Austrofundulus limnaeus
TAATAATATAGTTTATTTGAAGGTGTCTTTCATGGCACTCAAGTACGCCGTACAGTTAAAATACTGTATATAATGCAGTAAAACACAAAAAAGAATAAAACAACAAATTAAAATCACAACTAAAACATCAAACATAACATAAAAAATCACAACTATTTAATCACAGTGGTAAATTATTGCACATTAATTCYAAAAACATTTTAAGGTATCAAAAACATTTCACTAAAAATTTTGTTTTATTTTATTTTATTTATTTATTTACTGTTATTTATCCAGGCAAAGCCCATTAAGATCCCAGATCTCTTTTTCAAGGGCGGCCTGGGCCTGAAGGCAACCTATTGTACATATAAAATGTATTTAAGAATCTATAAAAATGAACAACATCTCTTCTTTCGGTCATAAATATGGTTTTACATGAGCTTTCTTTTAAGCATGAAATAAATAATTAACTGTGTTAGGAAATGAATATTCGAAAACACAACAACAAAGTAAGAGCTGTGTGAATCAACAAAACACCTGTACAGCATTATCTGAAGTGTATTTTTATATTGGAACTAAGACAATGTCCTGTTTATTTACACAGAGGAAACAGTAGCCTGCTTAGAACTTGTATTTGAACCAGTCCACAGAGAACCTGGTCTTGTTTTAGTTTCTGTTCCAAACACTGTCAGCCATCTTGGTCAAACGCTACAGCTTCTTTAAGAAATGAATAAGACACAAGAGCAAACTTTCAGATTTGGCTGAAACCACCTTTCTGCTCAGTGTTTTATCGTCCCTTTAAAGTTGGACACTCTGTGGTTGAGTTCCTGTCTTGTCTGAGAATGATTTTGCTCAGCCTGGCACGCTGCACCGTAGCCCTTGTGTGAATTTGCCAGAGGGGCTGTTTGGAGCCCCTGCCAATTTTTCTGGGTGCAGGTTGGCACGTCGTCACATGAAACTGTAATAAAACCCCATCTGTTAGAGGACTGAAGGTAAGCCAATCAACAGAAACCGAAGCTTGTCCTCTGGATGTGAGAATGTGTTGTTTTGTCTGTGTGTGTGTCGTCTCTCACTTGAGAATTTTTCTGACGGTATCAAAGGTTCATATTATCTTCTCTCTTTTTCAAAATGGGTTAAAAAAGTGAAAAGTGTGCTTTGGGGTTTACACATGCATGTGAAACATACTGTATTAATGCACATGGGGACACAAAAGAAGGTTTTTGTGAAAACTTAATACATTTAAACTYATGATCACACTCTGTCATGGTGCATTTTAAAATGAAAAGCTTTTAAGCCGCAGACTTSATGCATAGCAAGTCCTCATTAATCACGCTCTTCCTTTCTTTCTGAAAGGGATGCAAATCTGCAATAAAGTTGTTGTGACAACAGGGCACTGGGGAACAGAATTAAGTTGGCGAACACACAAGAAAATGCAAACCTGATTGATTCTGCATAATGCACACTCATGAGTTGTGCTCCGGTTTTGGGAATGCTGATGAACCCGAGGCGAGCCTCATCTGCCAACATCAGACTGAAGGATCCTGTGCACTCTGGAGGTCTCATCTTCTCACAGATGAAGCCATGCATTATTCAACAGGCCAAGGACATGTGGAGCTCCATCGTTCCTCGTGTGCTCCATTTCACTGCTTTCAGGTTTTGTCTTTTGTTTTTATTCTCCAAAGCAGCGTTTTTATAATGTGTGATGGCAACAAAAGGTGTCGATATGAAATGACTCCTGACTGTGAGATTTGCTGTGGATGACAGTTCACATTATTTAAACACAGTGGAGAGATGTAGAGCAGCTATAAACATAAGAAAAATGTATTAAAGCCCCCATGTCTTTCAAGCCAATCAGAAATATGTGAAGAAAAGTTTTCTTTAAAACAAAAATAATGAGGTAAAATATGAACTAAAACGATCAAAACAGTAGCTACAAAATGCTTTTTAGTAAACATTTGATTTTATGAGAATCATTTGATTCTGACCAGTTTTCATTATCTGGTTTTCTAATGATGAACTAAGGTGCTTTGTGTTGAAAGTAGCATCACAGCAGTTTCATATGTCTATATCAAAACAGATTGTTGGATTTACTAGCCAAAATATTTCAACTATTGGTACTCATCTGAGTTGAGCAAGTGTAATGCAACTTTCAAATTTATTTTAAAGAAAATGTGCTTTTAACTGAAGTACTGTAACAAAGTTCATTTTACTTCATTACAGTACTTCAGTATTTTATTTTATTTTATTTTATTGTTTGTTTTATGAGGGTCTGGAATTTTACTAAGTATCTTTTTTAAATCATAACTTCTACTTTTATTTTGTTACATTCAGTGCTGTATGAAGTACTTCAAAATGATGAAGTATCTAACCATAAAATTACTTTGGAAAAAGTTAAAGTCTCCCCTATTTCTTGAGAAACATTTTAAAGTACTGTATGTAATATATTTTGTATGTATAAAAAGTAAATTTCTGACATTAAAAGTAAAAGCACAGAGTAAAATTGAGTTTTTAGATGACTTTATATTGAAATGTTAATGTTAGGGTTAGGGTTAACACACACACACACACACACACACACACACACACACACACACACACA
>NW_013952462.1:289757-290945 GCF_001266775.1 Austrofundulus limnaeus
CTTCAACACAGAGCATCTTCAGAAGACAAGTTGATAAATTAAATTTTAAAAATCTGTATTGTTCGAACCCTGCCCCTCGCACTGTGACTGCTGGATATGGGCACCAGTGACCCACGCAACCCTGAAAAGGAAGAAGCGTGTACAGAAAATGGATGGATGGATGGATGTTCAAAAACAAAAGTTGTTGTTATTTTTATGTAGATCTACAAATCCTAAATATCTAGGGGAAAATTCAAATGTACATCAAACAAAAGCTTGGAACTYTAGAGGGGGGAACTGTGGGGGGTGTATATTGTCCCTCCTGGATGGCGTCCCTGTGCTGGGGCCTATAATTAAAGGTGACGTGTACTGATGAAAATTGGTAAAAGATTAAAAATCTGTTGACTGCATTGTGTCCCACTGTGCTGAAATGCAAGGCTCTGTGGAGAGAGAGGGAGCACAGACAATTACATCCCCTCCTGTTTGAAAAGCTTGCACTAATGAAGGTGTACTAACACTGCACACTTTAATAGCTGAATTGATTTTACTTGTCCAGCTCTCCAAAGACTGGCAGGCATTGTGAGTCCTCGGAAGAGGCATTTAAGTGATCGCAGAGGCACGGACTGCATAGTAACTTAGGTAAAGGGCAAGTATGATGAAGAAGATAACTGAAGATCGCTGTTTGGAAATAAACACCCAAATGATCCACATTAATCAAAGCTCCTACATCTTTTTTAATGCAACAAAATCGTAACCCAAAACTTCKGTTCGCAGGAGCGTTCAGCACAGTTTCATTTCCACACGATGCTAAGCATTCATCACCACCAGAGCCTGATGTATATTTTATGCTTTTCTGTTTCCGTCAGGCCACATTAGCCTCCAGACGAAGGCGGGAAACAGAAAAAAGTGGTTAATGTGCGGCACCTGCTCCTCCTGCCAGGAAACCAGTTGATAGATTTTCAGCAGCAGCAAGTATAAGAGAAAAAAAAACTACACCTGAATTGAACAGCGCAGACTTACTGGAGCGCACATCCAGTGAACCAGAAAATGGCGGTGAGGTTGTTGCCGTTATGTAATTTTTCCTGAGCAGCCAGTGAGATGACAGGTGGAGAATGAGGAGAGAGGCCGGCGAACAATCTGCCTGTCAYGTGATGAATTCTGTGGAGTGTGAAAACACTTCCTCTCTGTTGTAAGTTAGTGTCACCGTGT
>NW_013952462.1:292503-293965 GCF_001266775.1 Austrofundulus limnaeus
AGTAGTAGTAGTAGTAGTAGTAGTAGTAGTAGTAGTAGTAGTAGTAGTAGTAGTAGTAATAGTAGTAGAAGTAGTAGTAGTAGTAATAGTAGTAGTAGTAGTTGTAGTAGTAGTCGTCGTAGTAATAGTATTAGTAGTAGTAGTAGTAGTAGTAGTAGTAGTAGTGAAGTGAAATCTAGGATCAGATTCAAAAACTGGATATTTTTGTCACTAAAATACAATGTTTTTTTAATTAAATGACTGGTTTTGACTTTCAAAGACTTTTTGTTTCTCATCTAAAGAATTGAATCAGTTCAACTCAGTTCAGTTTATTTATATACTGTAGCACCAAGTCACAACATACCTTGTCTCAACGAATCAAGTCAAAGTGAACTGAGAAAGTTTGATTCAACTTGTTGAGGTGGTCATGCCCTGGATGTCTGAAAATCCAAACCAGCTCTTAAATATACAACCAAGATGCAGCGAAACAGAAGTTATTTTATGCAGCTATGCTCAATAGCATGCCAAGAAAAATGCTTATCATACAGTATGACATTTTTCATTTCTCGATCCCACAAAAAAGTACATTTACGTAAATCAAACTGTACAAAATCATGTGTCATACTGAGAAGAAGCTAATACTGTCTGCCYTCTTTGTGGAGCGCATCAATTTGCTCCGACAGAATAACTCTGCTGTTGAAGTCTTGGAGGTGAAAGAGGCAGCTGAATGCGTGAGAAGAAATTCAGTAAATAATGGATGTCGTGAAGCTTCAGTGGAGGCTGTCGGCTTTGAAATCCACTCCCTGGTTGAGTCACATTCCCAGTTCACTCTCTTCATTTTACATTTAACTGGCCCTGTGAGGTAAAACCAATATTTCTACGCACATCATCTCTAGTGGGAGCTGTCCAAATAAGTTAACGCTGTGGGGGTGCTGATCTCAGAGCTATCCCACCCAGGTGTTCTGTCCGTCTGCATACATTAGCTTCAGATTTTACCCTTTAATTATCCAGAATTCAGAACCTTTTGAAACAAAATTTCCAAAAAATAAAATATGGAATGAACAAATGTTTATGAGTTTTTTTTTTTTTTTTTTTTTTTTTTTTTTTTTGACCAGGCAGGAGCAGAATAAAAGTTTAGGACTTTTAAGAGATCTCTGAATGAGCTGTTTTTCTTTTTGTAGGAGTGGAGAGATTTCTACACTCGTCAAACGTTATTGGTTGTTAAAGCTAATAAATGTAATAAGACAGCTCGTACTGTGGAAGCAGAAGGTGCCTTAGTATTAAATAAMTTATTAAAGCTGAAGCTTCACATTGATGGTGCAAACACTGTTCATTACTAGTAGTTTGGGCAGTTTTAGGTTTATGTGTGTGACAGATTTATTGAAATATGCAGGAGAAATAATAATAATAATTAGCTTTTCATGCATGCAAATCAGACATGTTGGAATTTTTAATTAGAAATTGTCAGGACCTGTTAGTATGT
>NW_013952462.1:295606-296891 GCF_001266775.1 Austrofundulus limnaeus
ATATTATAACAACAGCTTAAATATTAACAAAACTCCACATCAATATATCTGAACGATTTATGTTCCACTCTTTATTCACTGTATAAAATAATTTAATCGTCTTAATTAAATGCAATAAACGCTAAAGCTAAAATATGACGAGATTAGTTTATTTTTTAGTAAGTCAATAATGATTGTTAACGCTCACATCTGTTTGATATCCCTCCGCCTAATTGAGCCAAGCCGCAGCACCTGTTTCTCCCTCCGCCTGTCTGACCGCTCTGTGAGCGCKGAGGAAACACCGTGTTTCTCGCGTCGTGGTCCGGCACCTGTCCGGGAGGAGACACGCTCCTCTCGATGCTCTCCACCTGATGTCTGTATTTTCCACGGCTGCTGCTTGAAGAAACCCGGCGGAAGCTATGGGAGCGTTGGGTCTGATTTTAGGGGTTTTACAGTCCGCCGGACTTTACATCCAACTTACCGCAGGTCTGACCGACGGAAACCAGCTGGATAACCACGTCTCTGGAAACGGTAAGTTTTACTGACTTTGAGCTGCAGAGACAAGATTTAGAGGATAGTGAACAATGTGGTTGATTGATTTATTAATGTTAATTTAAATGTAATTTTGACCCAGTGTGTGCCTTTTTATATGTAGCAATTAATCAATTTAATTAAAGGGGACAATTAAGTTTAGTTAGAGAAATTAGCATTTTCTGCAGAAATGCTGTGTGAATGCTGACTGATGAATGACTGCTGAATAGTGAAGCAGCAGAAACTGCAATGTTAAAATTGAAAGAGCAAAAAAAGTGGCAAAACACTAAAACAAAAATGAGCAAAACAGCAGCTAAAATCTAAAGTTAGCTAAAATGCAGCTAAAAGCTTAAACGAACAAGAAGTTAATAGCTATTAGAACATAAAAGGCAGAACAAGTACATAACAAGGTTTTTTGAAAAACTGAAGAGTTCTCAACGTGTTTTTTTACAGTAATTTCTTTGTTCTGTAAATAGTTCAAAAAGTATAACGGTCATAAATAACAAAAGTACTAACACTAAAGTGAAGGTAAGATAAACAGTCTGAATGCTGAATTCAGGCAATTAATACACTTTTATTTGTCTGTTCAGATTTGAATGTACAGTAAATAAAACATAAATTTTGAAATGTCCTGATGCATCTCAGTAATCCAGGTAAAAAATCAAAAAGAAAAAAATTGTAAAGGTCCTCTGGACGGGTTCTTCTCTAACGAAACGTTTCGTCTCTCCTCCAAGAGACTTCTTCAGTCTGAGAGTTTCAGGCAAAATTCAGGCTT
>NW_013952462.1:297203-298415 GCF_001266775.1 Austrofundulus limnaeus
GGGTAACACTCTTTCACCACTCTGATAAGCACTCTGATGGCTTGAGAATTGCATGCTGGTCACCTCGACTGATGTGTTTCCAGTACGACATGCAGCAAGTCAGAACTTCATGACAGACAGCCTGTCACATGTTCCCCTGAGCATCACTGAAACAGCTACAGATTCTGAACAGGACTTGATCACAGAGATGACAAAAATCTATCCTCCCCTGACTGCACTTGATGTACAGACTGTCCTAAACCCTGTCCTAATCACCTTTCCAGCTCCTCAGAGGATAACTATTGAGGACAAAACTGGATTTCTCCACCTAAAGACAATGGGCAATAACACAATGTTAGAAAACAACAGCTCTACAAGAAGCCCAAAGTCAAACAAAAAGAGAAGAGCGAAATCTACCAAAGTCTCTGTTGGAGCCACAGTCAGAGTGAAGAAGCTTTTTATGCAGGAAAAGAAGAAACCCTGTACATCGATCCTGAACCGAGTTCACTGATCTGCCTCAGTGACTCAAAACGATGGACTTCTGGGTAAATTCTGCTCTGCCCAGATTAAACACCAAAAACTGACGCAGGAAGAGGAACCTCTCAGCCTTAAATAGACCCCAAAACATATTGTTCTGCAAATGACAAAAATATGCACCAATTTTGACAAAAGACTATGTGATGAAATAAGTTAGCTTAAAAAAAACTTGTGGAAAAAATGACAGAATGTGGACAAAAGTCTRGCCATTTAACTAAAGTTGAAACTTTGATTGTTTTATGAAGAAGACTTTTGCCAACAGCAAGATTAAAGATGAATTGCAGAGGCTTTATTTTGAAGTTGAGAAAAAAGATGTTTTGAATGAGAATGTTTGGGTAACTGGGAGATGTTGTTCTGTGACATTCTGTTCTGTTGCTTTTATTACTTCTTGCCACTAGATGYCGCTGCTGTGACAGCACAGGGCAGAAAAGACTGTGTTAAGAGAAGCAGAAGAAAAGAAAGTGGTGCTCTAGCGCAGTGTTTCCCAAAGTTGGGGTTGGGACCCAAAGTGGGATCCCGAAACATCAAGGTAGGGTCCTGAAAAGATTTTCTGAATTAATTACATTTTTGCCTTAGTTGTTACAAAGGAGTGAGGTTAGTGTATTTAAAATGGATAAATGTAGTATAAAAATATTGTTACAATGCCCATGTTTTATTGACCTGATACAAACGTTTATCATCCAAAAATAGTTGGGG
>NW_013952462.1:302195-303693 GCF_001266775.1 Austrofundulus limnaeus
TTGGGGTCACAAGTTTTTGCCATGGATATTTTGTGGGTCAGAAGATAAAAAGTTTGGGAACCACTGCTCTAGCGCATTTTCTGTAGTGAAGTTTGCAAGTTTAACCAGCTTTTTTTCCATTACAACCTCCACAACACGTTACTTTCACAGCTTCTTTTTAAAATCTGTTTATTAAGGAGAAATTCTAATCCTGCACCTGACTGTGTAAGCTTAAAGTAACTCCCTTTTTTTTACTAACAATAAGAAAAAAAAAATGAAATAAGATGATTAAAAAAAAAGACCAGGCTCTTTGATACTGTAAATTGCTCAGGCAGAGGGGAGCTGAGCCTTCATGCAGAGCAGGGAGGCTGTCTGCTCGGTTCTGGAGAGTGCTTGTTAGACTGAGCCTTTACTCATTCGTTTAGGATAAGTGCATCTGGCCCTGGCACCCCAGTTTCCACTTCAGCTGAAGTGCCGATTAGATCACCTGCAACGAAAAAAATTACATGTTCAAAGTGAAGACAAAGACCCCGTTTGATAGACCAACAGCTTRACATCATTGTTGCCACAGATCATGGCTGTCACCTGCGACATGAACGTGAAGTTCAGATCTTTGCTGTGAAGAAAGGAGGAGGCTGCTAAAAATGTGAGGATTTTGTCTTTGAAGGGAACTAAACAAACATATAAAATACAAAATGATAGTGATGATGCAACATGGGGTTTGGAAACCAACAATTCCAMTTCAATAGGTTGCAATTTTGGAGCATTTTGGCAGAGTTCATCCTTTTATCCTTTGTAAGGACACCATTTTCACAGTGCGGGGGCGTACACCAATTCATTAGGCTTCCAAAGTGTCGGGGATTCTCTGCTAGGTGTCCTCCTAATGAGGACGGCCAGCCCAGGCAGTTTTCATTGGCTTTSAATTTAACAGAGCTCTGACAGAGCYAGTCGGGGTGGGGGTGGACAGATTATAGAGTCATGCMGTCACAGCAGAGGCTGGAGGAGGCCTGCTCAGGAAGAGTACAACCGTGGAGGACGGTGGAAACGAAGCATGCCTTGACCGTGGAAGAGAGCATTGTGACGTCACAACTTGAAGGGTTGTCTGCTTCCTGTGGTTAGGCAAACAATCTCAGGAGATGATTCGATGTGACGTAGTGCAGAATAATCTATAACGTCTTAATAACAACAAAAAAGCAACTTAAAAAATTATTTCTAACTTACAATAAGTTCAGAACATGTAGGTCATATTTCAGTCAAATCCGTTTTTTCTATTTTCAAAGAAATAGCTCCAAGTTTGCTTTCAAAGCACAAAAACTGTTCAATTTGATTAGAATCTTGATTTTTCCTAAACATATCAGACAAAACGTAAGGTCATGAATATAACCACGGTTCCTTGAAGGAGTGGAACGAAGTACAACACACAGTTGTATATGGAACACGCGCGCCTGGCTGAAGCCACCTCTCTAATCACGTCTTTAGACCGGTGACATTGAACGTTGGGTGGCAGGCTCCGCCTTCA
>NW_013952462.1:304244-305379 GCF_001266775.1 Austrofundulus limnaeus
GCTGCTGCACCTTCCACTGCCGCGTCTGCCTTTCTGTTCTTGACACATGCGCAGTAGTGGTAATTAGGGCTAATCGGTGATTAGTCGACTATATAAAAAAAAAACAAAGTTAGACAAAAAGATGCATCGACTATTAAATTAGTCGTTGATGATTTTGATAGTTGACATAATCACGATTAGTCTATCACAATTTCCCAGCCCTACGATATTTCAAAGCCAATGACACTTTCACCTCCTCTCTCCCACTCTGCAGGCTGACACTCACTCTAAAACTGGTCCACCCTCTTGTATTATTTTTGCATTTTAACCAACATGGCGTTGATTAGTTTGTTTTTTTTAGCTAGTTGTCCACTCTGGCCATCCTCTAATTGTGGTCAGAGTCTATAGCAGGGCTATTCAACTGGCGGCCTGCGGGCCACGTCCGGCCTGCAAGTGACCAAAGTTCAGCCCACCAATCGGTTCATTCATTTCTTAAGCCCAAACCCCCTGTTTTCTACTTTGATTACTCTAAGTTCTTTTAGTTAAACATAGACATGTCTGGTATCTACAGAAACATCAAAATCTTGGCTACAAGCTGATAAAAACATTTCTAAGCACAATCAAGACAGTTAAAATTACAAGTAGTTGAAGATAAAACTATGAAAGGTTAAAAATTTGGCAAGTCAGTGATATCAAAAATAATATTTGTGTTAAACAGGAGGCAAAATGTGTTCTTTTTGTTTGTGATATTGTTTATTTACCACTACTTTCATAGGGTTGTGTATTACGTATTCATGATTAAATGCAGCAAAATAAACTATTTCAAAGGTAACAGACCTTTGTAAAACTTGGTTTATTTACAAAATGATTTTAATTGCTGGATGCTTGGCCCCTGAGCTGTTGGCCTGCAGCAACTGTGTTCCCCAGAGCAATTTAGTTGAATAGCCCTGGCCTATGGGGTAGCAGTAGACTAAGGAAGCTGCTGTAACCACCATGCATGTACAGTGGGGAGAACAAGTATTTGATACACTGTTGATTTTTCAGGTTTTCCCACTTGCAAAGCATGTAGAAGACTGTAGTTTTTATCATAGGTACTCTTCYACTGTGAGTGATGGAATCTAAAACAAAAATCCAGAAAAATACAATGTATGATTTT
>NW_013952462.1:308104-312197 GCF_001266775.1 Austrofundulus limnaeus
AAAATCATACATTGTATTTTTCTGGATTTTTATTTTAGGTTCCATCACTCACAGTTGAAGAGTACCTATGATAAAATCTACAGTCTTCTACGAGCTTTGCAAGTGCGAAAACCTGAAAAATCAACAGTGTATCAAATACTTGTTCTCTCCACTGTAGCTTTGTGTGCATCTTTGTTATAGCATTGAGTTRCCCTCAAATGAATCATCATGTCTAAATCACCTCCCTGTGTAGTTTTATCTCTTCTTTTCTAAGTAGACAGAAAGAACTCATACTGAGCTACAGTAAATGCTCCCGTATTCAGTGGTCTCATCTGAAAAAAAACAAAAAAATATATATATATATACAAACACCATCACAGAGAAGTTTATATCTGAACAGAGTACTGTCTTTGATCACTGAGGGGTCCAGATGGACTCCAGTGTGCAACTTTGAAAGTGCCAGTGAGCTCTGGGACGTGTTGTCAACAACATGTGRTACATCATGTTGCCACATCCTGAGAGGAAACACCAAAATAGCTTCTGAGTCCCATGTCCCAGGGGCTATGAAAGATTCAGTCCACGAGCCAGAAGTAACAATGGCAACAAGCAGACAGCTGCCTGCTTGATTACCTGTGCCATCCTTAATTCATTATTTTTACCTTCCACCTTGAATTCAGGCTGAAGGGCTCACAGCGAATGTTTATTTCCCCAAAGACACTCCTGTCTGTGTGCTCCACTCTTGATTCTTAACAGCTCTTTCTGATGAATTCTCTTTCTACTTAATGATGGTAGTCACTGTTTTCCTTTCAGACAATCACCCACACTGTAACTATCCTCAAACATCCTACTTTATTCCAATGTGACCATGACCTTCAATCTGTTTTTAAAACTATATGTTTTTTTATATTCACTAACAAAACAAAGCTTTTGTTGGTTTGTAGCAGATTCTTTTTTAATATCATGATTAATATCACCAGCAGGTTGTCTCATTGCAGCATCTTCCTGTTGCTCCAACCACTGCTCCCTCTGGGTCTCTGTGATTATTAAACCCATTCATCAAATTAATAAAATACTGTRTCCCAGAAACAATCAGTGCACAGGCTATTTACATTCACTTTGGTGGAAAGGAGGATGCTAAGCTGGAGTTTGTGTCTTGGTATTTACATTTTGTTTSCCTTTAATGAATTGTTTCTTTTTTGTTGTTGTTGTTGCTCAACAGATGTGATGGCATGAGGGGCATTAAATTAATATGTCTACTTTACCAGATGTTCTTGTTAAAAAAAATCACCTTTCCTGTTAAAAATGTTTGCACTTTACATAAAGAAGCATTCTGCACATCTAGAACTATTTAGCGTATGGAGTCAGTTCAAGATGGCTGCCACAGCTCATTTGCATTTGATTTTCTTTCTTTTATTATCAATACAGCCCCCCAACCCTTAGAGGGCAGTATAATGACAGGTGATTCATGTTCAGAGCAAGAAACAGCAAGCTGCAAATGAGATGGATGAGTAAGTAAAATGACCACCAATTTTCTGGAAGCGACTTTGTCCTTAAAAACAGATATTTGGACATATTTCATTTTTTGTAATTCTAAATATACAGTATAATATCATTTTATAATGTTTTGCTGGTTTTGTTGAGTCAGTGGCAATGAGCAATAAGTAGTGAAGTTTATTGATATAAAAATTGAATCAAATCGTGCCGCATTAAGTATTGGATTGTGAGCTCTGTTTCAAAAACCCTATCGAATCGCCATGTCCTAGGTGATACCTAGCCTWACTCCTGAGTAGGTTTTGCTCTAGTTAAGGTTAGGGGGTAGACCTGCTGAGGTGGAACACACACCTTWCTTTTTCCACATTTTAAAAATCACGATTACTCTTATTCGCCGGTTTTTATTGTCAAAGGAGATAAAAAAAAAAACAATTGCCAGAGTTGAGAGTAAATAGTGGAAGATTCTGGTAGAATATAAAATGCAAAAATGAATCAGTTGTGCATCCAGTAATCACTTTCTACAAGTTTAATCCAAATGTGTCCAGTGGTTRATGAAAAATTMTGGTAACAGACACTCAAACAAGAACACCTTCACCTTAGGAACCCTGAAAACAGTTGGATCTCACTGTTGTTGTCATATATGGATGCTTGGTCAGGCTCCCTCTCCCTCTGCATCACTTATTGATCTGCCAGGTATCGCCCTCTCATCAATTGACGATATGAGAACAAGGASGTGGAGCCTGTTCTCATATTTTTGAAAAACATAAAAAAATCTGCTACAACTAACCCTAACCCTAAACTGACCTTATCACCTAAACCAGTAACCCTAATCCCTGAGCTTCAACACTGACCCTAAACCTAAGACTTAATCTGATGTGTCAATTAATGACGAGGGTGGTACCTGTAATGTCAATAAGTGATGCARAGGGAGCCTGACCAAGCATCTGTGTATGATGAGTAGGGGTTGAGAAAGTGTTGTCCATTCTGACTCTGCTGCTGTATATCACTGTCTAATCTCTCACAGCTTTTGATCATTTTTTGAACCGAGAACATTTCCTGGATCGGAAGCGAAACATCTTCAGCTTCAGGATAGAAGTCCAGTTCTTTTTTTTTTCTTTGATTGATCCTGAGAACCGGCTTTGATAATTCCCAACTCAACTGTCAAATTATTTTTCTGTTTCTTCTGTGGGCAGTTGCTAGTTTTAAAACCCGACTTGTTGACAGACAGACTTCCTGCTGCTGCGTGCGTGTCAGACTCCACACGTAKCAAGCCTGATCAGAAGACACCCAACTGTTTTCTGGCTTTAATCARAGCGACAACTGCAGAAATCAATCTCGTAACCTTGGTAGAATGCTAAATCAACACAAAAGATGACTCTGCTGGCAAAGTTTCATGACTGGAGCTGCAAAAAAAATAAAAAGAAAAGAAAAGAAAAGATGAAAAATGTAGCTCTGGAGAGAATATTGACTTCCAGGGAAATCTTGAGCGCACTGGGCTGTCTCATTTATAAAGAGCTGGCAAAGAAAGAGTTTGCWTGGCTTGGCCTTGTCTGTGATTGGATTTGTATTAAGGCAGAACTGTCAAAACCATCGTGGACACGAGGCAGGGGACTCTTGTTAGAAGCTGCTTGTAGAGTACATGCATATTTAAAATGGCCATCCTCGTACTTCTCCCTTTATTGCTCAGCAAGCGATAGTAGAAMTGATAGCGGCTATCCATCCTCCGTCGGCTCATTAAAAATAAAGATGGGACATAATAACAAAGGAAAACAAAGCAACGGACTACCTAAAGATGTCAACAAATCACTTCAAGCCTAAGGAGACCAGGCTTTTCGTTTTCTGGTAATTATAAATAATTTCTACGTTCAGGTCTGAGGCAAAATGAAAGGCATAAATTCACGCTCATCGATTCTTTCTGTCTCCCCTGCTTCCCTGTGGAGGGAGGTGGAGTGACTAAATTACTCAGTTCTCATTAGCATGGATGTAAAGCAAGTGTGACAGCCATGTACCTTTCCTTATTCATGTGTGTGAGCTTGTGTGAGCAAGAAAGGGGACAGCCTTAAAGGGTGAGATCTGACAAAGAACTTCAACTTTTTTTAGTCAAACTATTATATGATATAAATTTAGCACAAAAAGTATGAAAATTTGTGTTTGGTAGATTATTTTAACAATGCTTCTTAGTAATAAACCTTATAGCGGGCACATGATTGGCAGCACCTGGYGGTACCAGAAGCTCAAAACAAAAGTCAGTAACAACAGAAAAATAAACTGTTTGGAAGAGAAGATTTCACAAATCTTTCATGTGCGGAGCCCACATCCTCAGCTCTACAGCTCATCCCGTAAATGCATGTTCCTTACAAATCTGGCACCATTTAAAAGGTAAATTAACAGGCTTTCCAATGGTATAAGATTTATTGCCAAGGAAAATTGCTGCAACAAAGAAATAATCTACCAAACACATTTTTTTCTAGTTGACATTTTTCTACATCCAATATGTAAACCCTTACCTGAGTCAGTCTACTGAATCTTTCATCATGAGAAGGCTTTCTCTTTCTTTCTCTCTCTCTCTCTCTCTCTCTCTCTCTCTCTCTCTCTCTCTCTCTCTCTCTCTCTCTCTCTCTCT
>NW_013952462.1:313766-316168 GCF_001266775.1 Austrofundulus limnaeus
ACACACACACACACACACACACACACACACACACACACACACACACACACACACACACACACAAACAAAGTAATCTTGTTGAACAGTGGGAACATCTTCCAGAGCCAACAGGCAAGACTCCAGGAGATGAAATTAACTTTTCAGAGGATGTTGGAAGAGTTCCTTCAAACCACACCTGAGAGATCCAACACATCCAGAGTGTCCACTCAGTAACAGAGGCACAGAAACAAAGAAGTAAGGAGGCAGATGAGCTAATGAAGGAAAAAAATGTGTATTTAAAAGACCCAAGTGGGAGAAAAAAAGATAAATCACCTTTTAACAGGTAAAAAGGCTGGGTGYGGGTAAAATGTGTTCGTTGTGAGGGTTTAAGAGCTTAGTGAAACAGGCAATAAAGACACAAAGCATTTAAAGAAGTCTCCAAAAATAGTGGTAAATTTAAAAACTTTTTGCTGGAATGTTAAAGTTCCTTTTTGCTGAGAGAAAAATGGTCAAACTCTTGTGTCTGTGTCTCTATGAGTGGGGAAGGAGGTTGAGTTGTACAGGAGACACCGGGAGGTATACAAACTAGATAAAGTCAGACTCACCTTGACTCCAGGTTGCTTTTGGGAATCAATCTCCTGCAGAGGGTCCAAACCTTTTTTCTCTGTAGAGTCCCACAGGGTAAGAGCTCCACGGTGCTGGGCRGATGTACAACTGGAAACATTAGTTTTACTGAATGTTATATTCTTTAATCGTGTCCTTGTTTTAGCCCATGTCATATTTCATATTGCACCATCYGACCCTGAGGGAGAAATGTGTACAGTCTGTCTTGCAATTAAAGCCCTTTTATATGATTCTTGAAAAAACCGAAAGAAACCCTGTCTACTTCCTGTTTATCTGCTGTCATCTAAAAAAAACACTTGTTCTGTTGGAGGTAGGTAGGCAGAATGAGACTGAAGTGAGGTTTGATTAAATGGATCTTCTGTCTCGAGTGTATTTGCATGACAGAGGAGAGTTCAGCACTTCCCCGCGTTACGTAATCAGGAATATAAAATGGTTTGTTTGGAGCTCTATGATTCAAAAAAAGCTTCTTTGAAAAACTGATGCAAAAACACATGAGGAAGGATGTGTCTTTCTACAGATTTCTCAGAAGCAGCTCGTTGTGTTTAAGAGCTGAGTGTTCACACACATTTCGTCTACAACTTAACCATCACAGACAACAGTAAAGCTACATAAACACAGTGTGAGTTTGATTTCCACTGCCTCGCAAGYATG
Source organism: Austrofundulus limnaeus (assembly GCF_001266775.1). Classification (NCBI taxonomy): domain Eukaryota; kingdom Metazoa; phylum Chordata; class Actinopteri; order Cyprinodontiformes; family Rivulidae; genus Austrofundulus; species Austrofundulus limnaeus. Next base: position 315,021 of record NW_013952462.1, read on the forward strand.
GGGCAAGTGGAGAAACTGCATTATTTGTTATTGCAAAAGAAAATGAAGTATGAAAATGTCTGAAGGTGATGCCACTGTACTGCAATGTTTACATTTTGTCAAAGATTTAGCATTTTTAGAAACAATTTTTAAAGTTGTCTCCATCAACGTTTTAACAAAACGATGTTCTACAGTCTGTTAGTGTTCAAAGTACAAGTTTGGGATGACTGTCAGCTACTACTACACCAAATATTAACTCAATACCTGTAAATCTGACTAGTTGACATTTTCTTGTTTAAGGTAGATTAGCTGTGGCAGCCATCTAGAGTTTGTTACTCTCCTCCATTAATGGCATCCTTGGATTTTTATTCTTATAAAAAATTTTTATTCTGATTCTCTTGATGAAAATGTTAAATTTCACAATTATAACTGGAATCTCCGTGACACCATTTCTTCCTAAAGATGCTCTGTCTTTCATGTCTGTTTCTTCTATCTTTTTCCTCCRTCGTTCTCAGGTCATTGTTCTATGTTCCTCAGCTTACCTCTGGCCTCATCTGTCTTCTCTACTCTTTTTTTCTCCACCCTTCCTGGCTCCTGAAAGCTTTCACCCCCACATTATGGCACTTCCTGATGAATAAGGCTAAAAGCAGCGGTGCACCGAGGCCATGACTCACGAGGACCCGGTCACTTCTGCCACACTAAACTGCTTCGCTGCATTCCTCTGCTTTTTACCTCTGAGCTTCCTCAGGATCACCTGTTCACACGACACCAGCCAAAAACTAAAATAAATGCCAAAACACTCATCAAATGATTTATTTAGTTGTTGTTGATTGCTCAGTTTTCGTTATGGAAGATGATTATTTAAATGGTGAGATGTAAAGTATGAACTGACCAGAAAATGGGGTTTTAATAATTACTGTAGAACTGATTTATAATTCTTATAAAGCACTCAGAAACATTCAACTAACCCAGTGGCTCTCAATTATTTTCTGTCGTGCCCCCCTCAGGGAACTTATATTCTTTTTCATGCCCCCTTTGAATTGAAATARTGTTGAYAACCTGCTAAWATTTAATTATTTATCTGTACAAACCTCTGTGTGACTTTCTGGCACCAGCATTCTGCATATAAATACCTGATAATGGTAGGGAAACACAGCATTATATATATA
>NW_013952462.1:316624-336132 GCF_001266775.1 Austrofundulus limnaeus
TGTTTTTATATTAAACGAATAGCAAAATATATATTTTTACTTCAAGGTATCTTGATTTCTGGTGCTCCATCTTTATGGACAATAAATTCTTTAAAATATATACAGAGTATTGATTTTTTTCCAAACACCTGACACCTCACTGCCCCATTATTTGAGAAGGTAACCTCCTGTTTGACAACTTTTTTTGACATTGAAACAGTGAGTTTGATATTCACAGACTATTATAGTTTAAGACTGTTATAATACAGTAAAAACACTCAGATTTAATAAATGTAAATCAAAATTAGTAAGTTTTAGATCAAAGAAAATCTGCATTGTATTAAATTGAACTTGTCTGGTGACCTAGCCTGGTAAAAACCAGACKCTTMTCCTTCGCTAGAATTGAGCGGAACTGCGTAGGAAGGCAAGGGCCAGGCTACTGGTGACCATAAATGATGCAAAACTATAATTTTCATTATATTGTTGCGTTTAAATCCCACACAYTAACAGTGGATGACTCAGCAGGTGACTTTAGACCACTGATGTCCAYTCCTGGTCCTCGAGGGCTGCTGCCCTACATGTTTTACTTCTTTTCCTGTTCCAACGCACCTGATTCAGTGATTGAATCAACTCTTCAAGTTCTWCAGAAGCCTGCTAATCAGCTATTCATTAAAATCAGGCGTGTTTGTGCAGAGAAACTTCTAAAACATGCAGGACCAGGATTAGACGCCCCTGCTTTAGGCGATCATATTTGTTCAGCTTTGGCCAGTTCTTAGTTAGGTTCTCTTCCTCTCTGTTGCAGCTCTCTTCACCGAGGTCCCACATGACATCACAACACACAGCGGCGAGGACGTGGAGATGGCCTGCTCTTTCAGAGGGGCAGGTTTTACTTCCTACTCCCTGGAGATTCAGTGGTGGTACATCAAGAACCACAGGYGCTGGCACGAGTTGCCTGCACACGTCACCAACAATGTAAGCAGAAAACAAATAAACTTTTTTTTTCCACTCAGAGAGCAAAGAAATCACAACAGTTTTGAMTTTTGGGCTTTTATCAGACACAACTTTAGACCTGTGTAAAGACTCCCAGAGTGCCCGTCTGGTTTTAGGAATCGAACCACGTAGCAAGCCTGCTGAATCCCAAAATTTCCAACACTTTTCGGAACCATGTGGGCTGAGCCTAAAAGTTTACTGTGTATCAGTGAAAGTGAAATGTAATATAAGCCATGGCAGAAACCTCGTGGCATGAAAACGAAGGTATAATTGCTGATTAGCATTTGCCAGCAGTAGGGGAACAGGTTGACTCCATCCCATCATGGGGGAGGCTCAGACTCCCCTGGTGTGCCTCTAGACACTATAATTGGCACTGAGAAAGAAATAGATTTTCAAAATCTCTCTCCACTCCATGAATAATTCATACCAATGCCCAAAAGAATACCCCTGTGCTTCTGCATACATAATCACACACACTCCTGCTCAGAGCCTGCTGATGTGGAGTGGATGTTGATGTAAGCATGCGCACATCTAAAGCTGAACAACACGAAGTGGCAACAACAAAAAGAACACAGAGTCTTGGTTAAAAAGGTTTTGGAAGCATCAGACTTGTTGGTTCGTGTTGCTGCAGGGAGACATTGCTMCAAAATATGATCCTTTAAAGATGCATAAACTGTTTTCTGCAACTGATGTTTGTCCCTGTTTGTGTGCAGGTTCAYACCCTGGAGGAGAGACCCAAAGAGGCAACAAAAATTAGTGTAAGCATTTAATGGCATAAAAAAGGACTTTACATATAAGCTACCCTTATAAACACATTCATGGAAAATAGAAAACTCATCTTCTGCTTTTAGGGTTTAACATAACAGGATGTAACGAGAAAAAAAAGTTAGGTCTTTACCAGGTGGTGAAATTGTTCAATTAAATATAAAAAAAATGCAGCAGGTTTCAGAATGTATTTATTTATTAAACATCAGCGAAGCCTACCCTTGCTATATGAGAAAGGCAAAACCAGGGGCTGCTGATCAAATTCACTGACAAACTGATCATCATCAGTGTGACCACCTCTGTAAAAACAGGATTTCTAACAGTTTGCTGTTCTGAAGCAAACGGGTGTGTTAGCACAACGACAGGGTGGAAAGACATCAGCAATGACTGTTGCTTTTTATTCATCTGGAGAAAGTGGTCGGTAATTTCCAAGCAATTTGCAAAGATTTTTCACAAGCYTAAAACTTTAAAGACAGCTTTCAGCCTTCCCAGGAATGAACATCAAATAATAACTAGCGCGCAAGGCCAATTTCCCCTGTCCCTAGTTAATGGCAGTTTTATTTATTTATTTTTTTTTGGATCTATCTTCATAACACTTGAAGTTACATCAAATGTGTTGGTGCCGTACTGATTCAGTACTGATTCAGCTACAATTTGGTCTTAGTTGGACATCTCTAGCCCTTTTGATATACCCCATATTTTTCTGTGTTCTGGATCACCAGATCCAGATTCCAGTATCATCATCTTGCTTCATGATTCGATAAATCAGCAAACATTTACCTCACATGGTTGATCAGCTGTTCTCACTGTCTGAACGGTACCGGTCTCGGTACCAGCTTCYGCTCGGCTCCTCCTGCGACTTCAGCTAGACCCACCCCCCGCTGTCAGCGTCTTCTCAGTTATTCCCGTAACGTGAAGAGAATCGCATTTCTTTTTCTACATCTCCAGACAGCATGTACATCACCAAAACAAGTTAACAGAATAATTACAACTTTAGTAGCAACACATTCCTGATAACTTCTCTCCATTGTCCTGGGATGTGTGGACCCTGCGAGTTTGCGACTTCTACTTCCTGTTTCTTACAGACATGCGTRTGACGTAATGACACTTTGCATAGACTGATTGATTCACTCGAATTAAAAAGAAAATTCCTGGATCTGCATTTTGATCCGGAACATCACCAAAAATTAATGGTTTGTTCCTTTGGCCATTACCCACCTTGTGTGGGGTACCTTTAAACAATTCAAATAAAAAACAACATATTCTTATATAATCTGACTCCAGCAATGTCTGTATCTTTCATAAAGACTTGTGCTCATTTTTTATTATTCGATGTCACTGGACTCCGCACATTGCAGACTCTATAGGCCTTAGTGAAAAGGTTAAAGATTAAATCATGACAGGGCTCTTAGATTTTCACTTGAGGTAAGTGTTGAATATTTTTCAAACCTGGTAAAGTTTCAATCCTGTAATTATGTCCTAATATATAATTWAAAAAAAAAAYGTTCGTCCCATTTTGGATGTTTCCAAAGACTTCATGTAAGTTTTAGTTCTGCTTCTTTGTTCCTCACTAGGTGGTAAAAGTGGCCGGCAGCAACATCTCCCACAAGCTCCGCCTCTCCAGCGTCAAACCGGCAGACGAGGGCACCTACGAGTGCCACGTTATCGATCACAGTGGTCCTGTGGCGCAGCAGTACCGCGTGCAGGCGTACCTCAAAGTGGAGCCGGAGAGGAGCCAGGAGTCCAGCAGAGTCCAGCTGCAGGAACCAGAACAGCGCTCACAGGGGGGTCACCCTCCCTCCCTCCTCCCTGCAGACGGGGAGCAGGGAGGTGAGGAAGAGCTCAGACTGTAGGAGGAGGCTTTTAGCCCAGCTGCATGTTCATGATTTATCTGCAAGAAAGGACTGTCATCTCTTTGTTTTCAAGTTATGTGTTGTCCTAATGCTCATGTTGGTTTGTTTCTGCTGACATTAAATTATTATTTTTTTATCATGGATGCTGATATTCAGTGATGCAGGTACAATAAAAAATACTGTTTCTTTCTCTAGTTTATCATATTTAATCTGAACAGTTRAAACGTTTGCAAAGACTCAGAGAATAAATTGAATTTTGTGTTAAATTCTCAGAAGATTTGCTTCTGAGTAAAAAACAGTGCATTTAGTATTCTGAACCATGCCTTAAATGTCACAGTACAAATGTATGATTTTGTCTCATAAAGATGGCAAACCAATTCTCCTTAATCATGTTTATGTTGTGGACTTTTTAACGTACATTAACAACTAAATTATATGTGCATCTTAACCAAATAATACAACCAAGATTAGTTTCCTGTGTTAGTCAAGCCAATCCTTTCTCATCATTCTCAGTATTGATGTTTGTCTCAGTTCTTATGAAGAACCTCATTTGTTTCTTTACTGTGTTTGATCTTAGTGCTCTTGTTGTTTGTTAATGTTAAAACTTGATTGTAAGGAAACATGCTGAAATTTCTCTTTATTTAATCTGTGATTTGTTCCTCTGTTACATTTACTGTGTGTTGGACAATAAATTGCACATTTTTGGGAGAAAATCTAGGGTTTGGCAGCAAAGAAACTGTATCTTATCAGTTTTAAAGAATGAGCACATTTCTTGCTTTGGTTYAACTGAACAATTTGTGGATGTTTGTTGAAAAGAATAATCTCTTTGGTTTGTCTTTCTCTAAACTCTCACATAATTATATCCATGAAATGTTCTAAACAGTATTTCCATAACAAATCAGATGGGAGAATTTGTTTTAACATTTGAAAGTTGGTGTGTTGCTGCCCTCTACTGTTGACTGTAGAAGCTTTCTCCGCTACACGAATAAGTTCATGTTTTTATCCAGCAGGGGGCAGCACACCTTTATTCTCCTAAATGAATAGTTTTGTAATGAGGCAAAAACACTCCAATGGACTGATCAGTAAAAGTGTTTTTATTGTATCTGCACATAACAAATACCACCTACAGAACACACACAAAGCTAATAAATGAGACATTAGTATTGATGAGTATCATGACTTGGACTAGACAGTTTTAATATGCAATTTGTAACAGCAGGATGTTGCTGAAATTCCTCTCATAGGGTGTAATTTAAAAATAAAACAAATATCACAAAAACAGGGACAAAAAGAGGGTGTGCTGTTATTTTGGCAACAATGTAAAAATGATTCAAACATTATATAACTTGGATTTGGTTCTTATATGTTTTGCAAGGAGTGGTGTATTTGTGTATCAAATCATCAAAAGGGGCATGTAATGAAAAGTTCACTTTTTTAGCCATTAAYTACATTTTGTTGTGAACTCTAATTCTCTAACAGTGCAGGAAAAGCTGCAATGYTGTCTTTATCTTCTGTTGAGTCATAGTTTACATGTTTTTTCTGAACTATTATGTCAAATATAAGGTCTGGACTTACCAACTACAATTTCATCATCTTCATTCTCCTCTGGCTCTGGGTCAGACTCTGGCTCAAACATGTAAGGCTGGATGGACAAGTCTTCCGTTGTTGACATCTTTTAATAAATTTGTAAATAAAATGTTTTTGCACAGCTAGATAGACATAAACCCCTCTGTCAAACTAGAATGGATGCTCTGGAAGCTGGAGGGGGGTGGGGTGTGAAGCTCCTCGTTTGGATTTAAACAGTATCAAAATGAACTGATTTGAGATACATCTCATAAAGGAGTGAAAGGGGGTCTTGGAATTCAGACCAAAGGATTGCAGTTCCACTTAATACCCCAGCTGAACTAAATGTGGAAAAGGATTTAAAAGCAGGATTTGACTACTTTAAAGTAAAAGTTCAGACCTTCTAAAGTGGGCTTAGGTTATGAACAAATGATATCTTACCCGTTGTAAATAACTCTTTGAATGACCTGTTCAGAGAAACAGTTTAATCCTGACTGGATTGACCAGATTATGACTAGAAGGGCCTAGACCATAGTAGATTGCTGCTGTCTTAAAACAACCCCAACTTTTTTTTCTGATTTCAGAAAATAAAAAAAAACCCAACTTAAAAGGAAAATAAATCAGAAAAGTCCATGCAAACACTAATTTATCAATGTTGACATTGGAGTTTTCTGATTATTTGCACACGGCTGGAGCAGCCAGAGTTGTGCAGCATGGGGCACTAAATATTTCTGCCAAAATAACCATGTAATGTTATTTATGTCTGCAGTGTAAGGGTTTTATCACAGTATTTACATAAACCGGTGTTCACTTTGAGATTAGAATTGTATAATGGCAACAATATGTCTGGGTTATTGACCAGCTTTTCAAATCACTCTTTTTAGAGTTTAACTTTCTCTGATTTTATGTTTTATAAAGAAATATCTACAACAGGTAGGATATTAATTATTTATCAGTTTTCACAAACTCCCCCACAGTAAATCTGAACTGCCTCTTTAAGGCATTTTTTAAGGAATACCTCACATTGCTGTGCCTGCGCATGAAGTGATGAGTACCCCAGGTGTAAAGAGAAGTTATGAGTTGGAAAGTTTTTAGGATGAATACATGGTGTCTATTATTTCCATATGTTAGGTGGGATGTGCAGAAACACTTAGAGCAGCATATTTGCAGTGACTGGAGGTGCTCATTCAGCTGTGCAGGGTTACACCTATGAGTTACGTCAACATAGTGTTTTAGGATTATTTATAATCAGACACAGAAATACAGTTTTTAATGTTTGCCAAATGTGAACATGAGATCCAGCCTTAAACCAGATGCTAACATCTCACCACATGCAGCAGAGAAACAGCATTTTTAACTTGTTACATAGTGTTTTTATTGAATACAAAAGTACAAAGGTTTTACAGTAAATGTTACTACTGCTCACTACAAATATTTATTAGTACTTCAAACTGTTAGATCAAAGTATCCATATTGTTTTTCAAAGCTTTAGTGAGCACAAATCACTCTTTTGTCACATTAAAATGTTTATGGCTCTATAACATAAAATATAGCACCAATATAAGCAATAAAAGAAGATAAATGAGTATAAAATAAAAATGAGCATTCACATGTTCTAATATTGCTATAAAGCTCTGATAAAGAAAGTAAAACGTTCCCAACCTAATGAGATGGATTTATTTTCCAATAATGACGTTTCTGTAACCCTTGACGTGACACAGCTTGTTACTATCAAAGTCAACTACCAGCTTCCTCAGCCCAGAACGAGTGGGAGTGAAGTAAATTTTAACTTTGGCTTCTTCCCCAGGTCCCACCGTGCAGCCCAGCCTGTAAGGTAAATATTTAAGCATTAAAGTTGTGAAAGCAGCAGGAAGGGTTTATCGTGGTCTCAAGATTAAATAAACCCCACTCAGAAGATAAATTGCCACAAACAAAAGAACTCATATTTTTGACTATTTATGGAGTTGATGCAGACAGAGTTGCAGAGTTCAAACGCACAATAAATCATACACTACTGAACTGTCACTGTGATTTTTCTTATAAAATGGACAGTAAATACTTGCTAAACTAACTTGATCCAATCAAATCCGAATGGATTACATTTAAGAGTCCTGATGGTTAGTTGTTCTTTCTAATCACAAACAATCCTCAGTGCTGTAAATTTCTGCTCCAAGTCAGATGGATAAATACTGCAGTGTGCAGGGCAACAAATAATGCAGCCAAAACAAAACATCTCTTATAAATTCATATCAAATCAGGAAGTAATATTTTTGAACAGGTCAAAAGTTTGACTTGTCCTTCCCACTTGGATGACTCTCTGCTCAGCTGGGTTACAACATAAACTTACTAACCTCTCAGAGATGATGCAACCTCCAGTCAGGTTGGCCCCCTCGATGCTGAAGCAGCAGTTATCCAGTGTTTCTGGTAGCGGATTCTGGAGGGTAATCTCTGCAGCCAGCTTCCGATTCTCCTTTGGTTCACCCAGGATCTGTAGAACACAGACACTTTTAATTAAATAAAGACCCAAGGTGCACAGGTACTTGTGTGGATGTTGTCCTATATTTTCACAAATAATCCAACAAAAACACGTTTGAATAGTAATATATGACTACAGTAATGCTGAGTTTTCAGATCTTTGATTAGGTTCAAAAAAATGTTTTAAAAGATACCACATGAGTGAACAGACAATGTTTGAAAGTGTAACCGGAGACAGAGATCTGCAAAAGACTTACTGCATAAAAACTAAAACATCTTGTTTATGAAGTCAAAAGAACACAACCTAAACTCCTTGTCAGGATCTCACAGCATCTCATGTTTCTAATTTTTTTTAATATAATTTCATTGTGTTTCTTCCAGGGTCTTCAAAGCTTGTCGCTCCTTCGTAACGAAACCTAGTGAAACAGTTACACACTTTCCACTGTATGAAAGCTCCAGCTTTGTAGCTATTCATCAGCTTAAGATTCAAACAAAAAGACGTTTATTCCTCCAGCTCTTAATTAGGACATTAAGAGTTTGTTTTTGTAATTTAAACTGTTTTATTGTGGATTTATGGGTAATTATCACATCTGTCTGTATCCTCCCACTCCAGCCTTATCCTTGTCAGTCAGTTCTGCTCCTCTTTATCCCACAGTTTGTCTGCTGCTTGTTCCCTCAGCTGATATCAGATGAGAGTACAGATGCTCTTTTTTACATAAATCTTTATTGCAGCATCTTTTTTATATCTGTCTTATGTGTCATGTTGCAATTTGTGTCATTTTATGTAAATTTCAAGTATCAGATTATGAACAGTGACTCAATAAGTGGGTCATCTCGACATAAATATTAAAAATGTACCATTTACATGTGGTTATCTGAAGGACAGGTTAAGCAATAATGTAAAAAAAAAATCAGTAGTAGTTGCTGCTTCCATCCTGTTCTATGTATAGAAARCAATGCTAAACACACATTCAGGCTCCTATTTTACTTTTTACTGTGTGGCCAAATTCAGCAACACTTATCACATTTTCTTTCTGTCTTATTTCTATTTTAATAACTGCACAGTATATGTTTTGTAAACCTGTACAATTTTTTCTTATTATTAATTACTATTATTGTTATTAGTGTTAATCTTGTTTTTTATTCATCTTTCCACAGTTTTGAAACTGTTTGTGTGAACCTGATGTTGCTGCATCACCTGAATTTCTCCTCTGTGGAACAATAAAGGCAATTTCTATTCTATTCTATTCTATTCTATTCTATTCTATTCTATTCTATTCTATTCTATTCTATTCTATTCTATTCTATCATAAACATCTGTTTGGTACTCACTTTAACTTTGATCTCAGGATTGTCCAGAACAATGTTTCTCACAGTCAGCTTTGCCTCTCCACTGGAGTAGTCCAGCAGCAGAGCTGCCAGACGGATTAAGTTGTCCTCCGTGAGTTGGCCACCATATTTGGAGTAATTCAGCCGCAGTGGAACTCGCTTTTCTAAAAGAAAAAACATGCAGAATATTTTGGTTTAAAAATAGCTAGTGGCACGTCACCAACATACTCACATGGTGACAAGGTTCACCTGCTCCTGGAGAGAGTGCTACATTGAGCAGGTCTTTAAAGCCACAGTTCCCTCCTGTGACCCCGCTGTAGGACACGGCACAGGATCCGAACACCAGGCGACACAATTTCTCACTTTCTGTGTTGTTAGTAACAACAGCAAACACGTCAAAGTCACAGCCCTTCATCATGTCTGATGTCACTTTGATGCTGAGCTGGAGGCCTGGATCTGGCCTCTCCTGCAGCAGCTTGTTTTGGTGGTTGGCTTTCTTGAAAGTCTCCCGTTCTTCATCTGAACCTGGGAATGTAAACACACCACACAAAAATGACAGAAGCACTAACATAGTTGTGTTTACAATAGTACTATAAAACATTTGACATGAAAAATAAGAAACAAACTTTATTTTCAGAGACACTTTTTTGCTGTTCTGTTGTAGATTTATTGCTCTGCTTGGGTATATTATATTGTTGTATGATCCACTTTTGGCTGAGTTGCAGCTGTTTGACTCGAAGAATTCTAAAGTTCAGAGGAATTCCTGATCAGCTCAGCAGAAGAAGGTTCTGAGAAAACGAACAGGCTCAAACTATAAATCCCCCTCCCTTCTAGGTGACAGCTGGCATGAGACCTTTGTACTGATATGCTATGTTTGGTTTCAGCTAACATGGTGCCGTGCAGTTCACACTTCTTCACATTGGTTATGTCTGTCTAAAGTTGTTCTGTGGTTTGTGAAGATGCAAATTAACAAAAAAGAAGAAGAATTTTTTTACGCCTTTTCTGTAATGGCTCCAAATCTATGGAATAAGCTGCTTTCTTATATTAGGTCTGTTCAAGGATAGAATGATTTTAAGGTGCTTTTTAAGACCCTTTTTTCCCTATGGAATTTAAGTCTTTGTGATTTATTATAATTGTTATAAGTTATTTTWATGATTGTTTTCTTTTATTAGAAATAGTGTTTTAATTGATTTTTGTACAGCACTTTGGTGCAGCTTTAACTGTTTTAAAAGTGCTTTATAAATAAATATGACACAAACCATTGACTGGGATGTGCCCAGTTAGGATTCCAACCAGTGTACTTAAAGTTTTCCTTGTCAGGGCGATGAGAACTTTTCCAAACCTAAGACTTTGGCCATTTAACAGTTCCCGTTCCTGTCTGCAGTTCATCAGTTCCCTCCAGCGGATTGAATGTTGACYTCTAATCCAGGCTCTGGTCCTTTGAAGTGGGCCTGACTGCCAGCTAATGCAAGGTAGTCAGCTCTCTCGTTATCGTTAACACCACTATGTCCTGGTACCCATTGAACAGTAACACTATTATCTCTCCTCAGTTGTTTGACTGCTTCGGCACACTCCCAAGCCAGCAATGACGCAATGTGTGGTTCTTGGAAAACCTTAACAGCCACTTGGATATCTGTTACGATATTGCCTTCTGTGTACACTGAAGGTCTTTGAGAGACTGATGGATTACATATATCTCAGCTTCAGGCAGACCTATCTTCAATCTCTGTCCTAAAACTTGGCTCAAAATTGTACTTTTTGAAGATTATGTCTTCAGGACCCAGATGTGCTTTGAGTCAGYTAGGTTTTTCCACCTACCAGACTGGCATAACGTTACTGCACTGAATGCAGCCTCCCCTAAGAATCTAGTGGATTCAGGTCCAGTAGGACTTCCATGGCTGCCGCGGGTGTTGTTCTGAAGGAACCTGTTTATGCTCAGGCAGGCCACTCATTCCACATGGATGAGTATAACTCTTGCCACCCCAACTTGAACTCGAACTCATCATAATAGCATAGCATAGCATAGCTAGGCTAGACTATGGCCATGTAGATCCATCTAATAACCTTTGGGGTAGCACCCCTGTAACTCTATGGCACTGGTGTAGACACATTACTGCCTTCTTACACTTTTCATTGATGTTTTTTCCAGTTAAGCTCCCTGTCTAGACAGACATCCAAAAATTTAACCAACTCTGACYGGGAGAGTTCCACTCCCTCCAAATCTGACAGTCTTGCAAAGAGTTATCAATAGCACCTTATCAGCATAGAAAAGTATAAAAGTCTTCAACTAAGTCAAGGTAAAGGTTAGTCAAAAAAGAAAAAAAGGCATTTGGCAAGTATGTACAGTATAGGAGCGTTTGCTACCTTCAGGGTACTTGTAGAGATGAGTGATGTCTTCTCTGGTGTCACTGCCAACACTCTTGGTGCTGATCTTCTGACCCACCACAGTGGTTGTAGTGACAGTGGAAGTGCTGCCGTCTTTTTTCTTCATAAATGTGACAACATCAGCATTGACTTCAGCAAACACGAACGGGCCGTCATACTTAAAGGTGAGCTCGCCTTCTTTGATGGCCTTGAGAGGAATGGGGCCGCAGCAGTACACACCTGAGATGAGTGGAAAATGTCACAACTAAACCTGACAGATCATCCTAGTCTCAAATAAAAAAGACAAAATYTGTTTAAAATGCATTTGTCACCATCACTCTTCTCTTGGGGTGTGGGGTCACTGGCCTGCCAGCCATTAAAMTCAGGTTTGAGATCAGGTCTGGACATCCAGCTCTCCACCCAGCAGTGGTAATTCCTTCAGATYTAAAACACATCATAGCTCTAATATCTGGAAGACTGTTACTCACTTTATCTATCAGTAGTCATAAGGAAAACKCAATGAAACTGAGTTCTAACCAGATCATTTCTTTGCCTTGAATGAGTTCCCCATTCTCATTGACGTAGCGCTCAATCACCAGGTTGCTGTTGGTGTCGTGGGCAGAATGGTAGTTGGTTACAACTCGYCAAGGGATACCCAGAGCTCTGGAAACTGATGGCATCAATAATAAAACATATTAATGCTCAAGAGAGAGACAAACCGCTGATCATAACTGTGTTTTTACATGTCTGMTGATATTGTGCATGTTTAAGATAAATAGAAGGTGTTTCATCAGATCTTACCCGAGCAGGCTACTGCAGCAAACACCCAGCACTGTCCGTAGCGAACAGGCGCACAGGCTTCCTTGTCCCAATTACGCAGAATCTCCACACTGCCCCGCCAAAACAATGGYCTCACGCCTCCTTCAAAGCCACCTTGCCATCTTCCCAGCAGCACTCCTTTATCATCATTACAGTTCACCTGRCAGATAGTTTTCACACGTAAAGTGAAATGATTATTAAACAAATAGGTAAACATGCAAACAAAAAAAGATTATATGTGAACAGATTAAAACAAGTTTCAGGTCGTACCATGGCACTCAGCACCCGGGACACATAGATGGGGTTCCTTCGCCCTGAGCAGTCTTTTCCAGGATTACGCAGACATTTGGGATTCGTATCCAAAATTCTCAGACAAATATCCAGGATTCCACTTTCAAACTGTAGCAGCATCAAGTAAAATGGTTAAAGGAATTATTAATCTGACAGTAAAGACAAAAAATGTGAAAGAACAAAGTAAAATGGAGATAAACATGCTTCTTTTAATGAAAACTTTTCTGAAAATGTGATAAGTTAATATAGTTAGATGTAGAAAATGCTAGCTGTCCATTTTATCAAAGCYTACCATCATGTAAAGGTTTTGTAACACATAACACATCATAAATTATCTGGTGCATATTTTTTCTCTTCTCTTCACCTCTCTGACACAGTGCTGCCTTATCAGATTGATTGTGTGTAGGATGTTAAGGGGCTGACAGTGTCAGTGTTGGTCTTGGTACCTGGCCAAAATTCCAGGGAGTGGGTAAGGGATGTTTGTTGCTGCCTCGAAATATGATTCCATCCTGAGACAAGACGTACTCTGCCAAATTCTTCTCATCGTCCATGTATACTGCATCCTCTGTTACCAGGACACAAGACAAATAATGTCCTCATACTGTACATGTTCTAACTGGTACATGACCGATGATGTAGTGGTGTTGGTTTATTTTGAACAAATTCCTGAAACACTGCTGGAAGTCACACAGTAATTAACAAAGAGATGATTGTAAGGCTATGGCTGCTCCTGAGTAGATCTTATCCATCATAGTGAAACATGATCATCAAAGCACTTTCCAGGCCCTGACTGACAGACAGCTCGGCTCATACGGTGTGTTTGCCCACCTGGACACCAGGGGTTAAAGAGCAGAATGAACTCGATCTTCCCCGACTGCCCCAGGGTGAGTGTGTAGCGGCCAATAGGRGCATTGGGAGAAGAGCAGATGGACAGGGCCAGCATGTCCCCGGCGGGACTGATGACAGCGGCGCTCCAGCAGGACGTGTCAATGTTAGAAGACAGGCCGAAGCGTGCCCTGGTGCCGTACTGCTCTGAGGGCTGAGGACCTGCACAGAACAGTGACTTCATGAAAACATTTGTACCTGGAAAACTGTAACAGTTTACTTCAAACATTTTGTTTTTGTGCACGGATGGCCTAACTGTGTAACAACAGATTCAGTCATACACTCCAATTCTAATCTAACTTTTTCCACCCAGCTAGGCCAACTAAAGCAGATAAAAACATTTGGACCACCTATTTATTGGCTACAATCCTTCAAAATGTGTGTTTGTTTTAAAACTTGATAGCGTTATCTACAATTGGACACATGCTTCCCTCTGGGCAAGCAACATTTCCTGTTGCATCAGACATTCTGCAGCGAGTGTCTTATCAGATTCCTCATAAGGGGTTTCTTCCATTGAAAAAGAAACAGATGGGTTTGAATTTTTGTATTATGCAGACAAAGTCTCTGGCTTCTAGCAATAACAGACACAGATTGCTGAAAAGTTGGTGCTTGGAGTTAACAGTGGAAACCAAAGCACATCTCGTAGCTACATTGTCCAAGCCTTCTCTTTTTCTATTTCCACTGCTGCTCCTTTTCCTTTTCACTTTTGAATAGGTAACAGAAGTAATGTCAACAAACACATAACAAGAATGGCAGGAAATAAGCACAATGCTTTCTATTAGCAATTTGACACATTTCAATGCAGATGTTTTGGGGATCACTGTACCGTACAAAAAGAGGTTTTACTAGAAGAAACTTGTGTTTTTATTTTAGTCCAATACAAAAAAATTACTAAAAGGAGTTAAGGACCTGTTTCTGCTATGCAGTCTAGTGAGCTGACGCCTGGCTGGTAGCTGCCAGATCGAAGATATAAGCTGATAGAGAAGGGCTGGCCTCTCCTCACAATGAGTCGATCCACTCCGTTCAGGTCGGTGCGATGGTCGCAGTTGTTAAACTCACACTCCAGGTTCCAGTGATCGATGTCCAAAGCTTCAGTGAAGAAAACACAAACACAAGAACACAAATAACTTCAAAACTGCAACTATTATCATGTATATATTATATTACTGTCTTGTGTCCTAGATGCAAATTTATTTTATTGTGAGTCTAACCTTTTGTAACTGTATTTTTTTTATGTTTAGGTTATTTTTTGTTTTCTTATGACACTGAAAGAAAACTACTGAGATATTTTTTTTCTTGCGTACATTTTTCGGCACGCATCGCTTTTTTCAGTCATTTTCTTTGTTTTTAGCCACTTTGTAGCTAATTAGAGCTTTTTCCAAATAAATTCACCAATTTCAAATCTTTCAGCATTAAACATTCACACTGCTTTTTTGTAGGAAACACAAGGTCTCTATTTCCATTAGTGCTGTACCAAACGATTATTTTCTAATCGATTAATCTAACGATTATTTTTTCGATTAATTGATTATTCTAACAACAAATCTATAAGTTATTCTGTTGAGTGCACTGGATAGTTAAAATGTTTTCATCAAATTAACAAGAACAGTTCTTTAATATTGTAATATTTTCTTTAATAGTTTTTTTCATGGACACAAAATATGCACTCTAGAGTCAATTCTTTAACAAAAAAGCTTAAAAGATTTAACATCAACATAAAATCTCAACCAAAGCATATAAAATTCAAGTAAAAGAAATATAGTGTAAGATGTTAACAATCTAACAAATGAACTAAATCATGCAAAATTCAAGTCACTCTGGAAAAAACATAATAAACATTTATTATTTTTAATTTAACATATTTCTCAATATATAAAAATTAACAAATATCAAGACAACATCCAACTCTTTGTATTGTAACATCAGTTGTGTAACTTATTTATTTAAGGTGAAAACTCTTGAAAACAACAAGACAGTTTTGTCTTATTACACAAATTAAAATCCAGCTCCACGTGTTTCTATTGATGTCATTTCCCCACTAGAAAAATGTGTGATGGAGGTCCATGGAAGGCAAATAAGTTTAAATCAAATAAACAAAAGAGGATGCAGTTAAAATAAATCAAAGGCATTTAAGCTACGTTTTGAACATCCAGAACACGTCCAACACTTGTTGGCTGCTTGTGCTCTTTAGGTCAGACGTGTGTCGGGAAGCTCCTCTGTTGTTTGAGACGCTGGGGGAACCGTCTGATGGGGGAACCGTCTGATGGGGGAACSMMGCTCGACCTAACACCGGTCTCTGTTTAATGGTGGATGAAATAAAGAAAGTGGTGGTACTTTATTTACTTTGAGCAAGCGAACGTCATGTTCACAAGATAATTAATCCACCAGATAATTCAGAGGCGGTCTGTTCGGTAAATTTTACTCCAGGAGCTGGAGGCTTTCAAGCTTCAGACTGAACTGAAGCAGCTGCTGCTGACGTCATTACGCTCTTGCGCGATGCTGCGATCAGGACAAGCATCGAAAGCGCACTACTCTTATGCCAATACGGTCGTAATGATGCATTTAGGTACCGAAATGGAATTGCATGAACATTCACATGGTGTTTATGTAATACAGCGAATCGATAATAAAAAATCTGCGTCGACAAATTTACTTAATCAACTAATCGGTGCAGCCCTAATTTACATATTTTTTTCTCTTTTTAAAACTGAATTTACTAGACTCTGGTCAAGCAGAATCTTGTTCCTTCTACATAAATGAAGCTCACATCCTGTAAAACTCGGTCACTCCCTGCACATTCACCCTCTCAGGCAGCTATGACAAATAAAGTCACACCCTTTGAATTCTTGTTTAAAGGAAACACTAGGGTCCTCTGATGTAACACTCCCACTGATGTTACCCTGTAAGTGAGCATCTCCCCATACACTGGGTCATCAGCCCATGAAACCATCTTGAGGAAGTGATGTCAAGTCTGGGCTGCAAACAAAGACACAGCTGTAAAGACTTCCTGCTGTTTTACATGAACTCTGCGAGATTCTTTCTCAGAACTGGTCTGGGATCCAATGTTTTACCGATTATAGTCTCTCGGTCCAAAAAGTAATTGAAGTTGTTTAGGCTTTTCTAAACTCACAGACAGTATGAGCTGCCAAAAAACTACGAGAACAACCCTGGGGAGCAATTATTGTTTAAAGAAGTATTTGAAGAGCCATCTGGAGGAGAACGCTTTACTGTAAAAGGCAGGAGACTGCGTTAAAACCCGTGAAAGAACATTAGAACAGTTACTAAATCATTGCCATGTGCAGATCTGAAAACCAGAACTATAAGAAAAAAAAACTGAAAGAGAGAGAGAAATTGCAATACTGTATGTCTTCTTTTCTTTATTGTTTTCTGGCTATTGTTGGGAGAAGGTGATTGACCTTAAAAACATCATTACTGCTGAATGAATTTAAAGTGAAGCAGTTGTGACATGCCTGCACACATGGTGCAGAGTCAAACATCCTTCACCTCCAGCTAATTCCTTGGTGTTACTTCGCATGGATTCGTAACGCTCGTGCAGAGATTCTTGACTGTTTTCTCTCTTTTATAAATACTGTGTAAAGCCATGCTTTCCAACTACGCCCTCTCCGACACAAAGACACGTTCTCATCATCAACACTAAGGCCAGTATTACCCTCGAAAGGAAGAACTAACTCTGACATAGAGGTAAACACCGCTAGCTTTACGCAAACAGGCTGAGGTGAAAGGAACCTTCAGTCCTCCAGGTGACACCCCAGCTCACCGCAGGTCATCTCAGACACTTTAAGACCAAATGAATGCTGCTACACATGTGCAACGCATGGAAAATCTGTGTCATGTGTTTGGGTGTTCAGCAGCATTTAGTTCACTTGAATTTAGATGCTTAAATGGATGGTTAGAATCCTTGAAATTGAAAAAAATAAATACAGACGGGAGAGAAACATTTTACTTTTTGCTATTTGACATCCAAATTCAAAAACAACATTTAATAGTATGGTCATAAGAATGTTAATTGCTCATTATTTGGACATTTATAAATAACCTGACAAGGTTATAAAGTATTTGTGGGTTCTGGTCTGGACCTTTAAGAATAGTATCAATAAATGGATGCTTCAGCTGCTCTCAGCTGCTGTGTTAAATCCCTGTTAAGTCTCTGAGCAACAGGTTTAAATGCTGTGGAGAGAAACTTTATGTTCAGATCAGCGTGGGAAGCCGTCACTCCAGCTGTGTGTGGCTGCTGGAGTGGACAGTGCTAAAACTGGGTTTACTTTGGAAACTATGCATCGCAGCTTGTTGATGACAGCAAGAGCTCTGTGTGAAAGTTTGACCCTGCAGGAGCTGCACTCAACAGCAGACATTCTTAACACTCAGAGGTGGTTCTCAAACTTTGCCCCCACCCCATGGCTGGCCCCTGTGCCCCACAGTTTGAGTACTATTGACATACGGTAACGATAAATATGATATTAACTGTTTGACTTTGTTCAGTAATTTATTGCTCCTAAATAATCTTTTTAATGTACGTGGTGTTTTGGTCAAGGCAGTTGTTTTAATTAAATTAGCTTGAACTTAAGATCAAAATGGGAAAACTTGCAGAGTTTGTATATTTTAGTTGGATAGGAAGAACAAAAAATGCATTACTAATTTCAAGTTTTCTTGTCTATTTGCATGACACCCACAGCTTAGTGCAATAATAACTGAATCTATGCAAAGAATAACAGCTATTCTTGTTTTGCATTTTGAATTAACAATGTAAAAATATAATAATAATAATAATAATAATAATAATAATAATAATAAATGTTTTCAGCTGTCATAGTGTATGTAAACCCATTTTACCCATCTGTGGATTTTTATTTTTATTTATTTATTTATTTATTTTTTTCTGTGGCTTTACATTCAGGTGTGAAAATATTCTTGAGTAAACTTCACACACAAGTGCACAATTCTTCCTACTGGTTCTCATCCTGTTTGTTTGGGTTTTTTTCCCCTCGTTATAAATTCAGTTTATCTAAATGCCATTTATCTAAACAGACTGAAAACTTTAAATTGCAAATCCTCACAACTTTTAAAACCACGTTTGTAGCATGTACCTCCATAATAGTATTTAAACAAATACAAAGCAAAAGAATGAAAAAAAATCCAAATTTACAACGAGGTGACCACATTAAACTAGTTCGTATTGGGCGCCAGTAAAACAGTTGATTACAGTTTCCCTCCAGGTGTGTTAAATGAGCTTACCTTGCGCCATGACTCCTGAAGTTTACCTGAACTGGTCTGAAAGAAATGTCTGCTCAGAATGAAACCGGTTCCTCTCTCGGTCTTTTCTGAGCTCTTCTGTCTTCCAGGCAGTCATTTTATAGATGGTCTGACGCGCGACCCTCAAGACGAACGGAGGAGGGGAGGAGGGGGGTWATGTTGTAGGAGCGAGGAGGAGCACGCGCGCACAGGCGGCGGCACAACAAAGACATTCACTCCTCCGTTACAGTAAAACTACTTTCACAACTTTTTTTTTCCTATGAAGCAATAGTGTACTCTGAGTTTATTTGGTGGAATAATTTGGCTTGGCAGAGTTTGTGGTTAAATGTGGTGGTATAGAGCTCGGAAAAGAGAAAGTACCCAYACTCATTTACCAGGGGCTTCTGCCCCCACTATATGTCTGCTGTGAACACACACACACTGTTCTTCTATCCTCATGGGGACTTTGCACTTCCCTTCACTTACCGGTTATTTCTAKAACCTAACCTCACCATGGAGGTGGTCAAAAATGGTCAGCTCCCTCCATGAAGAAAAAACAAGCGCGCGCACACGCTCTCTGGCGCGCTGTGTGAATCAACAGTTTTGTTTTGTTTCCAGAGTCTGAAAAACTTTGTTTTGTTTTTCCTTGATAACTGTGGAAATGATATGTGGATGGTTGCTTGCTCTTAACTCTCAGTATTAAGTTAAGTCCATCTTGCAGTCTGGTTCTGCTCTTCAGCAGCAGATCATTCCAGCAGCATGAGGAAGCTCACTGTAAGGCAGGCCACTTTACATATAATCGGCTTCACATTCCAGGATCTGAAAATGTTTTTTTTTTAACTAGTTACACATCCTAGTTTTTTACATAGAGATGCATCAAGTTCAACTAATACAAATTAAATTGCAGAGTTTTTCATGTTATGTTATTTTATGTTATATTTATTC
>NW_013952462.1:336259-339677 GCF_001266775.1 Austrofundulus limnaeus
CAATAAATCACCTTATATTATTTATAATTCACTTATCTTGCCTTATTTAATGTATTCTTCAGAAGTATGGGGAATTAATTACAAAAGCTCTCTGCAACCACTGTGTATCCTACAGAAAAGAGCCATCAGAATTATCCATAATGTAGGACTAAATGAAAACACAAACTTATTATTTTTACGATCTAAAATTCTTAAATTTGAAGACCTGGTGGGGTTTAAAACTGCTCAAATTATGTTAAAGGCTTCAAATAAATTATTACCTGAGCCCATYCAGAAATTGTTTCTTGATAATGAAGGGGTATATAATTTAAGGGGTTATTTAAATTTAAGGAGTCGTAGGATACGTACAACAAGAAAGAGCTTTTGTATTTCAATTCATGGTGTCAAACTATGGAACAAACTAAAAGAGGATTTTAAAAAAAGTCAAAGTTTAATACAATTTAAAAGAAAATATAGGGAGGTTATCTTTTTCAGGAAATAGAAATATGAATGGGTGAGTGGGTGTATAAATGGGTGTACAGTATGTTAACTAATAAGCGCATTTAAATGTATGTGTATAGCTGGATGAATATATATGTAGTCACCATAAATATACGTGTGTAGTGCGTTTATGCCAAAAAAAGGCAACTGTTAAATGGAAATTGATTTACTTAAATCTTGATGTTTGTTCAGGTGCATTAGATTCATGTGCTTATGTATCCTTTAATGTGTAGATATGAGGAGTGATTGTAACACAAAGGGCTGTACAAAGGTAAATATATGTAAATTTACACTGTAATTTAACAGTTTACTATATCAGCCTTAGGTTTATTATTATATATCATTTGAAAATAGTACAGGGTATGAGTTTATGTTTTTTACTTCTTCCTACTCCATTTTGAACATGTTGAAATTATTACTGTCATAAAATATGTGTATTTTGTATTTAATATACAGTATGTAATATGTTTAAGTATGGTTATCTCTTTGTATTGTATGGTCATCATGTTTGAAATAAATTTGTTTGATTGATGATGATTTGATTGAAAATTCAACTCTTCAGGCTCTTCCTGGTTACACCCCTGAATGTGGTAACTTTTACGTTAGACTTCAGAATGTAACACGTTTTTGTTTAGGCTACAGACAGAACACAGGAAAACACACACACCAACACGTTCTCTGTTTTAAACATTATGACTGCAATGATCAGAAAGTATAAAATACAATACTGCATCTAACATTCAGTTAATCAGTTYCAAATTTTCCTTCAGCCTCTTAGCAAAAAGGTTGCTGGATCAAATCTTAGCCTAGAAGCCTTCTGGGTGGTGTTTACATCTTCTCTCCATGCATGAGTGGGTATTCTTCATCCTGTTTCCTCTCACAGACCAGAGGGATGCCTCACTGGTACACACTGTAAATCTCAAACACATGCCTGTTTTGTTTACATGATTTGTTTTAAACAAAACATTCAAYTCTACTTGACTCATCTTTTAAGTGTTAGTTGACTTTTATTTATAATTTTTTRAACTTTACTTTTATTTATAAGTGTAAGTTAGCTTTTATTTAAAGTTGACTTTCAGTACTTCACTGTTTGAGACTCTAAAGAGTTTGGGGGTGTTAGGTGCAGAGTCATGAGGAGCAGCAGTCATAAATCTTGCTTTTGTGGCTGTGTTTGCCATAAGACACTTAAACAGGAGAAAAAAAACATTTTTGAAAGTAATGTAGCTGTTTTTATTGCATGGGGAACTAATCTATTCCACTTGATTGATTGGAGAATGCTCATACCAAGTGTTTACATATGTAGGTAAAGGTACAAATATTAAAATACACCAGAATGCAGGAAATGGCATCTCCAGACCCCCCGCCAATGTGTCCCTCCCCACATAAATGCATCTGAGGCCCCTTAAATGGACAGTTTATGGTATTCCATGTGTAAAGATACAGAACACATTAAAAAGGGACTGTGTGGATTTCCAAATAGTTTCTGTTCTTGTTTCTGATCTCTGGATGTCACATAATCAGTAAAACTACTTGTAAAAAAAAAAAAAAACTGAACAACATCTGTTGATGAATCCTCAACTCTTATATTGTCACAGGTTTCAAATTTTACAACAGCATGGTAGAATTTCTGATTTTTTTTCATGGATTTTTGCCCTCCCCACTTCCCCACATACATTTCCATATTGCTTGTGGTTGATTCTTCCATTAGTACATTTTATTTGAATAAATATTTTAATGCATCTTTGGATTTCTACCTTTAAAAGTGCTTTTACTAACATAAGCATGACAGCGGCGGTGATAAGGAGCATCGTGATTTTTGCATTAAGCCCCATGTGTGCCAGTTTGCTGCTCCTGGGAAATACTCATTCCTCAGCGCCACAGGTTGATATTTTTTTCATAAAACMACCTGAATTTAAAAGGATGACATGTTCTTTTGCTTGTTGAAACAGTCTCCAGCACATAGCCCTTATGTAAACACATAACATTCCGATCTTGGCAAAATCTTCATTATTCCCAGGACTTAACTCTTACTACTGTTTATTCAGGTGGACTAAACAGAAAACTTAGAGACAGACCTTCACTTGTTGCATTTTGTTGCAATAACTGAACTGCACCATATTAGAGAAATATTGAAGTTCATTGTGATAAACCCACATTCAGCCTTTTCTTTTATTCTCCCATTACTGCAAGATTCCTCTATTATTTACACCAGATGTGTGTATTTGGGGCCGTGGGGTCAATTGTTATGTCATGACTGGGATTTACTGCAGTCTTTTCACCCATCCATTATATTTTACCAGCTCCTTCCTTTCAGGGTCACGAGGGTCACTGGTGTCCGTATCCAGCAGTCACTGTGCAGAAGTCCATCACAGGGACACATAGAGACAAACGAGACAAACAACCATTTACTCTCCCACTCACACCTACAGACAGCTTAGAGTTACCAGTTAGCCTAACATGCATGTTTAATCTGTGGGAGGAAACCAGAGTTTCTGGAGAAAACCCACACACGCACAGAGAGAACATGCAAACTCAAACCAGAAATGTCCCTGGCCAACCCTAATATCAATATAGATTACCTTTAGAAGAAAAACTAAAAATAATTGTAAATTATTATAAATATAGGGAAAAAACACATACAGTATTTTATCCATGACACATTTATTGTTGCATTTGTTGCAGATATTGCTGTACAGGGACTTAAATACAACCTTTAACAAAGCAGTAAAAAAATGTCTAAAGACTTCTTTAATTTTAACACATCTCTATTATCTCTTAGTTTCTAACTTCACCTTGTTTTAAAATGACATTTTGATTAAAAAAAGAAAGAAATTTCAATAACCATATGTTTGCTCCTTCACTAATGGACTCTGTTTTCAATACTTTGGAGTTTAAAGGGAATAACTTCTCTAAATGATCTTTATATAGACAATAAGTT
>NW_013952462.1:339687-352390 GCF_001266775.1 Austrofundulus limnaeus
GGTTTTTAGGGGTGTGTTTTTCTGTTAGTTTGTTTTTTTTCGTTTGTGTTTTTGCTAAAAAAATAATAAAAAAAACTTTGAAGAAAAAAAAAAGAAATTTCAATCTGGCTGTCAGTGAAACTTGTGTTTATTACAAAAGAAAGTGTAAGGCAAACATCGAAACATACAAACATCACTGCAATTTTTTTTCAATACAAAAAGTCAAACAACTTAGTTCCTGTCCCTGACAAAGTTTAAACAAAGATAATTACTTTAAGAAAACACTTGTCTTAATTTAGATAGACACATGTTAAGTAGATCAGTTTTGTACACAGGACATTAGTATTACAGACATCCTTTATTCTATCTACAGTAAACTTTACTGCAACATGATTTCACACAGACACTGTGTCATTGTTTGAGCTGTTAAAGCAGATTTTACAGCCTGTTAGTGTATTTGATCTAGTATTTTACAAGTATATCAAAATGATCCCTGTTTATGTTCATGATCTAGAGCAGTTCTAAACACATCTGACCTGTTGGTTTATTGGTAAAACAATGAAAAAAAAAACTTTATTTAAAATCTGGTGAACAGATCATAACAGTAACAGCTTGGAATGGTGATGTTTTATTTGATTTTTCAGAATATTCTCCTCTTCATTGGCTTGTCACATAGGCTTCTCTTTAATTTCAAGGTTCTAAAAAATGTTAAAAGAACAAAACAGAGGAAAAGATCACTTGTAAAAAAAATGTTGAATAGCTTTTAAAATTTAAAACTGTTGGTAAAAAGTGCCATCTTACATTATATTGTGCCATTTCTCACAGGTCAAACCTCTGTGGACTTTACATCTGTGTCCTGAGATATAAAAAGATACATATATACTGAATATAAAACTGTTTATTCCAAACTGCAATCTTACTAACAAYCTGACACAGATTTTTTTACATTTTCAACTCCTACGAACAGTTACTCAAAAAGCCTTCTACTGCACCTTGCTGCAAGGCATGTCCTTGTTCCCATGTTTGTTTTGGAGCTCCGGTGCAACCTGTGGTTGGTGTTTCTCTGCAGATCCTGGCAGAGAGTCTGTTTGGTGGATAACGGCGGCGACTTCAGTTGAATGAGTGGCCCCCGCCTCTTTGACGGTGATTATGGAGGCGCAGACGGAGGAGCTGTCCTCCGTCTCTCCCACGGCAGAGTGGTAGCTGTGGCCGGAGCTGCTGAACCCGCTCACACTCTCTCCTGAAGACTCGGAGCTGTCCACTGGAGCGAGGAGAGGAATCATTTGAGCAGATTAAAAAATCGCAACAGACTGTGCAAGGCCCTAAATGGACAGCTGAGCAAACACAGGGTCAGGAARACATTTTACGAGTGAAATAAACMTGTCATGCTTCAGAGGCGTTTACCRGGGCCTCTGGCTTTTTGACCCCTAGTTTTGTAGAGGAAGTGTCATCAGGTTTGAAARGAGACACCCTGAGATCACAGAAACCCTCCAGTAGGAGGTTTCACCTCTGTGGAGGTTTATACAGTACTTTCTCTTCAGCAGATTCATGCGCTCCATTTAAAAGTGACAGGGAAATATACTGTTTTGCTCACACAATAAGTTCTGGTTTCCACACTCCTGGTCCYTGTCATCCTCCTCCAGAGCTCCGTGGGGCGACACGTACCCCGGAAGACCTGCTGAAACCACCCTCCTCTTCGGCCCGCACGCGAACCCAACAGGGGACAGGGAGCCTCGTCCAGAGGAGGAGGAGGAAGAGCTGCTGCCTGAACCAACGGACTTTGGTCGCCCTGCTTTAAGATCACCAAGTGATCCGGATGGTCTCACAGAGGAGAGCAGCTTGGTTTCTGCAGAGAGGACGTGAAAATAAGGTTCTGTCAGAGGAAGCACAATGAAAATGAACCTTAAACGCTAATTAAAGAAAGGCACCTCTTCCCATCAGTGCATAGTTTATGGCTCTGTCGTTGATAGCTGCCTCGCTGGGCTGGATGTCCATGAACGGCTTGTTTCCAATTCCCAGGAACACTCTCTCCTGCATGCGAACCTCTTCAAAAACACAAACAAGTGAAACATCATTGAACAATTTGAACCTGACATGACATCACACATTTGCTGAACAGATTAGTTCAACTTCAAACCTCTGCTTTTTAAAATGTCCGGAATGTTTCTCTGGGACAGATTGCTGTCTTTATTTTATTTTATTTAGATCAGCTGTTTGTGTCGGATTCTGTTTTTTTTTTAAATTATCCACATGATCATTCTGACACCTATTACAACATCTGCAAGCAGTACTCTTTGAAAGAATTTATGTCGTTCAGCTTGCATACCAACATTTATACAAAGATCCTGCATGATATCTCTCAGAGTATGTGTTGGGGAGGACTCTCAACTACCACACCAAATTGTAGCTCAGTATCTTTAAAATTAATAGAGATAATCTTGAATTGGATTACCTGTTGATGCACATCTAATGGTTATT
The DNA here is from genome assembly GCF_001266775.1 of Austrofundulus limnaeus. Taxonomy (NCBI): domain Eukaryota; kingdom Metazoa; phylum Chordata; class Actinopteri; order Cyprinodontiformes; family Rivulidae; genus Austrofundulus; species Austrofundulus limnaeus. The sequence continues at coordinate 342,145 of NW_013952462.1, forward strand.
TTATGACATTTTCATTATAAKCCATGAGGTGGTTTWTGAGATATTTTGCTAACAGGCAGACAACACAGAGGCAATGACATCTCTGCCTTTTACGGTGGCGAGTTATAATAACAGCAGCTAATAGCTCTTACTAGAGAAACTCCTACATAAAAAATGTCCTCTTTAAACAACATAAATCCCATTATTTGTCTCCTACCTCGGTTATGTATAGCCTGCTCCCACAGGATCCGCTCCAGGTCCTTGGTCCAGGCCTCCTTCGCCTCCCGGCTGCCTGCCTGCAGAGTGTACGTGTCCTGGCTTTTCCTCTTTCTGAACCAGATCTCGAAACACAAGCCAGTGTCTCCGCTGTTCTGGGTCATGCCGATATCGCACGTCTATTTAGAGACAAAGATAAAAACAATGTGATCTCCTGAGACTGAATCTTCAAATGTAGCACGCAGTTTTAGAGTTAATCAAAACACAGAATGCATCAATGTGAAGTGAGCCAAATATTTGACAGAAAAAACAAACTAAAATCTATGTTGAATTAGAGAAAGGAGAAAAAAATGACTGAACTTATTGGGCAGTTTGACTTGGTCAATCAGTTCAGTCTCTTTTTAAGTTATTTTGCTGACAAATGTAATGTGTCTATGGGTGTTCGTTTGTTTGTGGCATTATCAAAATATCCCATAAACCACTAATGAAACTTTCCAACTCTTTACATTTAAAGTGCCTGTGACATGCCTATCTATCAAATACAAAAGGTCAAAGAAAACACATTTTTATATAAGAAACCTTGCATAAAACATGTGATTTTTCCATTTTGTCACACAAAGGGCATATTTTCTTTTGAACTTGGCTCAGCCAAAGCGCAACAGGAAGTGACATCAAAGGGGAACTCTTTAAGAAAAACAATCTTTGTAATCTTTGCTTATTGAAACAATATTATTTGAACTCTGACTCCTCTTCATCTCTGACTAAAGTACTGACTCACAGTGGAAAGTTTCTGTTGTATGTGGGAGCCAGCGTTGCACCGTGCACGCACCTTGAAGGATTGCTTATAGACYTATGTGTCATATCCCACGTCGGTTTTCCTGGTCTTGCTAAAGAGGATGAGTTCTTGAAAGAGAAAAATGTGGCGAAAGCACTTTTTCTTCCTGAGTGTCACCAGGAACTCGTCCTGACGTATGAGCGGGCCCTGCTCTTTCAGATTGACCTGCAGTAACACAAAGGAAACAGGGGTCATTTCCAGAGCTGCAGTCAGGAAAAAAAAGTAATTCTCATGAAGGAGGAAGTGTTCGTTTCAACTGAAATGTCTTTTTAGCTATTTTTTTGCAAACGTATCATTGTGAACAAAGGAAGGTTGAACTTATCTTTACCAGAAACCATCTGTTAGCTATCAGARATACATAAAAATAACTTTAACGCCATTATTTTTATTTTTGGCTTATTAAATAATGGATTCTCAGTTTGGCCTTTTCATAGCAACTCCCTTTGAATTCCATGGAAATGTGTGGAAATATGTTGATTTGTTGGCCACCTGATTTATCTCACACAAGCTAATGCAAGCTGAATTTTTCTGAAAATATTCCTCATTTCATGCTCTTCAACACATAATATCCCATTATCCTGCCTGTATCTTAGTATTCACAGCTGTATTGCAGAATGATCTGTACATYTTTTTCTAACTGAGTGCAAGCGATCAATAAGTCAACCTCGAGAAGTAGTCTTGCTTACATCACAGTTGCGGATGGCATCCATGGCCAGCAGGTTGTTGCCATGGCGAAGCTGGGAGTGGACGACCTCCAGAGCTGCCTTCATCTCCGAAATCTCCCTGACCCGCTCCGGTCCGCACTCCCTCATCACATCCTGCAGCAGCAAGCTGTACTTACTGATGCGCTGCACGGGCTTCAGCAGGTAGGACCACAAGTCCATTTTATCCCCCAGCTTCAGCTGCTTTTGCTGGAACAACAGCAGAGGAAAACAGGTGAGTTGATGCTGGGGGTGCAGGGGGGGACGACTTTGTGTTGGAATGACACAAGCAAAAAAAGTGACTATAGAAACAGTCTAACATTTAGAAAAAAAATTTATTAGACTTGGTCATACGACAGTTTAATACAACCCCTGGCAAAAAGTATGCAATCACCAGTCTTGTATGAGCACTCATTCAGATATCCTGATGCATCTCAGTAATCCAGGTAAAAAATCAAAAAGAAAAAAATTATATAGGTCTTCTGGACGGGTTCTTCTCTTTTTTTTCTTTTTGACTCATTCAGATATTTCATTCTGTAAAACAGACTCAGATCAAAAACATGATACAATAATAAGGTCATTCCAAAGTGCAACTTGTTGGCTTTCAGGAACACTCAAAGAAATGAAGAGAAAACATTGTGGAAGTCAGTGAATGTTACTTTTATTGACCAAGCACAGGGAAAAAAATATGGAATCACAATTCTGAGGAAAAAAGTATGGAATCATGAAAAACAGATAAACAAAAGGCAATTCAAACTACATCACTAGTATTTAGTTGCACCACCTTTGGCGTTTATAACAGCTTGCAGTCTCTGAGGCATGGACTTGATGAGTGACAAACAGTATTCTTCATCAATTTGGTGCCAACTCTCTTTGATAGCAGTTACCACATCAGCTTTGCAGGTCAGAGCCTTCTTGTGGACCTTTTTTTTTTCAATTCCCACCACAGGTTTTCAACTGGGTTGAGATCTGGACTATTTGCCGGCCATGACATCGACTGAATGTGTCTTTCTCCAAGGAATGCCTTCACTGTTTTTGCCCTATGGCACGATGCATTGTCATCTTGGAAAATGATTTCATCACCTCCAAACATCTGTTCAATTGAAGGGAGAGAAAACTGTCCAAAATGTCAATGTAAACTTGTGCATTGATAGAAGAATGAACCACAGTCATCTCCCCAGTGCCTTTGCCTGACYTGCAGCCCCATATCATCAAGGACTGTGGAAATGTGGTTGTTTTCTTCCGGCAGTCCTCTTCATAAATCTCACTGGAACGTCACCAAACAAAAGCTCCAGCATCATCACCTTGTCCAATGCAGATTCTTGACTCATCTCTGAAGATAACTTTCATCCAGTCATCCACAGTCCATGATTGCCTCTCCTTAGCCCATTGCAGTCTTGTTCTTTTTTGTTTAGGTGTCAATGATGGTTTTATTTTAGCTTTCCTGTATTTAAATCCCATTTCTTTTAGGCAATTTCTTATGGTTCGGTCACATACATTGGCTCCAGCTTCCGCCCATTTATGCTTCATCTGTTTAGTTGTACTTTTTCGGTTTTCAAGACAAATGGCCTTAAGTTGTTTGTCTTGACGCTTTAATGTCTCTCTTGGTCTCCCAGTACGCTTGGCTTTAACAACCATTCCATGRTGTTTYTATTTGTTCCATATCTTGGATACAGCTGACTGTGAACAGCCCACATCTTTAGCAACCATGAGTGAAGAGTTACCTTCTTCAAGAAGTTTCACAGTCCTCTTTTTTTGTTTCAAGAGACATTTCTCTTGTTGGAGCCATGGTTCTTGCCACTCCACTTCATCCAGCAGCTCTCCAAGGTGTCATGACTGCAAGGTTTTAACTGCAGACTAACGAGCAGATCTAATCTGAGGCAGGTGTCAATTTGGGGAAAAGAAATTGACTGGGTGTGTCATTTTCTACCTCCAATTTGAGTGATTCCATATTTTTTCCTCAGAACAGAGTGATTCCATATTTTTTTCCCTGTACTTGGTCAATAAAAGTAACATTCACTGACTTCCACAATGTTTTCTCTTCATTTCTTTGAGTGTTCCTGAAAGCCAACAAGTTGCACTTTGGAATGACCTTATTATTGTATCATGTTTTTGATCTGAGTTTGTTTTACAGAATGAAATGACTGAATGAGTGCTCATCCAAGACTGGTGATTCCCTACTTTTTGCCAGGGGTTGTATATAAATATTTTCCCTACAATAGGACATCCACAAACTGGTAATGAGAAGACTGATGAGAGACTAAAAGACCAAAGCTAGAGGTGGAAGTCACCTTAAAAAAAGTCTTTCCATGATTGATGAGAAGACGGTCTGACTGTGGTTTGTTCTTGCTGTAAAGGGCATACAAAGCAAAGCTCTCTCTCTGGAAATWAAGGGAACAAATGAACACCATTAATCATCATCGGTTAAAACCATCAAACAACATCTAAATGTTATTCTGTACAYTGTCAGCTATGCAGAAAAGGTAAACAAAATTATTGTTTTAGATAAAGCAGCCCTTAAGTTGCTGGTGGGGAAAAAGTGCTGAAAGCTACAGATGTTGGAGAAACATCTGGAAACTCTCTTTATAATTGATTACTGGTAAACTTCTTTATCATGCTTTTGGGTCAAAACAGGTCAACTACTTGAATTACACAAAATTAGATTTCAGATAAACCATAATAGCTCCAGTTTGTACTCGTTTTGTATTTCTACAGAATGTTCAGTGCACATTGCAGGTTTCATTTTAAAATGCTTAACAGRGCTCACATAACGCAGAAAGCTGCGGCCCACTCTGAACGGCTCGGCGACGCAGCTCTCCAGCTCATCCAGGAAGTGGTGACGGTGAAAGTCATGGAGCTTCTCTAAGTTCCCGAAGATGCTCCCCCTCTGCCCCCTGAGGTCCTGGGGGACGTCTGCTCTCTCCAGCTCGGGGAAGTAGTGCTCTCGGACYTAACCCAGAGCTTTGACGTACTCCCTCTCTGTGGACAGCAGCTCCTCCAGGATCTTCTGTACTCTCCTGCTGCGAGAAGATGAAAACATGTCGAATTATTTGTTATATTAAAGACGAGATTATTTCTAACTACTGAGCACAGAATCATGTGCTGTGTTTTGTTTATGAGTTGAACAAACGTATGTAGTTTTTGTATACTTAAGAGTGCCAGTACATAGGCATTAAAAACCTGTATTACATTTTTTTCATCCTCTATCTTTGAAATAAAACATGCACATTGTTCACCACAATATGAGGCTCAATATGGAAAAGTGTGCTATGACTTTTGGAAGCAGAACAGAGAAAATTCTTTAAAAAATAAATAAAAAAAATAAAAAAAGCTTTGCAGCTCAGGCATTCTTTGTGACAAAAAAATAATGCAAAGTTCAATCATGTCACAAAACATTGGGTTTTACTTGTCTAAACTGTCATTTTGATATATATATTTATATTTTTACACAAACACAGTTTAAGTTTTTATCATTTTGTCAAGGTTTTTTTAATTCAAAACTGAAAGTGAAGGGTCTTTTTTAACTCATTGCTAGGAGTGTCCCGATGCCAGTTTTTCTCAAACCAAGTACCTGTACTTCAATATGGATACTTGCCAATACTGAGTACTTACTGAGTTAGAACCTAAACAGTGACTTTAAAAACACATTACTTTTACTTAGGACAAGAGGGCTCTCCTTCCTTACAGGCCTACAGCCCTTCTGACTGTTTAAAACTGTTGTGACATTTTAAAACCTGATATTGGACCTGATTGGACATTGGACCTGATATTGGTGCTGTTCTATTGATCCTGATACAACACTACTTATCATATCTCCACAAAATACTGTAGAATACTGTACTGGCAGCAACTATTTCATTTGACAGTTTCAGTAGTACACTGGTTGCATTGGTGCCCTTCAGAATTTCTTCTGATAATTTCCAGTTRTAAATAGAGMTTTCTGTTTTCCAGCAGCTAGCTGAGCTTCAGCTGGAGGGAGGACTACTTACAGAACGTTGTTGTCATTGCTTTCTGTTGGTGTGGGTAGCTCTGAACTCTTGAACTCTTCACGACTCATAGCGGACACCGAACAACCTTCCCCCTCTTCGCTTTTTGGCTCACAGTTACGGTTCTCTGGCCGTAAATTTACATGACGGTAATTGTTCAGATTTTGTGTGGGCTGCAGATTTTGATCCAGTGAGTGTTTCTTGCTGTGACAGTGTTTGTGACTTATGTTCACAGGTGAAAGGCCAGAGAGGTCTATAACACACGTTCCCTCACTCAGAGACCGGCCCAACTTTTGGTGCAATGAAGAAATCTTGGCGTCTTCTGTGGAGTTGAAACTCCTCAGATCTGCTTCACTGTGGTGCTCTCTTGACCTCCATTTGCTTTCTGGAGGGACGTCACCAATTTGCGGTAAAACTGGAGTTTTTGCATTTTCAGCTTGTGTTTGCACATTGGAGTCTTGGTTCYTGCTTTCTTTGATCTCAGTTTTATTGTGCTTGCAGCATGCAACACTTCCCTTTGGACTTTCTGCAGTTTTGTTGACCTCCTTCTGAGAGAGCATGAGCGGGCTCTCTGCCTCCCCCAGCTCAATCCGTTCCCCCTCTCTGTTTGTTACTCCATGTTTCCCTGGAGGGGTTGCAGCTGTGGCTTGCTGAATCTGCTTCTTATCTACACCTTTCTTCTTCATCTTCTTCTGTGTCTCCTCAAGACGCTGCTTGACTTCTTGGCTCTGGACCCAGGCTGCATTCCACACTCCCTTCACCTGGGAGGACCCTGCTCCCATGGCGCAGGCTTTCGCTTTCAGAGCCTGGAAGRGTCGGGCTGAAAATTCACCATCGAACCTCTCCTGATACGTTTGGAGTGTGGTTAGTGTCTCAGATGAGAGACAGCCTTCCTCAGCCTGCACCATGAACTTACTGCATTCTTTAGATAAAGCTGTCACCTGGACAGAGCAAGAGAAAGATCAAAGCAAACGTTAAATCCAGATCCAACGAGGAGAAAAATATCAAGCTTTATAAAAGCAAACCTTTTCGCAAAAACTGTTCATTTGCACCAGRGAATCCAGTTCCTTCTTCTTCTGCTCTGTCCGCAACATGAAGTCGTCCACATTAGATCTGAAAGTGCCAACAAGTGTCCGAAAGATTTCTGTTGCAGGGCTGGAGCTGCTGTTGCCAACAAGCTTCTCTGCCTCCGTCACAAGGCTCAGGGCATGCTGGTGTTTTTCCTAAGATCAAAATAAYGTGCCACATACAGTATATACTTGTCCTGTATTTTACACCAACTATTCATACAAAAAAACATTATGAACAAAAGGAAAAACAGACCATTTTTTTAAAATACCTTGGACTTAGTGAGAAACAGATGAAAGTTCTGCAGCACCTCTTCTGTGTACACCGCCCCGTTGTCCGTCATGTAAGAGTTTTCCAGACTCTGCTCACCTTCTGAGCTGAACCACATGCCCGCCTGCCACACAGGAAGTACAAGTCATGCAGCATTGCCTTGCAGTGCATTGAACTCAACATGCCAGTAATGAGAAACAGTCGCATGTGAACAAAAGCAGACAAACATTCATGACCGCAAAATTCCATCAGTGAGCCTTAGATGTAATGGAGTTTATTGTTGCTTTTAATAAAAGCTGCAACGAGGATGAAAGAACTGAAGGTACCGAGATGATTTTGGCCTCCATCTCCCTGAGTTTAAGGAGGAACTCCAGCTGCTGCAGGGACTCGTTGGACCTCATCACCAGCGTGTGGAGCTTCTCCTCCACCTGGTTGTACAGACTGGTCACAGACTCCAAAGCTTCTCTGCACATTCAAACAAAAAAGGAGACAAAAAGGTAAAATACTGACCTTGGAGGATTTTCAGCTAACTAATAATGTGTGAACTAGAAAAATGACCTTTTCTGTGCAGAYCTGAAACTAAGTTGTTAAAGCTAAAACAAGKAAAAGACCTGCTATGACTAAAAGGAGCAAAAGGCTAGCTAAAAGCTAAAAATAGCTAAAATGTTACTTAAATGTAAGAAAATGCTAGCTAAAAGCGGAAGAAGCAAAAGCTACATGTTAAAAGTGTCAAAAACTAAAAGTAGCTAAAAGCTAAATGTAGCTGTAGAAGATAAAAATAGAGGAGGTATACTGAAGCAGGTTTTAAAGAGAACAATGCCTCTGAAATGTATTTCTATAGGAAAAATATATGTAAAGAAAGTTAAATATATTTAAAAGTAATTAATTTACAATAAACAAAACTCTCCATCTTAATCGATGATATCAATTCCATCTGAATGGCTAAAATGTTTGCATAATTACTCTTCAGAAAATGTAATTTTTTTAAATAAAAAAAGATTTTTCAGTATAATAAAGGGGCAATAAAGGAATTAGATACTCAAGTTGTAAGTTTACAAAGTATTATCAAATTCAGTGAAGTACTCAGATCCTGCAGTACTGTCTTTCTGCACTACACCCCCACAGATGTTTTCACATAACTGTCATATTTACAGTCAACATTTCCTCAAAACTGTGAGGGTGTAGCTGAGATTCCTGTAGCTGCAGCTCTCCTGCAGGCTGCTTGTGGACGTGGTGGTGCAGAGATTAGAGTAGATGAGTCAAAGATCGAAGGGTTTTAGGTTTGAATCCCAAACTGACCCACAGATTTTGGCTGGGAACGATGAAGCACCCACACCTGACTTCACRCTTATTTGTCCCACTGTCAGCCCTTGAGCAAGGCCCTCAAKCCTCCAGCTGCTCCCCAGGCACCTTAGATGGCAGCCCTCTGCTCCACACGTGTGATGAGAGAAATGCAGAGAARGAATTTCCACATTGGGAATTAATAAAGTAAACATTTTTTTTATTTGCTGTGGAGAAAACAAATTCATCACTCTCGACTCTCACAGCTAAAGACAAAATTTAGARGATGAAAGAGAACGAGTGTAGGACAAGAAATGTCAGACCTAAAATGTATGGGAGATGTAAAATATTCATCTTTACAAAACAGAATAAAAATCATTAGCAGGATCTCACAGGTCGTTTAGTTGTTCCTCCACTGTACTGTGTGTGAAATCTTCACCTAAATAAAATTTTACTGTATGAGTCGATCTGTGGGAACTTACTTTTTCAATTAAATTCTGCAAAATAAATGGAAACTAGCTGTATTGTGGCGAAAGGCTGTTGTAATAAAATCCCTATGATTTTTAGTTTTGTGTCAACTTGTCTGTTATCTGCTGACACAACTCTGGAAACAATGACTCAAGACTTTTGCTCAGTACTGTATYACACAGAATTATGTTGTAACCTGGTGCTTTTTAATCATTATGCACTGACTTCATCAAATCTAATACGCTACCTGTAGTCCTCAGATTGTGGAAATCTGAACTCTTCTTTTTTCATCTTGGCGAGTAATGTTCCTCCTTCCTTCTGCAGAGTTACCAGTCCTGCATCTTCCAGCACCTCCTTCATTAAAACCCTTTGTTCCTGAATGCTTTGCTGCACCTCCTGCTYGAGCAAAGCAACAAGCAGTTACTGAGTGAAACAAGCATCTAAATGGACCCACAGCACAACTTGAACACATCGTACCTGAGCTGTGTCCAGCTGTTTACTACGGTCCAGTTTCTTGATGGCATTTTGCAGCAAACTGTTGGCCCCTCGCAGGTTGGCCATAAAAGATACCAGTTTCTGAAATGATTTAAACATGAGACATGATGCTCTGTAATGAACCTATAAAGACTTAATATAAAGACTCTGTAAAGAAGAGAACAGACGCAGCAGAAGTCTGTTTATTAGCTGAGAACTACAAACTTGGTGGACATTAATGAACTTTGTTTTGACTGTAAAGACAGATTGTAAGCGGACAAACTGAACAGACAGGATAAAGGTAAAAAATATCTGTATYCGTATGTAACTGTACAACATATTCAAACCATGTCTAATTTAGTCTTCAGCTGCCGGGAAAACAATCATGCAATCTTCTCTGACAATGTGTGCATGTGTGTGTTTTTTTGTCTGTCAGAACATATCTCATGAATCACTGGATGTGTTTTAATGAAACTTTCAAAAAGCACCTTTGAATCTACATCTACAGTCAGCCCAATTTGGCGGACAGAAAAATGACCTCAGTTGATTCAGTTTGAATTAAAATTTTGGTGGTAGTAGCTGAGAGTCATCCTTTTCAAATACACTGAGTGCTTGCAGATTGCGCAAGATTTTAATTGAAAATATTGGCAAGCAGTGCAATGGGCTTTTGTGTTTCCAAGGTCTTTCCTGTCATTTTATTGTGGTCCAAAGAAAAATCTCTGCAGCCGTTTGACYTGTTTACTCCTTTCCATCCTAGTGTCATAGTTTCTGCTTTTTGTTAGGTTTGTCTGTGTTCATGTTTTAATTTCAGTTTGACTGGACTTCAATGACTTATATATAATTTGTTTTTTGGTTTTTTTTGAGAAAATACCTTAAAGACATTGGGCCTCATGCAAGAACATGTTCGTATTCTTATCCTAAATTTCTCTTACCTTTGTTCGTACAAAGGGTTCATACGAACATGTCAC